>NC_136264.1:75436527-75786527 GCF_964187855.1 Myxine glutinosa | reverse complement strand
TTTAAGAATGCATTAGAGCATCTACGAAGGGATCGAGATTTAAGAATGCATTAGAGCATCTACGAAGGGATAGAGATTTAAGAATGCATTAGAGCATCTACGAAGGGATAGAGATTTAAGAATGCATTAGAGCATCTACGAAGGGATAGAGATTTAAGAATGCATTAGAGCATCTACGAAGGGATCGAGATTTAAGAATGCATTAGAGCATCTACGAAGGGATAGAGATTTAAGAATGCATTAGAGCATCTACGAAGGGATAGAGATTTAAGAATGCATTAGAGCATCTACGAAGGGATCGAGATTTAAGAATGCATTAGAGCATCTACGAAGGGATAGAGATTTAAGAATGCATTAGAGCATCTACGAAGGGATAGAGATTTAAGAATGCATTAGAGCATCTACGAAGGGATAGAGATTTAAGAATGCATTAGAGCATCTACGAAGGGATAGAGATTTAAGAATGCATTAGAGCATCTACGAAGGGATAGAGATTTAAGAATGCTTTAGAGCATCTACGAAGGGATAGAGATTTAAGAATGCATTAGAGCATCTACGAAGGGATAGAGATTTAAGAATGCATTAGAGCATTTACGAAGGGATAGAGATTTAAGAATGCATTAGAGCATCTACGAAGGGATAGAGATTTAAGAATGCATTAGAGCATTTACGAAGGGAAAGAGATTTAAGAATGCATTAGAGCATCTACGAAGGGATAGAGATTTAAGAATGCATTAGAGCATCTACGAAGGGATCGAGATTTAAGAATGCATTAGAGCATCTACGAAGGGATAGAGATTTAAGAATGCATTAGAGCATCTACGAAGGGATAGAGATTTAAGAATGCATTAGAGCATCTACGAAGGGATAGAGATTTAAGAATGCATTAGAGCATCTACGAAGGGATAGAGATTTAAGAATGCATTAGAGCATCTACGAAGGGATAGAGATTTAAGAATGCATTAGAGCATCTACGAAGGGATAGAGATTTAAGAATGCATTAGAGCATTTACGAAGGGAAAGAGATTTAAGAATGCATTAGAGCATCTACGAAGGGATAGAGATTTAAGAATGCATTAGAGCATCTACGAAGGGATAGAGATTTAAGAATGCATTAGAGCATCTACGAAGGGATAGAGATTTAAGAATGCATTAGAGCATCTACGAAGGGATAGAGATTTAAGAATGCATTAGAGCATCTACGAAGGGATAGAGATTTAAGAATGCATTAGAGCATTTACGAAGGGATAGAGATTTAAGAATGCATTAGAGCATCTACGAAGGGATAGAGATTTAAGAATGCATTAGAGCATTTACGAAGGGAAAGAGATTTAAGAATGCATTAGAGCATCTACGAAGGGATAGAGATTTAAGAATGCATTAGAGCATTTACGAAGGGAAAGAGATTTAAGAATGCATTAGAGCATCTACGAAGGGATAGAGATTTAAGAATGCATTAGAGCATCTACGAAGGGATAGAGATTTAAGAATGCATTAGAGCATCTACGAAGGGATAGAGATTTAAGAATGCATTAGAGCATCTACGAAGGGATAGAGATTTAAGAATGCATTAGAGCATCTACGAAGGGATAGAGATTTAAGAATGCATTAGAGCATCTACGAAGGGATAGAGATTTAAGAATGCATTAGAGCATTTACGAAGGGATAGAGATTTAAGAATGCATTAGAGCATCTACGAAGGGATAGAGATTTAAGAATGCATTAGAGCATCTACGAAGGGATAGAGATTTAAGAATGCATTAGAGCATTTACGCAGTTGTCGGGTGGAGCAAGGGAGAGAGCCTGGACCAGGAGCCTCGAAGACGGCCGCTACTCCGATGGCCAAGGTCCGGCCACTTTTCCTTCCCCATCCTGCACCCACCCCTCCACCCCTCTCCTTCCCAGCCGAGTGAGTAACTCACTCACTCTGTGCCCTGCTGTGACGGAAGATCAACCGAGCACCGAACTGTCATGTTCGCAGTGCAAATGTTCACCGTTGTATCCCTACACCGGACCGGGTTGTATCCCTACGCCAGAGCTCGGATGGCGCTGCTGTGAATCGGGCCTTGAGCGGCAGAGTGAATAAACGCGTACGACAATTGATCGTAGTTTGTCGAGATACTTTACATGGCGACGAGGATAAACATCTAGACCATGACATCTTTCGGCCATATCGATGAATTCGACCCTCATGAGGGGGATTTTGACACGTATTCTGAGCGGTTGTCTTTCTACTTCGAGGCGAACGGCATCGCGACCGAAGCCCGGATGAAGGCCGTCTTCCTGTCCGTTTGCGGAGGTGAGACGTTCACACTCGTTAAAAACCTGATTCGGCCTCGGACAATCCAGGAGCTCACGTATGCAGAGCTCAAGGCCGCTTTGAAGGAACATTGCAATCCATCTCCTTCAGTCATCCTGTGTCGGTTTAATTTTTACATGTGCAGACAGCAGCAAGGTCAGTCGATCGCAGACTTCATTGCACACCTCAAAAAACTGTCACATCTGTGTGAGTTTGGGGACACGATCGATGACATGCTTCGTGATTTGCTGGTGGTTGGCATGTCCGATGACCGCACTCGTAGACGCCTGCTTGCTGAGAGAAGACTGACGTTCCAAAATGCCAGAGACACCGCCATTTCCATGAAAAGTGCTGAACGCAACGCTACAAGCATCGGTGCCACTCGCTCGTCTGGTACCAGCCCTGCTGTGAATCGGTTGGATCATGTTCAGCCAAAACGTTGGAACAAGGCTCCTCGTCAGAAGCCAGTGCAGTCTCAAACCCACAACTGTTTTCGGTGCAACGGAAAGCACCCTCCGGAGACGTGTCGGTTCAAAGATGCCACCTGCCATTTCTGTTCGAAAACTGGCCATATTGCTCCAGCTTGCATCACTCGCAAATCGGGAAAAGGAAAAGCTGCTGACAAGATTCATCAGTTTATCGGTTCGGAGGAACCCGAGCTTGACCAGGTGAGCTCTGTTTCCGACAACTCAGAATCGTATGACCTGCTTCATATTGATTCTCACCATAGGCGGGACCCTCTTCTTGCCAATGTTGTCGTCAACAATCGACCATTGCAAATGGAGGTCGACACTGGTGCAGCCGTCTCGCTCATCAGCCATGCTGTTTTCACAAACCTGTGGAGTGATGCTGACCGACCCCATCTGAAACCTACTACCTATGGACTCTCCACCTATACAGGTGAGAAGATTGTTCCCTGCGGTACATGTGACGTCACGGTGGGCTACGATAACCGTGAGTTTCACCTACCCCTGATCGTCATTCCTGGAAAGGGCCCTTCCTTACTCGGCAGGAGCTGGTTGAGCATAATTCGACTGAAGTGGGAAAGCATTCATCAACTCCGGGCAGCCAACGTTTCTCCTACCGCAGCATACACACTCAAAAATGTGCTGGATACATACCCGGATGTCTTCAAGGATGACCTTGGAACCTTGAAAGGACATACGGCTAAACTCAGGGTTGACCGGGATGCCAATCCTATATTTTGCAGGGCTCGCCCAGTCCCTTTCGCCCTGCGTGAGCGGATTGACAAGGAACTGGATCATCTTGAAAATCTGGGGATCATCGAGCAAATCCAGTATGCCGAATGGGCGGCGCCCATCGTTCCAGTCATAAAATCGGACCAGTCCATCCGCATATGTGGAGATTATAAAATGACCGTGAACAGGTGTTCTTCATTGGATAAATATCCAATCCCGAGGATCGAAGACCTCTATGCTCGTCTCACGGGAGGCAAGACTTTTACGAACCCGGACACCGGAATGCATTAGAGCATCTACGAAGGGATAGAGATTTAAGAATGCATTAGAGCATCTACGAAGGGATAGAGATTTAAGAATGCATTAGAGCATCTACGAAGGGATAGAGATTTAAGAATGCATTAGAGCATTTACGAAGGGATAGAGATTTAAGAATGCATTAGAGCACCGTCACCGTCACACCGTCACACCGTCACAATTACGAGGGTGACACCGTCACAATTTCGGTCTTTGAGGCCGGCCGATAGGCACGAGGTTCTCCTGACCACGTGGCCCTTGACTTGGTTTGTCCGCACAATGTGGGCGCTTTCAGGATGAACTTTAGCCGGGGAGCGTTTGGGTGCGTGGCGCCTTTGGGCGCCCCGGTCTGATACTGCCGCCCATGCGCAGAACACCATGTGAGTGCACGTGGGTCCCGGCGGTCCCACTGGCCTAGCGCTACCATGTTTAGACAGCGAGATCCGTCCCCGGGCACCGGCAAGCCAGGCACGGTAGGACACCCGCGGAGCCCCGGCGGACCAGGGGCGCGCGAGCCTACGCGTTAGCGTGCTACGGCGGAATCAACGGCTTCGGCCACGGCCGGGCCGATATTCGGCCCGGTCGCACCGGAAATGAACTGGTTCGACGCCCGCGCTAGAGAGGTCGCGGGCGACTGAGATGTTTTAACAAATAATTAATTAATTTGAGACGTCCGAGTTCTAGTGTTTGGAAATTTGGAAGAGCTTGACCCTAGCCTTTCCCTTGCGAGGGCAAGGAGGAACTTAACACTTGACACTTAAGCTTAGTTTGAAGTACACCCTGCCAGCGCTCCCGGTGGGACGGCAGGGCAACCAGAAGGGACGAGGTTCTCCTGACCACGTGGCCCTCGATCTGGGAAGCGAGAGGCGTTCCATTAGTGGACGCGCCCCTCACGCCCGACTTTTGGGCGGCCCCGGCAGGCCGTTTGTTTTGACGTTCCGTGACAGGCCCCGCACCCACACCTCAGGGCCGACCGGGTGACCGGAATGAATCCCGGTGTCCCGATCCGAACCTTCAGAGCGGGCCGGCTGCACTTTCCGTCCCTGCGGTCCCAAATACCGGAACCACCCGCATTCCACTTTATTCGACAAAATGAGGTGCGGCCTACAGCCTTAGAGAACCAACCCTATATAAGTCAATACCTCCAACGAGAGGGTGGTGGGAGTGGGTGATGGCAGAGGGTGATGGGGTAGGGTGATGGCAGGGTGATGGCAGGGTGATGGGAGGGTGATGGCAGGGTGATGGGGGAGGGTGATACCTCCCAAATACCGGAACCACCCGAATACCACTTTATTTGACAAAATGAGGTGCGGCCTACAGCCTTAGAAAACCAACCCTAAATAAGTCAATACCTCCAACGACACAGGTGCGCATTCGTGCCGCGTGACGTGGTGACGTCATCGCGCTTTCACCTTAAAAGATTTATTTGATATTTTGATATAAACCTTAGAAAACCAACCCTACAGAAGTCAAATGGTCCAATAAAGGGTGATGGGAGGGTGATGGCAGGGTGATGGGAGGGTGGTGGGAGGGTGATGGCAGGGTGGTGGGAGGGTGATGGCAGGGTGATGGGAGGGTGATGGCAGGGTGATGGGAGGGTGATGGCAGGGTGATGGGAGGGTGATGGGAGGGTGATGGCAGAGGGTGATGGCAGAGGGTGATGGGGGAGGGTGATGGGGGAGGGTGATGGCAGGGTGATGGGAGAGGGCGATGGCAGGGTGATGGGGGAGGGTGATGGGGCCTCCCTATAGAAGTCAGTATCTCCAACGACACAGGCGCGCATTCGTGCCGGTGACACCGTCACAATTTCGGTCTTTGAGGCCGGCCGATAGGCACGAGGTTCTCCTGACCATGTGGCCCTTGACTTGGTTTGTCCGCACAATGTGGGCGCTTTCAGGATGAACTTTAGCCGGGGAGCGTTTGGGTGCGTGACGCCTTTGGGCGCCCCGGTCTGATACTGCCGCCCACGCGCAGAACACCATGTGAGTGCACGTGGGTCCCGGCGGTCCCACTGGCCTAGCGCTACCATGTTTAGACAGCGAGATCCGTCCCCGGGCACCGGCAAGCCAGGCACGGTAGGACACCCGCGGAGCCCCGGCGGACCAGGGGCGCGCGAGCCTACGCGTTAGCGTGCTACGGCGGAATCAACGGCTTCGGCCACGGCCGGGCCGATACTCGGCCCGGTCGCACCGGAAATGAACTGGTTCGACGCCCGCGCTAGAGAGGTCGCGGGCGACTGAGATGTTTTAACAAATAATTAATTAATTTGAGACGTCCGAGTTCTAGTGTTTGGAAATTTGGAAGAGCTTGACCCTAGCCTTTCCCTTGCGAGGGCAAGGAGGAACTTAACACTTGACACTTAAGCTTAGTTTGACGTACACCCTGCCAGCGCTCCCGGTGGGACGGCAGGGCAACCAGAAGGGACGAGGTTCTCCTGACCACGTGGCCCTCGATCTGGGAAGCGAGAGGCATTCCATTAGTGGACGCGCCCCTCACGCCCGACTTTTGGGCGGCCCCGGCAGGCCGTTTGTTTTGACGTTCGGTGACAGGCCCCGCACCCCCACCTCAGGGCCGACCGGGCGACCGGAATGAATCCCGGTGTCCCGATCCGAACCTTCAGAGCGGGCCGGCTGCACTTTCCGTCCCTGCGGTCCCAAATACCGGAACCACCCGCATACCACTTTATTCGACAAAATGAGGTGCGGCCTACAGCCTTAGAGAACCAACCCTATATAAGTCAATACCTCCAACGAGAGGGTGGTGGGAGTGGGTGATGGGGGAGGGTGATGGCAGGGTGATGGGAGAGGGCGATGGCAGGGTGATGGGGGAGGGTGATGGGGGAGGGTGATGGGGCCTCCCTATAGAAGTCAGTATCTCCAACGACACAGGCGCGCATTCGTGCCGCGTGACGTGGTGATGTCATCACACTTTCCCCTCAAAAGACCCATTTGATATAAGTTAATATTCTGATATAAGCTTTAGAAAACCAACCCTATATAAGTCAATACCTCCAACGATACAGGTGCGCAAAATACAAAATCACAAAAGATTTATTTGATATAAGTTAATATTTTGAATAACTCGGTCAATATCAGTCCGAATTTCGCCAAACAAAGGTTCCCGTTATCCACAGATACCCCTGTATCCTCCTAGAGGCGAAGTCAGGATGAATTTCGCAAAACATAAAGTCCTTTGGCGACGAAAATTTAACATGGGCCTTTCCTATGTAAATTTACCCTGAAGTAATTTTACCGAAAATCCTGGAAATTTCGCAGGGACAGTTTGTGCCGAGTGTTAAGACGCACTAGCGACTGCGAAATCCGGAATCAGAATTAAAATCCGAGCCTCCGTTCACTCTCGAGGGCCTTCAAGAGCAAATCGCATATATTCCCAATGAAAAAAGTTCCTAAAACCCCGGAGTTCCTAACTCCCGAATCCCATGCCATCCGATGTCAATCCACATATCTATACCTCCCTACGAACGTTGTGCATGTAATGATAAGAATAAGAACCATCAAAAAATATTTTAAAACCACTTTATTGGACAAAATGAGGTGCGGCCTTGCATCTAGTCAAGACCACTTGAAGGCCACGGCGCCAGCCCGATTCCTACGATTTGCCACGATCATATTTTATTTTCACCACTTCAAATCGACCGATTTTCACGAAATAAAATACCCCACTCGATGCACTGATATCATGTTTGCGGCAAAAACGAAAACAGATTCTAATTTGGAAATAAAGTGAAGCCGTGCACGATGAAACAAACGAGACGGACGGGGCAACCAAGCTGCACGTCTCCACTCCCTCTCAAAATCAAATCAACACGTTTGATTTGATAGGAATAAGCTTCTTCCAATTAAATACTGTGTAACAAATAAATATACTCTTTATAAAAATACATTTATATCCATCTATTATATGTATATAACAAAGTTTTTGTTTGATTGTTTGTTTGTTTGTTTGTTTGTCTGCACACGCTAATCTCCTGAACGGTGAAAGATAGGAGGAAACTTCTAAAACAAAAAATGTCGGGACGGGCCCCGGGAAGGTTATAGGCGAGGTGGCGAGGCCGGTCGAGGCCGCTTCGGCCAGGCTGGGCTCATTTCGCAATTAAAAGCTGAGCTGAATTATAGTAGTCAATCTTCTACGGCCGTGAGTTAAAGCTGAATTATAGTAGTAAATTCATTCAAAAATAACTTAAAATGTCGGGACGGGCCCCAGGAAGGTTATAGGCTAGGTGGCGAGGCCGGTCGAGGCCAACTCGGCCGGGCTGGGCCCATTTCGCAAGTAAAAGCTGAGCTGAATTATAGTAGTCAATCTTATACGGCCGCGAGTAAAAGCTGAATTATTGTAGTAAATTCATTCAAAAAGAACAAAAAATGTCAGGACGGGCCCTGGGAAGGTTATAGGCGAGATGGCAAGGCCGGTCGAAGCCGCCTCGGACGGGCTGGGTCCATTTCGCAATTAAAAGCTGAGTTGAATTATAGTAGTCAATCTTCTACGGCCACGAGTAAAAGCTAAATTATAGTAGTAAATTCATTGAAAAAGAACCCGGGCAATGCCGGGTGCTTTCGGCTAGTATATATATATATATATATATATATAATCTTTGTATTCAACAAATAAGCTGTGTATTCAGATTTCGACAAATGAAAAGTTTGGGAAAAGATTCCCGCAGTTGTAACTGTTGTAAAACTATTTTTTAATTAGTGTTGAGCTCCCTGCAAGGTCACCCATGGCACATCCCACTAAAAAGATTAGATTGTGACTTAGCAACTGGGCTGGAGAAATACCGTTCTCTCGGAAATCCATGGAATGACACAACTGTGAGTTAATGCTCTATTAATTCGATGCAATTAATGGGAATGTTCTGAGACAAAAAGGGAAATGTATTATAACTGGATGCTTCACAATAACTGAATTAATTGTATTTTCTGTAACCCAAAACCTCTCCCAAGATGAAACGTTTGGGAAAAAGCCAATTTGCCTCCATCACGCTTGAATCTCTTGCAACTTTTCTTATCTCGTTCCCCCTTCCTCTCTCTCTCTTCCCCTCAGCCCAGCCCCATTCTCCTTTCCTTCACAAGTACAAGAAAGGCTGTACTGCACAAATGCTTCAGGATTTTGCTTAGAAATTATTGTGTGTGTGTGTGTGTGTGTGTGTGTGTGTGTGTGTGTGTGTGTGTGTGTGTGTGTGTGTGTGTGTGTGTGTGTGTGTGTGTGTGTGCATGCGTGCTTTCTTTTCTGGAGTTGGATTCTTACCAAGTGGTTTTTTGAAGTCCTTTGATGTATATCTTTTTGTAACCTTCACAAAGTCCTCCATGTTTCATTAAAAATCAGCAATTATCTTAAACGGTTTGTGGACATTAATCATTGAGTCTTCTGTCTATCAATCAAGGCTAAATTAATTAGTTCCACAACAGTTCCCATTGCAAGGAATGGGTCATGTTGACGAGTTGTAGGGATTATGTTAATTCTCTTGAACGTTGTTCCCTCTGTGATCATTCCCTTGTCCCGTATGGCAATGCACACAGACACTAGTTAGGAATCCCACCATTAAAAGCACCACACGTAGCAAATAATAATAATAAAACCCTAACCGGATCCCAGATGACGCACTTGCGCTGACAAACCCGAATTGGCAAGTACACATTGGACAGGCAGGAGGAAGGCCGCCAATTGGCAAAGTAGGGAAGGACTGGTGATTGGCCAGGGGAGGAGCAATAAGCTTCCCTGGGTTTGGTGGAAGGAAGGGAGCAAGAAGCGACAGACTGATTGGCCACCGACTGATGACGTGAGGAGTGCGCGAAGTGCTCAGCCAATGGTAAAGGACCACGGGGGGGGGGGGGGGGGAAGATTCGAGAGGTCATGAGGTGATGGGCTGATTGGCAGGTAGGGCTGGTGACGTCAGACGACGAGCGACAAAACGACTCGCGAGCCGGCATTTTCTCTCTCTCGTTGGATGCCATCGCGGATGGTCGTGGACCCCTTTCCTCCCTTTTCGCTCTTTTGGCCTTCTTGCTCTCTTCTCATTATTGCTCGTTGTTGGATCCCTGGGTGGCTGGACCTCGTTTGCTCCTGCCCTCACGATTTCTCTACTCCGACCTCTTTCCCTCACGCCTTCCTTTGTCCTCGGCCCTCTCTCCCTTTTAAACCAAGCGTTGGGTGCATCGCAGTTCCGTGCCGAGTCCGCGGGGACATTGCACGGCTGAGGGGGCAGGTGGCACGCCCGCTCGCTCGCTTTGAGTGGGATGGCCGGTGAGGCCTTGCAGCGCGCGAACGAGGCGGATTGAAGCTTACTTCCTGCCAACACCATAGTGCGCACTTGGACTGGACGATCACTGCCAAGGCGCCAATCGAGCTGAGTGCACGATAATGAACACATTTACTTTCCTTCCATTTAAATTCCCATTTGTTTGTGTTTAAGTCTGGTGTGGGGATGTCCCGAATTAGGATATTTATTTACATCGTTGCGTTTATCTTGTCACGTCATTCCGTTGTAATTAAACCCTTTTATTATTTTCCCTGTTATTCTAAATTCGTTTTCGTGAGTTTAATTTCCTGCAGGTTTGAAGACTGTTTGGGGATCGCGTCAGGCAAAGCTCCCGCTTCTTCTTCTTCTCCCTACGTCCGTGCACAGAGACAATAGAGTGAAGTCCGCATTCGATCGTTGCCTTCATTAAAGCTCAATTGGTCATCCGTGGTGTGCTCGGTGTTAATAGAGACGTCCACACGACAATACAGCCGCAATTTCAACCTACCTTAAATTTTACACATAAACAGTCAACACAAATGCAAATACAAGCAAACAAATTACAACGCCCAATTAACATAACAAACGCTAATTAAAAATCTGTCAATCGTTTTTGGACAATTTAATTATTGAGTCCATCAATCACTCCAAGACTAAATTAATACCACAACAACATTTACAATGGATGGTGGTTCAACGAGGTTAAAGTCCGCCAAAAAGGGTAGTTTTACTTTTCTTGAAATCCAAACTCGTGAAAATATCGATCCTACGATTACTTGATACCTTTGAAGCGTATTTATAACTTCAGGGTCGTTTACGTTTGTTGTTTATTTTGACAAAGTTCTGCAGTTGTGTTCAGAATGAAATCGTCGTATATTACTGCCGAACTTAAATCTCATTTGACAAGATTCTGTTTCTTTGAGAGAAAGCGAAAGGACCGCAAGAGCGAGTGCAGTTGCACTTGCACATCGTCAAAGCAGAAGGCCAATGTGCGCATGCGCGGCAAAAGGGGTGAAAAGGCAAAGGGCACAGGCACGGACGTGGTAGAAATCATCAAGGAAGCACCCTTTCTCCGAGAGAAATCACTGAAATGTATGAGGCAAAGTGCAAAGGTTAAAGAACAAATAACATCGAGCTCTCCACAAATGTCAAGCCTCAGTACCACCACCACTACCACCACCACCCATACAGACACGCGAAGGTTTGTCGTTTTGCTCAATTGGGGTTAAAAATCAAACGGTGGTGTCATGTCTGGACGTGGTAAAGGTGGAAAGGGTCTCGGTAAAGGAGGTGCGAAATGTCATCGCAAGGTTCGGCGTGATAACATCCAGGGAATCACAAAGCCTGCCATCCGTCGCCTTGCTCGTCGTGGTGGGGTAAAGCGCATTTCGGGTCTCATTTACGAGGAAACCCGTGGAGTTCTCAAGGTGTTCCTGGAAAATGTTATCCGCGATGCTGTTACCGACACGGAGCACGCCAAGCGAAAGACCGTTACTGCCATGGATGTGGTGTACGCTTTGAAGCGGCAGGGCCGTACGCTCTTCGGTTTCGGTGGTTAAACATTCTGGGGGTGGTGTTCATCAACAGCTACAACAACAAAACGGCTCTATTCAGAGCCACCAACTCGTTCATGAAAGAGCTTCAGGCGTCTTGAACTTTATCATGTATTCTGTGGCACCAGAATGAGACAGCTCCGTTTATTACTTTGCTTTTCACGAAGTGAAACGGGCAGATATTGAAATCTGAAAGATTATTAGAGGCTCAAAAGCCAAGGATCCCGAGCACTTTGTTGCAGTGATGTTTCGTGCAATTAGAGGCCACACTCTGAACTGAAAGTTGTTTCTGGAGAACAGTTACATGGCTCGACGAAAGAGATTGGAATTGAGATTCTCTTGTAAGAAGATTCATTGGAAAGAGATTGAGAAATGGAATAAATAGATTTTCTGAGTTCGTGGTAACTGCCCCCATCAGTTCAGATATACTAGAATATAAGACCCGTCTCCTCGCTGATGGCAATACCAATCTCTGCTGCGATGGCTAATGTATGAGGAAATGAATAAAAAAGGACTACTGGGAGATCCTGCTCTCCGTGCTCCGTGTTAGCATTTGCAGTTTTGACACGCGTGTCCATGTACCCATAAAAAAGGTATTTCTTTTTTTGGATCACAAACACCCAGGAGTTACCCCAATCCACCGTCGTTGGATTTATTGAAATCTGTTAATCCGTCTCAAGTGATAACACAACAAAGACAGACACGGCTCCTTTTATAATATCGATAGGAGCAGGTTGAACAAACGTTGGTCCTCATGTTACATATTTATGTGAATGTATGTGAATTACCATTCAGGTCTTTGCTTATCCGTGTGTAGTATATTAAGTTGTTGTGGTTGTAGTTGTTGTGTAGTTGTTGTGGTTGGAGGGTCAGGAGCCCTTCGGAAAAGTGGCCGGAAACGGAAGTGACCGGAAACGGAAGAGGAAAAGACACGAGGGAAAAAGGACGAGTATTCTTTTTCCTCGCCCCGCTCCGACGAAAGGTGGGATTGATTGAGCCGTGTGGAAAAGCGGCGTTCCCGAGCCTGTCTGGCAAGAGGAGTTACCGGGACGGATACCTGCCCGGTGGACGTCAAACTGTCGTGTGGCCGTGCACCGACCCAGCGTTTGGCGCCGTTCGTGACACCGTCTAAAAAGACGCGTACGGGTCGCCCGTTGGGGCCTAACACGCCTGGCAAGCGGCGTGGGGCTTTTGGCTTGCTTTCCCGTACCCGCTTCGCGTGGCCACGAGGGGCTGTAGCCGGGGTGCCTGGTACGATACCTGCCCGGTGGAAACACGTCCACCCGGGGTTCGTTCAACCGCCCGAGTGCGGTGACGCCGACCATCATCTTGGTCAGGAGGGGCCCAGAGACATTGTGCGGGACCGAGACCAAAAGGGGGTCGTGAGTACTCACCGGGACACACATATATAAGCTGGCCATCTTACTCATAGGGAATTGATTGTGAATTGGGAATTGTTGATGGTTGTGTATGGTTGATTGCTCGGGGAAAATCTCCGTGGTTGTGTCATTGAAATTGTATGGTATCATTACCATTGAAATATATCCTTGAACGTCAGTTGTCTCTTGGGTGAAATTCGTATGGATTACGTGGCGAAAGCGCATATATAATACAGCTTTCTGGCGAAGTTCCTCTCACGGTCCGGGGGTCACCGAGACCAGGTATTCACCGAGGGGACCACGTAACAGAATTGGGGGCTCGTCCAAATTACGATTACGCAATTGGGTCTACGTCCGGGATCTAAAAGTGTATTTGTATAAAATAATAAAATAATATTTTTATTAATTAAAATTTATTAATTAAGTATTAATTGGAAAATTTTTGGGGAAATTGGGGTAAAGTCTTGGGTGAAGGTTAACAGGTGTTAACGATAGGCACCATGGCGTTTGTGGCACAGAACTTTGTGGTAACCCCGAGTGAGGCACAGTTCCGAGCGTTGCTAAAGTCGGACCTCTTGAAATTGGCCAAACATTTTAACTTGGAGGTCCGAACTAATTTGAGGAAGGCAGAGTTGCAGGCCACGGTGATACAATCTATGGTGGGATTAGGAACATGGGACGAGTTAGCCTGGGAGTGGCTACCCGAAGAACCAGAAGATGTTGAGCTCCGGAAACTGGAGTTGCAATTACGGAGCCAGGAACGGATTAAAGAAGAAGAAAGGAAAGCAGAAAAGGAAAGATCAGAAGAGGAAAGGAAAGCAGAAGAGAGGAGAGAAGAGAAACAAGCAGAGGAAAGGAGAGTGGAACGAGAACTCCAGGAAAGGATGAAAACAGAGGAAAGGAAAGCAGAAGCAGAGGAGAGGAGAGCTGCAAGGGAACTCGAAGCAGAGGAGAGAAAAGCGGAAAGGGAATTAAAGGAACGTGACATGGAGCTTCAGCAAGAAATTAAATTCAAGGAGCTGGAGTTAATGAGAGAACGGGGAGAGGCACCACCTTTGCTGACGGGGTCGACACCTAACCAGAAAACCTGGGATGTGGGCAGACATGTGAGGCTGGTTCCACCGTTCAGTGAAAAAGAAGTCGCGAAATTTTTTCCACACTTTGAGAAAGTGGCTCGACAATTAAACTGGCCGGAGGAGGCTTGGACCATACTCGTGCAAAGTGTGCTGGTGGGGAAAGCTCAGGAAATTTATTCGGCGCTACCAATGGACCAATGTGCAGATTATGAGGTACTGAAGAAGCACATCCTCAAGGCCTATGAGTTGGTTCCGGAAGCTTACAGGCAAAAATTCAGGAATGCCAGGAAGAGGGAGAGTGAGACCCATGTGGAGTTTGCCAGAGTGAAAGAAAACATGTTTGATCAGTGGTGTGAGTCAAAAGGAGTCGGGAAAGACTTCGAAACATTGCGGGACTTGATCCTGGTGGAGGAATTCCAGCAGTGTGTCCACGAGGACATCAAAGTGTACCTGCAGGAAAAGAAAGTACCAAAGTTGTGGGACGCAGCCACCATGGCAGATGATTATGCCTTATCCCACCGAATAGGGGTCCACGAACCTAACTCCTCGCCTAGATCTCCGCAGGGGAGGTGGGGAACAGCAGGTGCGGAGAACGACCATACATGGCGGCGGCCTCGAGATGATTATGGGGACAACTATGATACCCCACCTGTTCGAAATCAGAGGGATGCGGGCCCAAGACAAACTTATAGTTCGGGGGGCCCGAGGCAGACCACGAGTTTTTCCTCCGGGCCTACTTGCGCTTTTTGCAAGAAACCTGGACACTTGATGTCCAGTTGTTACCGCATGAAAAGCGAAGACCCAGAGCGGAGTCCGACTACTACGACTCCAAACGCAATGGCCATTGTGAGAAATCGCCATCAAAAGGGTTACCAACCATTTATTTCAGAGGGGTTTGTGTCACGGGATGGAGCCTCGACTAACCGGAAACCGGTTAGGATCTTGAGGGACACAGGGGCACATCAATCTTTAATGCTTGAAGGCATTTTGCCATGGTCCGAGGAGACGGCAACGGGGGATAGTGTTCGTTTACAGGGGATCGGGGGCGGTGTTAGTGCTCCCCTTCATGTCATCCATTTGGAGTCCGATTTGGTGTCAGGACCGGTCACCGTCGGTTTACAAGCCACGCTTCCTGTAGAGGGTGTATCTGTGGTTATCGGGAATGATTTGGCCGGGGGTCAAGTTTATGGTAACCTGAGGGTTGGTAAAGAGCCCAGCAGGGAAAATAACGCCACACCAGCTCGGGATGGCGACAAAAGTGCCAAGTTATTTGTAGGGGGACTGAACTTCAAAACAGAGGAAGAAGTTCTGACCTCTGTCTTCAACAGATATGGGCCGCTGGTGGAAGTGCGGTTGGTAAGAGACTGGGAAACGCAACAGTCAAGAGGGTTCGGCTTTGTCACGTTTGCCAGCACAAAAGACGCCAGAGAGGCAGAGAAGAATTGGAATGGCAAGGATTTGGAGGGTCGGACCATAACAGTAGGGAAGGCATTTCGTAGACGTCGAGAGGTCTACAGGAGAGGACAACTGGGCGGTAGTTTTGGTGGTGGCCGCAATCAATATTATTATGGAGGCTCCCTGAGTTACGGCCGCTCCCGAAGGAAGGATTGGCAAAGTAGTGGCCGAGAAGGAGACCGCTATTCATGGGACTACAGGGACAAGTGGTCCCACCCTAAGTATTAGGGAAGTTCTGAGAAGTTGAAGCACTGAATGCGGCGGAGCCGCCGAGCCAAGATTCCGACACGGATTAACCGTGACGCCGTTCCTAAAGGCGTCCATGTAGTGAACTTTCATGCACGGACTAACCGTGAACTCCACGTTCCTCAAGGCGCCCATGTAGAGAACTTTCCTGCACGGACTAACCGTGAACTCCACGTTCCTAAAGGCATCCATGTAGTGAATACTCGGCTTGGCCTCCCGGAAAAAGTGCTATCGAGTGGCTTAACTTTGGATCTTTGATCAACCCCTTAACCTTCATTCACAAGAAACTGACGGTCAAAGTCAGAGGGTCATGAGATGGAGTTGGATTTGGCAGGGACAATGTCGTTGCTGGTGCTTAGTCCAGAGTGAGTAATCTGGAGGGGTTGTGGTGAAATTTTGGTTGCTTTATTTTTAAGTGATAACTGTGCCTGGGGGGAACTGATAATGTGGGGGGGTTGAGTTATCTGGTTTGTTTCTCCAAATTGGCCGGCAAAGAAAGTTTTCGCTGGGTTCAAACTTTCTTTCTTGAAGGGGGGGAGTGTTACATATTTATGTGAATGTATGTGAATTACCATTCAGGTCTTTGCTTATCCGTGTGTAGTATATTAAGTTGTTGTGGTTGTAGTTGTTGTGTAGTTGTTGTGGTTGGAGGGTCAGGAGCCCTTCGGAAAAGTGGCCGGAAACGGAAGTGACCGGAAACGGAAGAGGAAAAGACACGAGGGAAAAAGGACGAGTATTCTTTTTCCTCGCCCCGCTCCGACGAAAGGTGGGATTGATTGAGCCGTGTGGAAAAGCGGCGTTCCCGAGCCTGTCTGGCGAGAGGAGTTACCGGGACGGATACCTGCCCGGTGGACGTCAAACTGTCGTGTGGCCGTGCACCGACCCAGCGTTTGGCGCCGTTCGTGACACCGTCTAAAAAGACGCGTACGGGTCGCCCGTTGGGGCCTAACACGCCTGGCAAGCGGCGTGGGGCTTTTGGCTTGCTTTCCCGTACCCGCTTCGCGTGGCCACGAGGGGCTGTAGCCGGGGTGCCTGGTACGATACCTGCCCGGTGGAAACACGTCCACCCGGGGTTCGTTCAACCGCCCGAGTGCGGCGACGCCGACCATCATCTTGGTCAGGAGGGGCCCAGAGACATTGTGCGGGACCGAGACCAAAAGGGGGTCGTGAGTACTCACCGGGACACACATATATAAGATGGCCATCTTACTCATAGGGAATTGATTGTGAATTGGGAATTGTTGATGGTTGTGTATGGTTGATTGCTCGGGGAAAATCTCCGTGGTTGTGTCATTGAAATTGTATGGTATCATTACCATTGAAATGTATCCTTGAACGTCAGTTGTCTCTTGGGTGAAATTCGTATGGATTACGTGGCGAAAGCGCATATATAATACAGCTTTCTGGCGAAGTTCCTCTCACGGTCCGGGGGTCACCGAGACCAGGTATTCACCGAGGGGACCACGTAACACTCATCAAATTTGATCCTGACTATCCAACAAACATACCCACCTCACAATAAATTATGTTCCAAGTCGTTATGACAAATACAAACCCTATCCATGAATAGGAAGTTTTAACAGGACTACTCTTTACTTCGGTATAATGCTGATGATTACCTGACCTGCATATTAATATGAACCACATTTCTAATTACATATAACATCACGTGGTTCTTTCACCAAGGATACACGAAGAGCAAAAGTCGCACTCCATTTCAGAAACATTGAGTGGCTCTGAAAAGAGCCGTTTGGGGATGAACTAGAGAAACGAGTCCGAGCTCACTTGGAGCTGGTGTACTTGGTCACGGCCTTTGTACCTTCGGACACGGCGTGCTTGGCCAACTCCCCGGGAAGGAGCAGACGCACTGCCGTCTGGATCTCCCGCGATGTGATGGTGGAGCGCTTGTTGTAATGCGCCAGACGAGATGCTTCGGATGCGATGCGCTCAAAGATATCGTTAACGAAGGAATTCATGATGCTCATCGCTTTGGAAGAAACACCCGTATCGGGGTGAACTTGTTTCAGCACCTTGTAGATGTAAATGGCGTAGCTTTCCTTTCTGCGATGACGCCGTTTACCGGGACCCTTCCGAGTCGCTTTAGAAACGGCTTTCTTCGAACCCTTCTTTGCTGCCTCTTGCTTAGGATGATCCGCAGGCATGACGAGTAGCTAGTTAGACAACCAATATCTGAACCTACGGAGAAAGAGTAAGAATAAGAATATGTGTGTGAGCGATTTTCTCTTATTAAGGGTTCATATGCAAATATGTGGATCACAGAGGGTTTCAGGCGGAGAACACAATCTAATGCTCAGTCATTGGATGGATGAAAAGTGGGCGTGTGTCATTCTTGATCCGAATTCCACCTCAAAATAACCCAATTCCCCAACCAATCGGCATTGACCTGACAAACAGTGAAGGTTCTCTGATTCTGTATTCCCCTCCACAAATCATGTCAGGACGTGGTAAAGGTGGTGGAAAGGTTCGTGCTAATGTTACGTATTACCTCCCCAAACCCTGATTGCGGTGCACCTCAGTCTGGAGTGGGAACACGGCAGACAGATTTGTTATTTTGAGAGTTCCAATAAACCATAATAAAACCACACCAATGCGATTGCAGAACAAACAAGTAATTGTATAAGGAACTCTCACATACACAATAATAACACTATGAAAGAGAGTACAATGAAAATCACTTGCATGAACTGAACAATACATGTGATGGTACCATCATTCCCCAATGCTCTCAAAACAATAAACTCACGATACACCAAACAAGAGTGGAATGTAACATTCCCCAAAGTCCGTGCACGAAACCCAACGCAGTGAATGTCGAAATCGCGCAGAACGGCAAAACAACAGGCAGGTATTAGCGCGGCTGCGGCTGAGGAGTGACGTGGTGAGAGGTCGATCAGGGAATTGAGCCGATAGGAAAACCAACGTCAATCAACACGATGACGTCGAGATGGAAATCCCAACGGCAAAACAAGATGCACCAAGCGGACAGCCTCTTCAAGTACAAAATGGCAGATTGGCCTGGAATGGAGGCGCTTGCTTTGCGTTAATAATCTATATTATAATAGCCGGAGATGATTCTGTCTGTCTGTCTGTCTATCTGGGATCTGGGATCTGTCTGTCTGGGATTCCCACGGGTGACCCCGCTAGTCTATATTATAATAGCCGTAGATGATTCTGTCTGTCTGTCTATCTGTTGGGTGTCTGTCCGGGGTGTGGCTTACTCGGTTTGCAGAGTAGCTCCACCCATTCTGGGAGTGGCTATAAACAAATATCCACCATTTTATTAACTCGCATAGCTTTGAGTCCTGTTTTGTAGGCCCGTGGTGTCTTGCTCTCCCCCAGTTTTATTTCAAATCAAATTCGATAAATCATTTCATTTTTCACAGTCGCTAACATAGTTTTAGACTCGGTTGAAAAAAAACGGGAAGAAAATCCGATTAAAGTTGCCGTTTATAGAACGAAATGAATTCTCAAAGGCCTGTAACTTCAAGGCCATTGAGTCTCTCTCACGCCTTTATCTCCAATCTAACTCACCATATGATTTCATTTTTATCGATGGTTTTACTTTTAGACTCGGTGTCAGCAATAATTGAGAACAATCCACACACGCGGGAAAATGCAGATATATATTTTTAAAAATCGCGTCATGGTGTATCATACACCGCCCAACATGACACCGCCGGCAATGTGTCGATATATATTAAAAATTCGCTTTTGCTTTTCCGTTATCATATATTACTATTTCGTTTGATGATAGTCGTCACAAAAACGTCAACAATGATGCCGACATATATTTCTTCGTTTTTATTTCATTCAACATATTAGCCGGAAGTAAAATATGTTTCAGGAAATTACCGAGAGATATTTCTTCGTTTTTTTTATTAGTTATGTGCGCATACACTTTAAATAGGTTTATTTGAAATCTTTAATTTTCCACAAACATTCCACACACGCGGGAAAATGCAGAGATATATTTTTTTAAATCGCGTCATGGTGTATCATACACCGCCCAACATGACACCGACGGCAATGTGTCGATATCTATTTTAAATTCGATATATCATTTCATTTTTCACAGTCGCTAACATAGTTTTAGACTCGGTTGAAAAAAAACGAGAAGAAAATCCGATGAAAGTTGCCGTTTATAGAACGAAATGAATTCTCAAATGCCTGTAACTTCAAGGCCATTGAGTCTCTCTCACGCCTTTATCTCCAATCTAACTCACCATATGATTTCATTTTTATCGATGGTTTTAGAGTCGGTGTCAGCAATAATTGAGAACATTCCACACACGCGGGAAAATGCAGATATATTTTTTAAAATCGCGTCATGGTGTATCATACACCGCCTAACATGACACCGACGGCAACGTGTCGATACATATTAAAAATTCGATATATCATTTCATTTTTCACAGTCGCTAACATAGTTTTCGACTCGGTTGAAAAAAAACGGGAAGGAAATCCAATGAAAGTTGCCGTTTATAGAACGAAATGAATTCTCAAACGCCTGTAACTTCAACTTCAAGGCCATTGAGTCTCTCTCACGCCTTTCTCTCCAATCTAACTCACCATATGATTTCATTTTTATCGATGGTTTTGGACTCGGTGTCAGCAATAATTGAGAACATTCCACACACGCGGGAAAATGCAGAGATATATTTTTAAAAATCGCGTCATGGTGTATCATACACCGCCCAACATGACACCGACGGCAACGTGTCGATATATATTAAAAATTCGCTTTTGCTTTTCCGTTAAGATATATTACTTTTTCGTTTGATGACAGTCGTCACAAAAACGTCAACAATGATGCCGACATATATTTCTTCGTTTTTATTTAATTCAACATTATTAGCCGGAAGTAAAATATGTTTCAGGAAATTACCGAGAGATATTTCTTCGTTTTTTAAAATTAGTTATGTGCGAATACACTTTAAATAGGTTTATTTGAAATCTTTAATTTTCCACAATATAATTTACTTGCCATTTATCATTTGATGATTACGAGACAAATTCCTCTTGAGGATCGTGACAATTCATGCGCTGCGTGGAAACTTCTATTTCCAAAATGAATGAGACGATCGATGAAGAACGCAGACTTGAACAGGATGCAGCAAGAAAACGAATGAGACGGGCGAACGAGTCCATCGACGAACGTCAATGCAAACTTGCGGGGTCACCCGTGGGAATCCCACGGGCATGGATGTGTGTGACATTTCGACATATTGAGTTAGATGCTGCACATTCATTTTTACAAAATGGTTACTGGCAAGTCATCAGATCCAGAAATGGTGTAAAAACCACCGTTTAGAGGCCATTTTTCCCCGCAAAGCGGGGGTTGGCCTTTTCGGGGACCGTGGTAGTTGTTGTTTTTTTGTCCCCTTTTTGAAGCAATGTTTTACGGCCGGATGCCCTTCCTGACGCCAACCCTTTTTGCCGCCTTCAACGACAAACAGGGAATTACCAGTGAACTGGTACTCAATTAGCCGACCTCGGAAGGATGACAGGCTGAGTCAACCCCCCTGGCATTAATTCGGCGATCGACCGAGATTCGAACCCAGGATCCTAAGCCGGCACCCTAGCCGCTAGCCCAACACCAGAAATGGTGTCATGAACACAATTTATTTACGCACAAGCACAAAAGCAAGACGGGCCGATTTCCGATTCCGACGGGCGAGACGGGCCGATTTCCGATTCCGACGGGCCGATTTGGAGCAAGAAAAAGAACGAGACGGGAGAAAAAGGAGAGAAACGAGACGGGGAAAGCCGATTGGAGAGGCGAGTGAGGCGCGATTGGAGAGGAGTGTGAGGCGCGATTGGAGAGGAGTGTGAGGCACGATTGGAGAGGAGTGTGAGGCGTGATTGGAGAGGAGTGTGAGGCACGATTGGAGAGGAGTGATTGGAGGGGAGTGTGAGGCACGATTGGAGAGGAGTGTGAGGCACGATTGGAGAGGAGTGTGAGGCGCGATTGGAGAGGAGTGTGAGGCGCGATTGGAGAGGAGTGTGAGGCGCGATTGGAGAGGCGTGTGAAGGATTGCAGAGGAGAGGAGTGTGAGGGATTGGAGAGGTGAGGGATTGGAAAGGAGAGGGATGTGAGGGTTTGGAGAGGAGAGGAGTGCTAGGTGGAGAGAGGAGAGTGTCAGGTGGAGACAGGAGAGTGTCAGGTGGAGACAGGAGAGTGTCAGGTGGAGAGGAGTGAGGGGTCACATATTATGTGAAATAACTAAATTCACACCATTTCTGGATCTGATGACTTGCCAGTAACCATTTTGTAAAAATGAATGTGCAGCATATAACTCAATATGTCGAAATGTCACACACATCCATGCCCGTGGGATTCCCACGGGTGACCCCGCTAGTAATAATAATAATTCATTTATTTTGTATAGCGCTTTTCCAGAAGCCCAAAGGCGCTTTGACAGAGTGGAAAACATAATGCATAACAATACATGAAAACAACAATTGCAAAAAGACAAGAATCAATAGGGAAATATTTAAAGCAAAAGGAGGGAGAAGGAGAAGAGATAGTCAGGGGTTAGATGCTGTGGGTTGAATGTTGAATGCAGTGTTGAACAGGTGGGTCTTTAGTGATGTTTTGAATGTGGTGAGTGAGGAGGAGTCTCTGATGGTGTGAGGTAGTGAGTTCCAGAGGGTGGGAGCAGCGATGGAGAAGGCCCTGTCCCCCCAGGATCTGAATTTGGTCCGGATGGAGGGGGTCAGGAGGTTGGTACCAGCAGAGCGGAGGTTGCGGGTGGGAGTGTGTCTGGAGAGGAGGTCAGCCAGGTAGGATGGGGCCAGGTTATGGAGGGCTTTGTATGTCAAGAGGAGGATTTTGTACTGGATTCTATGGGGGATGGGGAGCCAGTGAAGCTTGTAAAGGACGGGGGTGATGTGGAATTTTTTACATTTTTGCTTTTTTTTGCTTGTAAAGGACGGGAACGTTACATTTTTTTTTGCTTTTACATTACATCATGACGTTACATTTTTTCACATTTCATCATCACATTACTTTTTTTTCTTTTACATTACTTCATGACGTTACATTTTTTCACATTTCATCATCACATTACTTTTTTTTCTTTTACATTACATCATGACATTACATTTTTTTTACGACGCTTACTTTTGCTTGAATCAAACGTTGGTGTCATGTCGGGGCGTGGTAAAGGTGGAAAGGGTCTCGGAAAAGGAGGTGCCAAACGTCATCGCAACGTACTGCGTGATAACATCCAGGGAATCACAAAGCCTGCTTTTCATCGCCTTGCTCGTCGTGGTGGGGTAAAGCGCATCTCGGGTCTCATCTACGAGGAAACCCGTGGAGTTCTCAAGGTGTTCCTGGAAAATGTGATCCGCGATGCTGTTACCGACACGGAGCACGCCAAGCGAAAGACCGTCACTGCCATGGATGTGGTGTACGCTTTGAAGCGCCAGGGCCGCACACTCTACGGTTTCGGTGCTTAAACATTTTGGTGGTGGTGTTCATCAACAGCGACAACAAAACGGCTGTTTTCAGAACCACCAACTCGTTCATGAAGGAGCTTCAGTCGCCTTGAACTTTGCTTTATGTATTCTTTAATAGAGGAGGTTGATCTTGTGCTTTATTCATCCAATAAATGAAGAGCCACAATGGTCCAGGCAAAATAAGGTTTCACTTGGAACAAATTGCAACAGAAATTATTTCACCACAATGCATTTCTTCAAGGTCCCCAGAACAACATACAAAAGGTCCCAAGCAATCCCAACATGGAAAATATGTCTAATTTGCATAATCCAATATGGCCGCCAATCTGCAATATTTCTCTCATATTATATGAGGAACTAGCAGAAGTTATATATATATATAAGGCATTGCCGAGTACAAACTATATATATAAGGAACTAGCAGAAGTACCCGGCATTGCCGGGTGGGGGAGCGGAGGGGGTGGGGAGGGGAACGGGGGGGGGGGGGGAGCGAGCCCCTTGGCAAAGCGAGCGATTTTTTTTTCATAGCGTCATAGCGTCATAGCGTTCACAGCGTCATATCGTTCATAGCGTCATAGCGTTTCATGGCGTCATAGCGATTTTTTTTTTCATAGCGTCATAGCGGTCACAGCGTCATAGCGTTCATAGCGTCTTAGCGTTTCATAGCGTCATAGCGGTTTTTTTTTTATCATAGCGTCATAGCGTCAGCGTTCGTAGCGTCATATCGTTCATAGCGTCATAGCGTCATAGCGTTCATAGCGTCATAACGTCATCACGTGATCGCTCTGAGCGAATCAGCGCCCACCTGCGCTGATTCCGTTGATTCCGTGCGCTGAAATGCGCTGAGGTAAATATGAATAAAAAATATGGATCGTCAAATATTTTGAGTTTGGCCATGTTCGTCCCACGCTCAAGGGCCATGTCTATGTCAAATATCAAGCACGTAAGCCTCTCCGTTTAGGAGTCTATCGGTAACATTACACACACACACACACACACACACACACACACACACACACACACACACACACACACACACACACACACACAAACTGTGTTTTATATATATAGATGATGCTCTGTCTATTGGTGACAGATACACGAGTTTCATTACAAAATCACCATACTATGCTTATATAAAGATGTTCAGCTCGTGAAAATTGCTGTATTGATTGCTGTAGGTACACAAAATGCTGGAACATCCAACTCAAACGATTAAACATTTTTGTCATCCTCCTCTGTGAAATCTGGCAGTTTTGCATTGGTACAACTTGTACCATGACATTCCCCGCACACAGCACTGCATGTGAGACCATATTTTCTACAAGTACATCTTCGTGTATTGCAGTCCTTTTTACAGTTACAGCAGATGATGTCCAGGAGTGCTGATGGTGCTGCGGCCTGATCTGTCAGTATTGGTAGGCAATGTCCAGCTGCTACGTGCCATCCCCACTCTAGTGGATTTAGATCGATCCCTTTCCACTGCTGTATTTGGTGATACACACGAAGGCTGTGGTATCTTGCAGCTGCAGAGGTGGGTGGCAGGGTCTGTGGCTCTACATGTGAAACATTCTTGGTGACCTTCTCACAAAACTGCTTGCACCGTATGGTGTCCAATCCTTCCTCCTCAGATCCTCCATACAACGAAACGAGTGCATGTTCTCCTGCCTTGGCGATAACCTTCTCCTCCATTTGATGTGTTTGACTGAAAACTTTCGCTTGTTGATAGAAGAAGGCATCGTTCATGATTTTTTCAGTGCTGGACCCTTTCCCAAACCAAACAGGCGATAAGTTGTATCGCAACCAAGAATAGCATGTACGAACAGCATACAGTCACATACATCACTGCCAAGCAAATTCGTTGATTGCTTCATGTTCCAAATACTGTTCTTTCTTGAAGTTTGCTTTGGTTCTGGTATCAGGAACAAGTCATGTGCATCCATTTCAGCATGGTGAATAAGAAGGATGAGTAAGTCCGTGTCGACCACCAGGACAGAGTCTGTTGTTCGTGCAGAGGCGACAGCTGTTTGAACAATTAACAAATCAGCATCTTGCTTCGCATGAAATGTGTTGCACCCAGCTGTCTCCAGTTTGTCACTCAGATAATAAATGAAGCGCTGTTTGTTCCTCGCATTGTTCAAGAAATCCTCTTTTCTGGATTGAATCACCATTTCACCCGCGAAGTGAACTCTCACACCAGTACAGGCTCCTGTTCTTCTCATGTGTGTGGCATCTTTCGTTGATGGGTCATCATTGTAGCCATCAAAGACAACAGTAGCATCAGCATATTTCTGTACAACATAGTTGGTGTATAGACCACACACATAATCAAAGGTAGAACCTCTTTGCCAGGGTAGTCTGTGAAGTAGAGCACCACCATCAAGGATGTACTGGACATTTTCAGTCGGTTCTCGTTGTTTCTCTGTGATGACTTTCCAGATAGAATCAGCAAGAGATGCCTTATTGGCCTGCAGTGGAAGGGAGGAATTTTTGAACAATGCAGGAGGGTGACTACAGAGTTCATACTTGAACAGTGATGGAACATCTTCACAATGTTCAGCGACAGTTATCAACCTCTGGAATATCAGCTGTGGATCCACCTTCACAGATTCGCCTTTGATTTTGACAGTTGATCTTGTACCGAGTGTCGTTGCTTGATCACCTTTTCGGAAGACAAACTCATCGACAGATTTCCCAACCATTGACGCAAGAATCCGTTCACCAACCTCTCTTGATCTTTCAACATTGACTCCTTCCTGAGCTGTCATGCCATTTGCAATGTTGAGCAGTGTACTGTTATTAACAAATGGGTTTCTCTTTTCAAGATAACTGATAAGATCAAGGGTGTCGCTGACATCTCCAACTTGTCATGCTGATGATATGTCCTTGTGTTGGTCACTGGTTTCATATGACACACCACTGAGCTTTTGCATGGCATCATTGATGTTTGCACACGATGGCATAGATAGGACACACAGCAAGTGCTGGGTTTCTGTCATCCCCTTTCCTCTTGTAAGTCTCCCACTTGTCTTAACACTTCTCATGAGCACTTGTTCAATCATGAGATCGGTCGACAATCCTGACCAATATCTGTCGCTGCGTCTCACCGCATGGTATCCCTGCTCAGATTTCTGGTTGACTTCTGGGTGTGTCTCTGGCAGATTTAATATCATTTGAAGATAGATGTAATGTAATGTAAACTCCAATACATTCAGAACTCCGCTGCCCGTCTACTCACCCATTCCCGGACCCGTGACCACATCACCCCCGTCCTTTACAAGCTTCACTGGCTCCCCATCCCCCAGAGAATCCAGTACAAAATCCTCCTCTTGACATACAAAGCCCTCCATAACCTGGCCCCATCCTACCTGGCTGACCTCCTCTCCAGACACACTCCCACCCGCAACCTCCGCTCTGCTGGTACCAACCTCTTGACCCCCTCCATCCGGACCAAATTCAGATCCTGGGGGGACAGGGCCTTCTCCATCGCTGCTCCCACCCTCTGGAACTCACTACCTCACACCATCAGAGACTCCTCCTCACTCACCACATTCAAAACATCACTAAAGACCCACCTGTTCAACACTGCGTTCAACATTCAACCCACAGCATTTAACCCCTGACTATCTCTTCTCCTTCTCCCTCCTTTTGCTTTAAATATTTCCCTATTGATTCTTGTCTTTTTGCAATTGTTGTTTTCATGTATTGTTATGCATTATGTTTGCCACTCTGTCAAAGCGCCTTTGGGCTTCTGGAAAAGCGCTATACAAAATAAATGAATTATTATTATTATTATTAGATATATGCAGACTTTGCATATAGTGTGTGTCCAGATGCTGCAAAGTATGGCAACATTTCACGTACTGATTGGAGATGCAATTTCCATTTGCCTGTGCGTTCAGCCTTGAGAAACCTCTGTAGAATGTCTACCATTTCCATATATTTGACCCAGAGTTCTGCGGTCCACATTGTGCTCATTATATCCTTCTTTTCCTTCAGTATGCTATGAATTCTGTTCCAGACATCTGCCAAACACACGTTTTCTACAGATGTTGTAGAGGAAACTGCATTGTCATGGCTCTGATCATCTTGTAGAGGAAACTTCTGCTGCTCTGATCAAGTCGGTTGTGCTGCTCTGATCAAGTCGGTTGTGTCTGTTGTTCGACATCATCACCTGTCATCACTTCATCAGGGTCCTCTGCTTTCATTTTGGATGGCACTGGTACATTGTATGCGCTGGACAGAAGGATGATGTTCAGTGCAGCATCTACTAGCATGTGACCACGGACTGCTCTGGACACAGCCTTGCCAATCAACATGTGGCACACGGTGTTACTAGCATTCACAACCTCAAGGACTTCTTCCAATCCGGAACCTGCCATCAGATGCCCGATGCTACCCAGGAAACTCATTTCCATGTGAAACCCTCCCAGTTTGAGGACCATTCGCCGGAGAAGTCTGTCAACTGGTTGAGATCGAACAATTGATAATGCTTTCCAATACAAGGGTTGATCGAATGTGAGGACAGGAGTAACACCATGTCACATGGCCTGAGCTGACACAAACTTTAGTGTGGAATAGATACAATTTGGATCACTAGGATTGAGATCAATCATTGGAAGGAATATCACAGAAGACTGTCCTGGATATTGGCTATGATGGAACATTTGCATCATACCAGACCATGCTGGTCTTGGAGAGCGAAGAAGTAGGGAGGTTTTCCATAGAATGTCAAGTTGAGATGTCGGATCATCCGCTGCCGTGTGTACAAGTGGCAGATAGGTGAGTGGTGGTATCATTGCAGGGATATGGAAGTACTCAATGTTTATACGGCCAACTGCAGCAATGTCCGAAGCTCTAACAGACACTTTGGGGACAGGTCTTGAGGTCTTTATTTGTGGTGTAACAGTAGCTATGATGCCCATGCCATGAAATGTCCCGGTGCCATCTAGTGTTGCTACGTTATGGTCAACATTGTCCGCAATATACTGGATGCATTGTTCTTGAGTAAAGGGTGTATCTGTGCCTTGTTCAACTGCCGCACTTCGTTCAAATGTTTTCACCTCGGCATAGGAGCATGAGAATCCATGTTCATGAAGTGTGTCTATCAGGAACCGTGACGCAAAATGATGGTGCATCTGTACCCCAAGACCAAGATGAAGTGGCGCAAGTATGGATCTTGGTCGAATTGCCTGCATGATTGACTGCCCAATCGATGCAACTTTAGACATATTTCCCATGTTGGGATTGCTTGGGACTTTTAGTATGTTGTTCTGGGGACCTTGTAGAAATGCATTGTGGCCAAAAAAATTCTGTTGCAATTTGTTCCAAGTTGAGTGAAAAAATGGGCTACATTGCCTGGACGACAAGTGTGAGAAACTCGACTGTACAATATAAATTTGCATTATTTGCAAATAATGTTCAGTTCCACCAATCTCAAAAAAATGCATTTCACGAAGTTCCCCTTGCCAAAAGACCCAATACTGAAATCGATTAACGAGTGAATTTTTTGTCTTACGGGACAAACACATTTATTTGGCAAAGATTTGCCTTTTGCTTCTTTTATTTCAGGGAAATGCTAAAACAGGCCCAAACGAGCTCACGATAGATATTGATGGGAGAAACGCGCAAGGGAGGGCGGACGAAGCTTACCTTCGCGGAGAGGATCACATCGGGCTCGGATTTCAGCCAATGGAGAGTGGAGAGTGAAGTTTCGACCAATTGATGGAGCGTAGGGTGGGGCTTAATTCTTCAGCGAATGGGAGAGTGTTTGAGGCAGCCAATAACAAACGTGCAAAATATGCCAGCCAATAGCGAACGGCGGAAGCGTCTCGCGGCGCAAATAAAAACAGACCGCGCATTTCATTTTCATTTCTCATCTCATAATTTCATTTCATTCGCCGTTGTTTTGTTTTGTGTTGATATTTGCCGGTCACGATGGCTCGAACGAAGCAAACCGCCCGTAAATCGACTGGTGGAAAAGCTCCCCGAAAGCAGTTGGCGACAAAGGCGGCACGGAAAAGTGCTCCAGCCACCGGTGGCGTGAAAAAGCCGCATCGTTACCGCCCAGGAACTGTGGCGCTGCGCGAGATCCGGCGCTACCAAAAGTCCACGGAGCTGCTCATTCGCAAGCTGCCGTTTCAGCGCCTCGTCCGTGAAATCGCACAGGATTTCAAGACCGATTTGCGATTCCAGAGCTCCGCAGTGATGGCGCTGCAGGAGGCGAGCGAGGCCTACCTCGTTGGGCTGTTTGAGGACACTAATTTGTGCGCGATTCACGCCAAACGTGTCACCATCATGCCCAAGGACATCCAGCTGGCACGACGTATCCGCGGGGAGCGAGCTTAACCTGCTCGTCCAAGGTCTTGTGCACAGCTTCCGCACCACACCACCCAACGGCTCTTTTCAGAGCCACAACACCTTTCTTGAGAGTGTAATCGACCTTTCACCGAACTCTCCACCTATCTCTACCTTTTGTGTATGTATAATGTGTATATGGGTGGGAAGGAAATACGTTTTGTGATTCCCTTTTTTTGAAGACTGAAAGGGAAACGTTGAACAAGACGGTGGTTTCGCTGTCTTTAGGGAATCGGGTTTCACGTTTCAATGAAACCATAGGATTAATAAGTGACAATTGTTGGGGATCATGTGTCGTGTCGCTTGCAAGGTGGTTCATGTTAAAATATACATTTTTCATTTTAACCATAACATGTATTATTTGACCCGTTCATCTCCACAAACCCAAAATAATATGAACCCTGCTATCATCGCATTTGTGGTGCCAAAGAATACAGAGTTTAAGTCGCCTGAAGCTCCTTCATGAACGAGGTGGTGGCTCTGAAAAGAGCCGTTTTGTTGTTGATGATGATTACCACCCCCAGAATGTTTAACCACCGAAACCGTAAAGTGTACGGCCCTGGCGCTTCAAAGCGTACACCACATCCATGGCAGTAACGGTCTTGCGCTTGGCGTGCTCCGTGTAGGTAACAGCATCGCGGATCACATTTTCCAGGAACACCTTGAGAACTCCACGTGTTTCTTCGTAGATTAGACCTGAGATGCGTTTCACCCCACCACGGCGAGCAAGGCGACGAATAGCAGGCTTTGTGATTCCCTGGATGTTATCTCGCAGAACCTTGCGATGACGTTTAGCACCTCCTTTGCCAAGACCTTTTCCACCTTTACCACGTCCAGACATAACCACACCGTTTGATTCCAAACACAAATAAGCTAAACGACGAGCGTTCGCGTGTTGTTATGGATGATTGTGGTTCTGAGGCTTTATATTTATGGAGAGCTCGACGTTGTCATTTGCCCTTTAACCTTTGCACTTTGCCTCCCATATTTAATTATTTCCTTGAGAAGAAAGGGTGCCTGCTTGGTTATTTCTACCACGTCCGCGCGTGTGCTCTTTCCCTGTTCACCTCTTGCTGCGCGTGCGCACGTTGTCCTCACGCTTTCACAATGTCCAACTGCACTCGCTCTTGTGGTCCCTTCGCTTTCGCTCAAAGAAACACAGAATCTTGTCAAATGAGGGTGAAGTTAGGCAGTAATTTACGACGATTTCATTCTGAACACAACTGCAGAACTTTGTCAAAATAAACAACAAACGCAAACGGCCCCGAAGTTATAAATACGCTGCAAAGGTATCAAGTAATGGAAGGATCGATATTTGCATGATCGATATTTCAATTTTAAATTTCAAGAGAATTTAATACGACCCTTTTTGCCGGACTTTAACCTCGTTGAACCACCGTCCATTGTAAATGTCATTAAATTAAGGTTCAAACAATGAATTCTCGTGACATTTCGCTGTTATCACGAAGCTTTACTTTAACGCGTGGAAGATCTGTGAAGTTGCTGCATGGAAGACCTTGCACCTCTCTTGGACGACAGGGGATTAATTCAACCAGTCAAGTAAGTGTCAGAGATATCACAACAGTTTCGTTTACAACACCTGGATGCATCCAGAACATCACACGAAGCACGACACAAAAACATGGGAGAAACCGGGTCGACGATTTTATTCGCGTTTGGATTTAATAAAACGTTCGAAGCATTACTTACACCCGTTTGCTGTTGGTAACCAAGTATTTTCACATTTGTGATGGTCCATGCCAAGATGACCTCGACACAAACCTCCAAAAAGGAGTTTTTTCCTGTTTGTTTCATTTCCTTGCAAAGGTGGATGCAGACAGGTGCACATTTCACCATGAACTTTGTGAGGTTTAAGTCGGGTCAAAGAAAATATTTCACTCTTCAAAAACAGATTCTGAGCATAGAAAACCCTTGGTCGAAGCCCGAGAACGTGTTCGAGTGAGCAATGTTCTGTCAAAGCAGATCGTCCATCTGCCGTGTCGGGCCGTGGAATGCGGCGAAAGCGCCAGATATTAGAAAAGATGCTTCTCTCCGTTTGCCAGGATGTGCTTGTACCTGGAACGATTGTGCGCATTGCGCATGGAGTTAACGTTCATGTGAATAACAAAGCTCAAAGTGACGCAGGAAACACAAACGGATACGGTGAACGACCCCATCGTTTCTGAACGCTGACGTTGATTTCTACCACGTCCGCTTATTCACGCCATCACTATAACAGGCGACGTGATAATGCAACACTTTATTTGTGAAACACTGAACCTCTTTTTGGATCCTCGTGTTATTTGTCATACTCTTGTTAGTGGGAAATGTCGGAGTCTGTTCCTGTTTCAGTAGCACCTTCAACTTCGGCCCCGTCTGTCAAGCGAAGGAAGAATAAACCTGGCGCTTCCAAGACCCCGAAGAAGACTGACGGCACCCTTTCGGAAAAGATCATCAAGGTGGTGGGATCGAGCAAGGAGCGAAATGGTACGTCGCTTGTCGCCTTGAAAAACGCCCTGGGGGCAGATGGCTACAATCTCCATCGGAATTCCGTTCGTATCAATTCGGCTGTGAAGAGGCTCGTTGCAAGTGGAAATCTTGTGCAGACCAAGGGAACGGGCGCTGTCGGCTCATTCAAACTGAACAAGGAGAAGAGTGCGAAAGTGAAGAAGAGCACCAGTCCCAGAAAAGTTGTGAAGACCACAATCAAGTCGAAAGCGGCCAAGAAAGCGACCAAAAAGCCAGCAGTGAAGAAGGTGGTGCGGAAGGTATCTCCCAAGAAACCGAAAAGATCTATCGCCGCTTCTTCGAAGCGATTCAGTAAGTCGCCTGCAAAGGTGAAGAAAAACGTGAAGAAGGTTCTGCCTAAGATCAAGGGAAACACCAAGACGACGAAACCAAAGTCCAAGCTTGCAACCAAGGGGTTGAAGAACAAGAAGGCGACGCTCAAAAAGAAGTGAGAGGAAGAGAAGACGAGAGAGTCGAGGTGAAGTTTCTCTTGTTCCTCCTCGTCTCACTTGCCCAAAACCCACAACGGCTCTTTTCAGAGCCACCACCTCGTTCACTTGAAAGGAGCTGATCCGATGGTTCATAAAAACTACGTGCAGGCATTATAGATATAACCTTTGTATGCATTATTTGATGAAGTGGTTTGTGAAAGCGCGTGATAAACAACAGCACAAGGTTCAAATTATTTGCAAGACCAACGAAAGTTGTTCCATATTCATTCATAACTTATTTATATCAAACAATGACCAAAGAATGGCAAGTCACGTGACTCAACACGCAATGTTAAATATGCAACATTCAAAGTGTGTCATCACGACTACCATTACTTAGTATTTACCAAATTACTAATTTCTAAGATCACTTAGTAATTGACCAATTTGCCCCATTTGACATTGACACACGTCGTTGACCATCCCCGTTTACCTGTAAACCCAGTGCCTCGTGTCTGGAAAAGCTCGTACATTGCACGATTCTTCGTCCTTCCTTTGAACTAAGTTTCCTCATTCGGAAACCAAATACAAAGTGCTCGCAGTATTTATGAACCGTTCAGTGGACTATGCATATACCTGCATCTCGTCAACATATGAGCCCAACTAATTCAGACATGTCGATATTTCACTGAACCATCCTGAAGCCCCGTCCCGATCCACCCAGCACCCCCTGTCTAATTCATCAAATCAATTCTCTGGGTCTTTATCTTTTCCCAGTCTTTGTTAAAAACAAAACAAAATGCTTCATAAAACACGTCTCTGCGTCTCTTTCTGACCCGTGTACACAATACACACACAAAAGGTCGTGACATGTGGCGAGTTCGGTGAATGGTCGATTACACTTTCAAGAAAGGTGTTGTGGCTCTGAAAAGAGCCGTTGGGTGGTGTGGTGCAGAAGCTGTGCACAAGACCTTGGACGAGCGACTTGAGGTCGCTCCCCGCGGATCCGTCGTGCCACCTTGGCGTGTCCTTGGGCACGATGGTGACACGTTTGGTGCGAATCGCCAAGGTTCAAAAGGGCAAAGTTCAAAAGGTCAAAGTTCAAAGTTCAACCGATTCTGTCTCATATGCAAATCTTTGGATCACAGAGAGTTTGGAGGCGGAGTACACAACCTGATGTTCAGCCATTGGATGGATAAAATGTGGGCGTGTATGATTCCTGGTCCGACTTCACCCTAAAAACAACTCAATTCGCACCATGACTTTCATTCACAGTTAGGTTGTTTTTGATATCGGTTCATTGCGACGAATCATGTCGGGACGTGGTAAAGGTGGTGGAAAGGCTCGTGCGAAGGCAAAGACTCGTTCTTCCCGTGCTGGGCTGCAGTTTCCCGTGGGCCGTGTCCACAGACATCTTCGCAAAGGCAACTACGCCAAGCGCGTCGGTGCCGGCGCTCCCGTCTATCTGGCGGCTGTGCTCGAGTACTTGTCTGCAGAGATCCTGGAGCTCGCCGGTAACGCTGCACGAGATAACAAGAAATCGCGCATCATCCCGCGTCATTTGCAGCTCGCCATCCGCAACGATGAGGAGCTGAACAAACTGCTGGGCGGGGTGACGATCGCGCAAGGTGGTGTGCTGCCGAACATCCAGGCCGTGCTGCTCCCCAAGAAAAGCCAGGGCAAGTAAACTGCTCCGCCTCACAAGAGTTCTTCAGCTCTCCCACAACGGCTCTTTTCAGAGCCACTCAAACCTTTCCGAAAGCAGCATCAGCGATACACGATCCGTGTTTTACACAAAACTCTGCTGTGTTGAAAAACCCCACACGGTTCTTTCTCGTTTCCTTTACATTTCAAAACCACATACAGAACTTTGAACTTTATGAATTTCACTTATTAATTTTTATTTTTTAATGCCCAATAATTATGAACTTTGCCCTTCGGCATCAATCATTCATGCATCTCGTCATCACAGAAGCCCCAATCATTGTCCGTCTTGTCGGGTAGATTTTGTCGTATTTTGACGATACAGAGAGTTGCAGCACAGTCAGTGTGACACAAAAGAGCAGGAATGAGTGTTCAAGGGTAGAAACAGAAAAGGAATAAAGCAAAAGGGGTTAGAGGAGGAGGGGTGGGGGCGGGGTGTGAGACTCAATAACTAAGAAAAAAGGGTGCTTGGGGTTATAAAAGGTACCTCTGCATTGGCATTTTCCAGTCTTTATTAACTGTTAAAGTTCTGAACAAAAATTTATTCTGACAGATTTGCATTCACAAACAAGGGGATATTTATGGGTTCTGGAAGCGCCAGTTTTATTAATGTCTCGTTTGAGAAACGAGGTCGAAAGTGCTGTCGTTAGGGGAACAATCTCCGCCATTTCACACCGAAAAGAGAAGGAATACGAGAATCCAAAATCAAGTGCAGTATTGTTCAAACAACGCGTCGTCTCGCCGCCGACGTTGTGACGGGAGAAGCGGACGTGGTAGAAATCAACGTCGGCGTTCGGAAACGAGAAGTGTTCTTTTGTTTCCGTTTGTTTCTCGCTCCACTTTGAGCTCAATTAATGAACGTAAACGATACATCCATGCGTCATGCGCACATCATTTTCAGGTACAAGCACATGCTGGTAAAAGGCGAGAAGCACATTTTCAATCCTCTGCACCTTTCACCATCGTCGACAGGCCGACACTGCAGATGGAAGAGCTGCTTTGACACAACATTGCTTGCTCGGGCGGATACGTTCTCGGGCTTCCCCCAAGGAGCTTCGTGACTCAGGCTCATTTTCACGAGGTGAATCTATTCTTGGACCAAACTGAAACGTTAAAATTTTCATTATGAAATGTGCACCTGTCTGTAGCCATCTTTGCAAGGCAGTCAAGCAAACAAGAAGAAAATCAGCTTTTATGAGGCTCATGTTGATGTTGAGGCCACCTGAACAATGCGCATGGACCAGCATGAGAGTGAAAATACCTGGTCACGAACAGCACACGGCTCTAAACAATGCTTTGAATGTTTTTTTTTCAATCTAAACGTCACAGTCATCGAGCTTGTATCGTGCTTCGTGTGATGTGCCGATTCCATCTCCGCCTTGTAAAGGAAACTGTTGGGTTGTCTCATTCACAATGAGCTGCTCAAATTCATCACCTGTCGTCCAAGGTAGCGCAATAATGGAGAAACTTCAAGCATTCATTGTGTTTGAACCGCAGTGAAATGACATTTGAAAGAGAAATTTTAAACGAGGCCACAATCGAGGGTTCAACGAGGTTAAAGTTGGTTCGCGGACAAAAGAGGTATTTTTACTTGACATCAAATCCAAACTGGCATCAAAATATCGTACGATGACTTGATGCTTTTGAAGCTTATTTCCAACTTCGGTGATGTGAGCGCGCGTTGTTATTTGCCAAAGTTCTGCAGTTCAAGTTGTGTTCAGAATTAAATCGTCGTCAATTTTGCAAAACTTAAACCTCATTTGACAGGATTACGTGTTTACTTGAGTGAAAGCGATGGGATCGGAAAAGCCAGTGCAGTTGCAGATTGTCAAAACGAAAGGACGACGTGCGCATGCGCGGAAAGTGAGGTGAAAGGGGAAAGGGCACGAAGAGCACACGCGGACGTGGTAGAAATCACCAAAGGAAAACGCAGTGAAAATAATTAAATGTCGGAGGAATCGTGGAAGGGTCAAAGAGCAAATGGTAATGTCGAGTTCCCACCAATAGAAAGCCTCAGTATCACCACCAAAAACACACACGAACGCTCATTTCGTTTCTTCACCTTTGGATTCAACTCCCATCATCATGTCTGGCCGTCTGGACGTGGTAAAGGTGGAAAGGCTCTTGGAAAAGGAGGTGCTAAACGTCATCGCAAGGTACTGCATGATAACATCCAGGGAATCACAAAGCTGAGAGTTTATTAAAGATTATTGCATATTGTAAAATCGTAAGGACAACGTGCGCATGCGCGGCAGGGAGGTGCAAAGAGCACACGCGCGGACGTGGCAGAAATCACCAAGGCAGCACCCTTTCTCGTCGAGAAAATAATTAAATGGAGGAGGCAAAGTTTCAAGGTTGAGCAAATCGTCATATCGAGCTCTCCACCAATATGAAGGCTTGGTACCAACACCATCGGTATCGATACGCGTGTGCTCGTTCGCTTGGTTAAATTGGGGTTTTGATCGAAACGCTTATTATGTCTGGACGTGGAAAAGGTGGAAAGGGTCTCGGTAAAGGAGGTGTGCGAAACGTCATCGCAAGGTGCTGCGTGATAACATCCAGGGAATCACGAAGCCTGCGATTCGTCGCCTTGCTCGTCGTGGTGGGGTAAAGCGCATCTCGGGTCTCATCGACGAGGAAACCCGTGGGGTTCTCAAGGTGTTCTTGGAAAATGTTAACCGCGATGCTGTTACCGCCACGGAGCACGCCAAGCGAAAGACCGTTACTGCCATGGATGTGGTGTACGCTTTGAAGCGCCAGGGCCGTACCCTCTACGGTTTCGGTGGTTAAACATTTTGGTGGTGGTGTTCAACAGCTACAACAAAACTGCTCTTTTCAGAGCCACCAACTCGTTCATGAAAGAGCTTCAGGCGACTTGAACTTTGCTTTATGTATTATTTGGCACCAGAAATGCAATGTTGAGAGCAGGGTTTGTATTATTATTTTGGGGTTGAGGAGATGAACGGGTCAAATTATACATGTTATGGTTAAAATTTTAAAAAATGTGAATTTTAACATGAACCACCTTGCTAGCGACATTACACGTGATCCCCAACAATTGTCACTTCTCAATCCTGTGGAGGTTTCATTGAAACATTGTGAAACCCCATTCCCTGAAGACAGCCAACCACCACCGACTTGTTCAACGTTTCCCTCTCAGTCTTTATAAAAAAAGTCAAAACAATCCATATTTCCTCCAGGCCCGTATTTTTTAAATTTTTTCTTTGTATACAGAGTCGAGGCTCGTGAAACAGCTAACATTTATCAACAAACAAATCAAACAAACAAGCAAACAAAGTATATAAAAAGGGGAGCGGTCGACAAGATGGGGAGAGAAGGGGAGGAAGCACACAAACACAACATTTGAGCAGGGACATCGGGAGATGTGTGGGAGGGAGAGGGCCTGGGGGGAGGCAGGATAGGTATAAAACGCAAGGACACCAAGGACTTCCAGGAAAGAAGACAAAAGTCACCTCAAAAAAGTGGATTTGGGGTGAAATTAGCGGGGGTAGAAAAGATCACGGTTTTGGATTGGGAAAGATAAGAGATGGTGGTGAACAGCCGTTTTAAAGACCTGGAGGGAGGAGTGGGATTGAAGAGAGTGAGGGAGTTTGTTCCAGAGGCGGGAGAAAAGAGAAAAGAGGAATGAAGGTGAGCAGAGAGTCTTGGTTTTGGCAGTTTAACCATAAGAGGGTTGCAGGCAGATCTTGTGCGACATGCAGGAATATTTGGGGGACAGAGCCCGGAGAGAGCTGGGGGAGCAAGGCCGGAGAGGAGTCGGTAGAAGACGGAAAGACCACCAACCTGCCTGCGGTGAGTAAGTGAAAGGCCCTCGGAGATAGCGTCATCGCAGGAGATTCCAATGATTCTGAATGCTTTGGTTTCAACAGCGTGAAGACGAGCTAGGTGTGAGGCAGGAGCACCAGCCCAGAAGGGAGAGCAGTATTCCATTGAGCTGCGGATGAAAGCCTTGTATGTGGTGAGGAGCTCAGGTGTGCCAAGGAAGGACTTCGCACGACGGAGGATGCCCAGTCGGCGACTGGCTTTGGAGGCCAGCTTGGAAATGTGGTTTTCCCAGGAAATATCATGGCAGATAGTGAGACCCAAATGCTTGAGTGACAGAACTTCTTGGAGAGGATTATTCAGAAAGTAGATGGGTTGTCCAGTCGGTCTTTTCGGAGAGACATCGTAAGAGTGTGAGATTTGTCAGGATTGAAAGACATGTTCCACTTGTTTGCCCAGTCTGTGATTTTGTCCAGGTCTGCAGAGAGTGAGGAGGCTGCAGACTGTCGATCTGAGGGATGAGGAATGGAGCGGCAGAGAGTGGAGTCATCAGCAAAGAGATAGAGAGGATTTTCAAGAGAGTCAGAGATCATTGATGAAGACCAGAAAAAGCACAGGGACCAGAACACTGCCTTGGGGAACTCCAGCCTAAACAGGATGAGATGAGAGAAACCCATTCAGGGCCACACGTTGACTTCGACGAGAGAGGAAGTCCGCCAGCCTGTGCACACAGTATACACATTATATACACACAAAATGCAGTGATAGGTGGAGAGTTTGGTGAAAGGTCGATTACACTTTCAAGAAAGGTGTTGTGGCTCTGAAAAGAGCCGTTGGATGGTGTGGTACGGAAGTTGTGCAGAAGACCTTGGACGAGCGGGTTAAGCTCGCTCCCCGCGGATACGTCGTGCCAGCTGGATGTCCTTGGGCATGATGGTGACACGTTTGGCGTGAATCGCGCACAAATTAGTGTCCTCAAACAGCCCAACGAGGTAGGCCTCGCTCGCCTCCTGCAGCGCCATCACTGCGGAGCTCTGGAATCGCAAATCGGTCTTGAAATCCTGTGCGATTTCACGGACGAGGCGCTGAAACGGCAGCTTGCGAATGAGCAGCTCCGTGGACTTTTGGTAGCGCCGGATCTCGCGCAGCGCCACAGTTCCTGGACGGTAACGATGCGGCTTTTTCACGCCACCGGTGGCTGGAGCACTTTTCCGTGCCGCCTTTGTCGCCAACTGCTTTCGGGGAGCTTTTCCACCAGTCGATTTCCGGGCGGTTTGCTTCGTACGAGCCATGGTGACAATAACACAAAATTGAAAAACAACTTTTTCACCAAACGCCAACAATGCGATTAAAATTGCGCTGTGCGCTTTTATTTATGTCGGGAGACGCTTGCGCCGCTTTGCATTTGACTGTCACATTTCCTCGTTTACTATTGGCTGCCACAATTTGCTCGGTTGCAATTGGCTGCCACATTTTCACGTTTGCTATTGGCTGCCTCAAAAGCATTCCCATTCGCGGAAGAATTAAGCCCCACCTCACGCTCCATCCATTGGTCGAAACTTAATTCTCCCCTCTCCATTGGCTAAAATCTGAGCCCGATGTGATCCGCTCCGCGAGGGAAAGCTCCGTCCGCCTTCCCTTGCTCGTTTCTCCCACCAATATCTATCCTGAGCTTCTTTGGGCCTGTTCAGCGCTTCCGTTAACGGGCAAAAGCAAATCCTTGCCGAATTTGCTTTCGGTGGAAGCCCCCCACATTAATTTGAATTTGCTTTTAAGAAGCAAAAAGCAAATCCTTGCCGAATATTTCCATGTGTGTCCCGTGATATAAAAAAAATTCACTCACAAATCGATTTCAAAATTGGGTAGTTTGTCGAGGTGGGACGGAACTACATTTTTATTATATTACAGTCGTTGTGCGTTATTTGTAAATAAAACATTATTGCGATATTGCAGGAACCGCACATTTGTCAATGAATCGAGAAACAGAAAATGGTCGTAACAAAAGCTTGCTTGAAAGACGAACGTGCAATTGCGCAAACCCGGCAGAATGGTAATTCCATCGCCGAACACAAGCAGGAGATTAAATTATTTGGTTTCCAGAGCTCCGATCTGATGGCGTTGCCGGCGACATTTTGACCTCCCTCGTCGGTCTGTTTGAGGACACGAGGAGAGCGTCATCTACCGTCCACAAAACTCGATACCGACAAATCCCTTTTTGTGCATTTATCTGTCAGAATGGATTTGTGCAGAACTTGAGAGTAAAGAAGAGGGGAGATCAAACGGAAATAAGGCAAGGGTCTTTCACTCAGTTGTTAATGTGTGGAATGGTCGCTCCGGAAAGGTGGTGGCAGCAGAAACTGCATTCGTCTAAATTGGAATGAGATAAGTACCCGGAAATAATGTAGATCGAGATGTTTAGGGATATTTGCAGAACTTCTTGGTCGCTTGAGCAAGGATGGGTCATTGTGAACACCATTGCGGATTGTTGGCTATCGGAGAAGGGGGGAAGGGAGGAGGTCTCGCTCGTCAAGAGGTGGTGTATGGTCGATGTGGTGTTTCTCACAAAAGAGCCGTCTTCGGAAAGAATAAGTCCCTCCCCTCCCCCAACCCCGCAAAGAAAATCTCCCCCCTCCCCCAACCCCGCAAAGAAAATCTTCCCCCTCCCCCACCCCCGGAAAGAAACAACTGGTATAAAAAAAATTTCTCCTTTTTGATATAAATTGGTCTGGTGTTGATGAGGTGCAAGAATGACGGGCCGAATGGATACCTGCTGGGTCTAAATTCCTTGCGCACCTTGAACTGTTTAAGGCTGGAAAAAGCCAACGCGGAGACACCTGCGATGACCCCACTCTCACGCATTGTTGTTTTCCAGATTATTGTGCATCAAGTGCAAAGTTCATCATCATCCCATGTTCTTGTATTTGGTTTGGAAGTGACAGAACGCCATGATTTGTACACGAAAAGAGAAATCCAAATAACTTTACTGAATTTCATGCGAAGGCGACGAATTTGGTTCTTTTGAAGGGAAACTCGGATCAAGAATGATACACGCCCACTTTTCATCTAACCAATGACTGAGCATCAGGTTGTGTACTCCACCCAGAAACGCTTTGTGATCCAGATATTTGCATATGAACCCTTTATAAGAGGGAATCGTTCACCCTCGGGCCTCGTCCACTTATTCTGTCTTTCTCCGTTGATTAATACTTGGTTGCTTCGCTCTCGTTTTTGTTTTCTTCACTTGTCATGCCTCCGGATCCTCCCAAGCAAGTGGCAGCCAAGAAGGGTTCGAAGAAAACCGTTTCGAAAGCGACTCGGAAGGGTCCTGGGAAACGGCGTCATCGCAGAAAGGAAAGCTACGCCATTTACATCTACAAGGTGCTGAAACAAGTTCACCCCGATACGGGTGTTTCTTCCAAAGCGATGAGCATCATGAATTCCTTCGTTAATGACATCTTTGAGCGCATCGCATCCGAAGCATGTCGTCTGGCGCATTACAACAAGCGCTGCACCATCACATCGCGGGAGATCCAGACGGCAGTGCGTCTGCTCCTTCCCGGGGAGTTGGCCAAGCACGCCGTGTCCGAAGGTACAAAGGCCGTGACCAAGTACACCAGCTCCAAGTGAGCTCGGACTCGTTTCTCCAGTTCATCCCCAAACGGCTCTTTTCAGAGCCACTCAATGTTTCTTTAAGAGTGCAACCTTTGCTCTTCGTTTCATTCCTTCGTGAAAGAACCACTTGATATCTGTAACGAGAAATGTGGGTTTTTTTTGTATACAAGATCTAAAGTGCAGGTCAGGTAATCATCAGCATTATACTGAAGTAAAGAGTAGTCCTGTTAAAACTTCCTATTATTCCGTGGATAGGGTTGGTATTTGTCATAACGACTTGGAACATAATTTACTAGCGGGGTCACCCGTGGGAATCCCACGGGCATGGATGTGTGTGACGAATTTTATATATATGTCGACTGTTATTTTAGGCGGTGTATTTTCGTTTATCATCATGGCGCGATTTAAAAAAATATATCTCTGCATTTTCTTCTCCAATACCTCCTCACACTTTACACACACACCGGCCCATGTTTACATATACACACACACACATATACACCCACACACATATACACATACACACACGTACATCGACACACACACACACACACACACACACACACACACACACACACGTACAGACACATATACACATATGCACATATGCAAATATGTATACACATATGTATCCACATATACACATATATGCACATTATACACATATATATACATCACACACACACACACACACACACACACACACACATACACATACACATACACATACACAAAAACAGACACACACACACACACGTACAGACACATATACACACATACACACACACACACAGATATATATATATATATATATATATATATATATATATATATATATATATATATATATATATATATATATATATATATATATACACATACAACAACAACATGCATTTTAAGGCCATTTTCCCTGCGAGAGCGGGGGTTAGCCTACATACACATACACACACATATATATATATACACACACACACACACACACACACACACACACACACACACACACACACACACACACACACACACACACACACACACGTACACACGTACACATGTCCCACATGTATATATCCCACACCCCACATGTATATGTGGTGGCGATGATTTGGAGGCACCCATATTTCTCGCTGATTCTCTTTACAAATACTAAGTACTGGCCCCGCATATCCTCCCATGCCTCTTGCAGGGCAATCCAAGGCCATAAATGACATTTTTTCCCAGCTCGCGTTCCAACCGTGATATGTCACCCCAGCCATGTTATGTTTCTTCCTGTGGCCTTGTCCCCTCAGGCAGGCTCCTCACTGTCTGGACCACCCCCTTTGATCTCTCAGTATGGGATGAGGGGAGGGAGGGGGACCATGTATAATAACCGGCTTGACAGTAAGTTTTTTTATGTTTTGCAGGGCATGGCCTCGGGGCGCTTCCTTGTGCATTGTATGCATCGCGACTTGCTACTTGCTAATGTGGGTCGCGCTGCCATGTACCGGGCGCCGCCGTATCGGTGCCGTGCACTGGAAAACATCCCATGCATGTAAAAGAGTCCTGTAATAAACACCGTGTGAACAATTCTGACTGCTTCCTGGGTCTCATTCGGGGTACATCGGGAAGCGGAGACGTGGGAAGCAGATTGCTGCTAACACATATATACATGTTTAAAGTGTACGTGCCCTTCCCCCCTCCCCCGCCCGGCAACGCTGGGTACTTCTGCTGGTAACAAATAAAATAAAAACGAAGAAATATCTCTCGGTAATTTCATGAAACTCGGTGGAATTGGATGAAATTCGCTCGGTGAATTCACTCGGTGTATTCGGTTCGGCTCGGTTCACTCGGTTTAAAGAAAAAGCGATAATGTCGACATGTTGCTGTCTGTGTCATGTTGGGCGGTGTATGATACTTGTTGGCTGTTGGGCGGTGTTGGGCGGTGATATGGTGTATTTTAAAAAATATATCTCTGCATTTTCCCGCGTTGCTGACACCGAGTCGTTCTTCATAGACTGTCATTCATTTTGGAAATGGAAGTTTCCACGCAACGCATGAATTGTCACGAGTCAAGAGGAAGTGTCTCGTCATCAAATGACAAATATATTACATTGTGAAAATTAAAGATTTCAAATAAACCTATTTAAAGTGTATGCGCAAATAACTAATAAATGAAGAAATATCTCTCGGTAATTTCCTGAACCATATTTTACTTCCGGCTAATGTTGAATGAAATAAAAACGAAGAAATATATGTCGTTTTGTGACGACTGTCATCAAAAGTAAACGATGAATTCATTCGGTTCGGCTCGGTTCATTCGGTTTAAAGAAAAAGCGATAATGTCGACATGTTGCCGTCTGTCATGTTGGGCGGTGTATGATACATGTTGGGCGGTGTATGATACATATTAGGCGGTGTATGATACATATTGGGCGGTGATATGGTGTATTTTAAAAAATATATCTGCATTTTCCCGCGTTGCTGACACCGAGTCCAAAACCATCGATAAAAATGAAATCATATGGTGAGTTAGATTGGAGATAAAGGCGTGAGAGAGACTCAATGGCCTTGAAGTTACAGATGTTTGAGAATTCATTTCGTTCTATAAACGGCAACTTTCATCGGATTTTCTTCCCGTTTTTTTTCAACCGAGTCTAAAACTATGTTAGCGACTGTGAAAAATGAAATGATATATCGAATTAGATATGAAATAAAACTGGGAGAGAGAGCAAGACACCACGGGCCTACAAAACAGGCCTCAAAGCTATGCGAGTTAATAAAATGGTGGATATTTGTTTATATGAAGCGAAGCCACTCCCAGAATGGGTGGAGCTATGGGTGGAGCTACTCTGCAAACCGAGTAAGCCACACCCCGGACAGACGCCCAACAGACAGACAGACAGACAGAATCATCTACGGCTATTATAATATAGACTAGCGGGGTCACCCGTGGGAATCCCACGGGCATGGATGTGTGTGACATTTCGACATATTGAGTTATATGCTGCACATTCATTTTTACAAAATGGTTACTGGCAAGTCATCAGATCCAGAAATGGTGTGAATTTAGTTATTTCACATAATATGTGACCCCTCACTCCTCTCCACCTGACACTCTCCTGTCTCCACCTGACACTCTCCTGTCTCCACCTGACACTCTCCTCTCTCCACCTAGCACTCCTCTCCTCTCCAAACCCTCACATCCCTCTCCTTTCCAATCCCTCACCTCTCCAATCCCTCACACTCCTCTCCTCTGCAATCCTTCACACGCCTCTCCAATCGCGCCTCACACTCCTCTCCAATCGCGCCTCACACTCCTCTCCAATCGTGCCTCACACTCCTCTCCAATCGTGCCTCACACTCCCCTCCAATCACTCCTCTCCAATCGTGCCTCACACTCCTCTCCAATCACGCCTCACACTCCTCTCCAATCGTGCCTCACACTCCTCTCCAATCGCGCCTCACACTCCTCTCCAATCGCGCCTCACTCGCCTCTCCAATCGGCTTTCCCCGTCTCGTTTCTCTCCTTTTTCTCCCGTCTCGTTCTTTTTCTTGCTCCAAATCGGCCCGTCGGAATCGGAAATCGGCCCGTCTCGCCCGTCGGCCCGTCGGAATCGGAAATCGGCCCGTCTTGCTTTTGTGCTTGTGCGTAAATAAATTGTGTTCATGACACCATTTCTGGTGTTGGGCTAGCGGCTAGGGTGCCGGCTTAGGATCCTGGGTTCGAATCTCGGTCGATCGCCGAATTAATGCCAGGGGGGTTGAATCAGCCTGTCATCCTTCCGAGGTCGGCTAATTGAGTACCAGTTCACTGGTAATTCCCTGTTTGTCGTTGAAGGCGGCAAAAAGGGTTGGCGTCAGGAAGGGCATCCGGCCGTAAAACATTGCTTCAAAAAGGGGACAAAAAAACAACAACTACCACGGTCCCCGAAAAGGCCAACCCCCGCTTTGCGGGGAAAAATGGCCTCTAAACGGTGGTTTTTACACCATTTCTGGATCTGATGACTTGCCAGTAACCATTTTGTAAAAATGAATGTGCAGCATCTAACTCAATATGTCGAAATGTCACACACATCCATGCCCGTGGGATTCCCACGGGTGACCCCGCAAGTTTGCATTGACGTTCGTCGATGGACTCGTTCGCCCGTCTCATTCGTTTTCTTGCTGCATCCTGTTCAAGTCTGCGTTCTTCATCGATCGTCTCATTCATTTTGGAAATAGAAGTTTCCACGCAGCGCATGAATTGTCACGATCCTCAAGAGGAATTTGTCTCGTAATCATCAAATGATAAATGGCAAGTAAATTATATTGTGGAAAATTAAAGATTTCAAATAAACCTATTTAAAGTGTATTCGCACATAACTAATTTTAAAAAACGAAGAAATATCTCTCGGTAATTTCCTGAAACATATTTTACTTCCGGCTAATAATGTTGAATTAAATAAAAACGAAGAAATATATGTCGGCATCATTGTTGACGTTTTTGTGACGACTGTCATCAAACGAAAAAGTAATATATCTTAACGGAAAAGCAAAAGCGAATTTTTAATATATATCAACACGTTGCCGTCGGTGTCATGTTGGGCGGTGTATGATACACCATGACGCGATTTTTAAAAATATATCTCTGCATTTTCCCGCGTGTGTGGAATGTTCTCAATTATTGCTGACACCGAGTCCAAAACCATCGATAAAAATGAAATCATATGGTGAGTTAGATTGGAGAGAAAGGCGTGAGAGAGACTCAATGGCCTTGAAGTTGAAGTTACAGGCGTTTGAGAATTCATTTCGTTCTATAAACGGCAACTTTCATTGGATTTCCTTCCCGTTTTTTTTCAACCGAGTCGAAAACTATGTTAGCGACTGTGAAAAATGAAATGATATATCGAATTTTTAATATGTATCGACACGTTGCCGTCGGTGTCATGTTAGGCGGTGTATGATACACCATGACGCGATTTTAAAAAATATATCTCTGCATTTTCCCGCGTGTGTGGAATGTTCTCAATTATTGCTGACACCGACTCTAAAACCATCGATAAAAATGAAATCATATGGTGAGTTAGATTGGAGATAAAGGCGTGAGAGAGACTCAATGGCCTTGAAGTTACAGGCATTTGAGAATTCATTTCGTTCTATAAACGGCAACTTTCATCGGATTTTCTTCTCGTTTTTTTTCAACCGAGTCTAAAACTATGTTAGCGACTGTGAAAAATGAAATGATATATCGAATTTAAAATAGATATCGACACATTGCCGTCGGTGTCATGTTGGGCGGTGTATGATACACCATGACGCGATTTTAAAAAATATATCTCTGCATTTTCCCGCGTGTGTGGAATGTTTGTGGAAAATTAAAGATTTCAAATAAACCTATTTAAAGTGTATGCGCACATAACTAATAAAAAAAACGAAGAAATATCTCTCGGTAATTTCCTGAAACATATTTTACTTCCGGCTAATATGTTGAATGAAATAAAAACGAAGAAATATATGTCGGCATCATTGTTGACGTTTTTGTGACGACTATCATCAAACGAAATAGTAATATATCATAACGGAAAAGCAAAAGCGAATTTTTAATATATATCGACACATTGCCGGCGGTGTCATGTTGGGCGGTGTATGATACACCATGACGCGATTTTAAAAAATATATCTCTGCATTTTCCCGCGTGTGTGGATTGTTCTCAATTATTGCTGACACCGAGTCTAAAAGTAAAACCATCGATAAAAATGAAATCATATGGTGAGTTAGATTGGAGATAAAGGCGTGAGAGAGACTCAATGGCCTTGAAGTTACAGGCCTTTGAGAATTCATTTCGTTCTATAAACGGCAACTTTCATCGGATTTTCTTCCCGTTTTTTTTCAACCGAGTCTAAAACTATGTTAGCGACTGTGAAAAATGAAATGATTTATCGAATTTGATTTGAAATAAAACTGGGGGAGAGCAAGACACCACGGGCCTACAAAACAGGACTCAAAGCTATGCGAGTTAATAAAATGGTGGATATTTGTTTATAGCCACTCCCAGAATGGGTGGAGCTATGGGTGGAGCTACTCTGCAAACCGAGTAAGCCACACCCCGGACAGACACCCAACAGATAGACAGACAGACAGACAGAATCATCTACGGCTATTATAATATAGATTGTGAGGTGGGTATGTTTGTTGGGTAGTCAGGATCAAATTTGATGAGGACCAACGTTTGTTCAACCTGCTCCTGTCGATATTATAAAAGGAGCCGTGTCTGTCTTTGTTGTGTTATAACTTGAGACGGATTAACAGATTTCAATAAATCCAACTACGGTGGATTCGCGTAACTCCTGGGTGTTTGTGATCCCAAAAAAGAAATACCTTTTTATGGGTACATGGACACGCGTGTCAAAACTGCAAATGCCAACACGGAGCACAGAGAGCAGGATCTCCCAGTAGTCCTTTTTTATTTATTTCCCCATACATTAGCCATTGCAGCAGAGATTGGTATTGCCATCAGCGAAGAGACGGGTCTTATATTCTAGTATATCTGAACTGATGGGCAGTTACCACGAACTCAGAAAATCTATTAATCCATTTCTCAGTTACTCTTTGACCGAAACAGCTCTTTCGGAGAGCCATGTAACTGTTCTCCTCAAACAACTTTCAGTTGAGAGTGTGGCCTCCAATTGCACGAAACATCACTGCAACAAAGTGCTTGGGATCATTGGCTTTTAAGCCTCTAATAATCTTTCAGACTTCAATATCTGCCCGTTTCACCTCGTGAAAATCAAAGGAATAAACAGAGCTGTCTCCATTGCATTTCTGGTGCCACAGAATACATGATACTAAGTTCAAGTCCCCTGAAGCTCCTTCATGAACGAGTTGGTGGCTCTAAAAAGAGCCGTTTTGTTGTTATAGCTGTTGATGAATACCACCACCAAAAGGTTTAACCACCGAAACCGTAGAGCGTCCGGCCCTGGCGCTTCAAAGCGTACACCACATCCATGGCAGTAACGGTCTTTCGCTTGGCGTGCTCCGTGTAGGTAACAGCATCGCGGATAACATTTTCCAGGAACACCTTGAGAACTCCACGGGTTTCCTCGTAGATGAGACCCGAGATGCGCTTTACCCCACCACGATGAGCAAGGCGACGAATAGCAGGCTTTGTGATTCCCTGGATGTTATCACGCAGTCCCTTCCGATGACGTTTCGCACCTCCTTTGCCAAGGCCCTTTCCACCTTTGCCACGTCCAGACATGACCACAGTTTGATTCTAAAACCCCAATTGAGCAAAACGACGAACGTTCGCGTGTCTGTATGGATTGTGGTGGTACTGAGGCTTCATATGGGTGGATCGCTCGATGCGACTCTCTTATTTAACCTTTGCACTTTGCCTCATGCACTTCGATATTTTCTCAAGGAGAAAGGGTGCTTCCTTGATGATTTCTACCACGTCCGCGCGTGTTCACTTTGCCTTTTCACCTCTTGCTGCGCTTGCGCACGTAGCCCTTTAGCTTTGACAATGTCCAACAACACTCGCTCTTACGGCCCCTTCGCTTTCTCTCAATTTAACAGAATCTTGTCAAATGAGGTTTAAGTTCGGCGGATTTCATGCTGAACACAACTGCAGAACTTTGTCAAAATAAACAACAAACACAAACGACCCCGAAGTTATAAATACTCTCCTGTGGACGGCTCTCAGTTAACACAGAGCGTCCACGGATGGCAATCGAGCTTAATGAGGCGGTTCCAATTAATGCATAATGGCGGACGATACACGAGCAGGAGGGTTTGGGGGAGAATGCCGCTTACCTTCACGGCCCCGACGATGTCTTAATCCTGTGGAAATTAACTCAACACGACACGGATGTAAAATGTACAAAAAAAAGGAATATTTATTATGGAACCCGAGAACAATGAACGCGACAATAAAAACTAAACCCCTCTAACGGAGCGCTCCCACACTACACTTCAAATACAATACAAGGGAATGGAGAATAAAATAAAACGTTGTGTGGTGCGTCTTATCTGTCTCTGGATGTAGCGTCCGTCAGGAATTGTCCAGGCTCCGGTGTTTGCGCTCCGTCAGGCCTCACTGAGCACTTTGCTCATGTGGTCTCGCCCGCTCAGCGGCAAGCCTCGCTCGCACGTGAACGCCAGGGAGGATAATCGACGGCGCTCCAACGTTTCCCCAACGTCCGTCGTAACGCAGGCAATTCGCAGTTCGCAAAGGAAAAGGTCCAAACGGAGAGAAAGGCAAGGGCAGAAGGGAGGTCCAGGCAGGAAAAAAGCCATAGCGAGAAGAGAGAAATCTCGGCATGCCAGTTGTATTGTTGGTCGTCGACTGACGTCAGCTCTCTCCCTCTGCCAACCAGTGCGTTGTTTTCTTGTGCCCTTTCGTGCCTTCTCACATCACCAGCGCGTCTCCTCCAATCAGCGACCTGCTTGGTGTGGCTCTTTCCCACCCTCCTCAATGATTGGCCGAGCGTCTCGCCCTTTGGTGTTACGTCATCGTGTGACACGTCATTGTCGGTGGCCAATCAATGTGGCACCCCCTTCATCTTCCCTACCCTCCAATCAGCGACCTGCTTCCACTCACTTCACCCCCCTGTCAATCACGAGTTCTCTAAAGCGTGGCTCTCGGCCTGTTTAATGTCTGCTTGCCATGGCGCCGTTGTACGCGGCCGCTTCCGGTCTGTTCTTCCAAAGTTATTGTGGCGGCAGGGGAATTTAATTAGTGTTTGCACTAATGGAGCTATCTGCTGTATGTGATGTATTGCCATAAGGGACACCGGGATAATCACAGAGGTTTCACATACTATGGAGTTAGCATAATCCCGAGAACTATTTATCATGCCCCATTCCTCGTCATGGGGATGAAGATACAGCTTAATCCGAACAAACTGCCAAAACAGAAATTACAGGTGAGGTTTCCCTGACACGACAGATGAAGCACCTACCTATGCAGATCTACCTAAATCTATATATGCCCACCCAACCAACATAATGTTATGAATTTTGGGTAGGGCATATAGAGCTCCAGGTAGATCTGCGTCGGTATTATGCGCCTGCCATCGTGATAGGAATCCTCACCTGTAATAAGTTTGTTTTGGCGGTTTGTCAGAATTAAGTCCATATCTGTGATCATACAAGGATGATCGTGTGATACGTCGAGTAGGGATTATGCGAGTTCTCCTGTGTGTGTCAGACCTGTGATCATATCCGGTGTCCCGTATGGCAATGCACTCATATACATTAGTTAGGCCCAATAGCGCACCACACTAATTAAGTTCCCCCCCGCCGCCACAATAACAAAGGAACTGACAGAAGAACAGACGGCAAGCGAGCATGCACCTGAGCTGACAACACCGGCATGAAGACAGACATCGCACGGGCAGGCCAGAAACCACGCCCAGGAAGGTTCGTGACTGGCCGGGGGGAGGAATTAGCCTAATCCCTACAACTATTTAACATACGATCATCCTTGTATGATCACAGATATCCACTTAATCTGACAAACCACCTAAACAAACTTATTACAGGTGAGGATTCCCTATCACGACATACGAAGCACCTACTGTCATGTATGAAGTGCAAATATTCACCGTTGTATCCCTACACCGTGACCGCATTGTATCCCTATGCCCCAGCTCGGATGGCGCTGAGGTGAATCGGGCCTGTATCGGCAGAGTGAATAAACGTGTACGACAATTGATCGTAGTTTGTCGAGATACCTTACATGGCGACGAGGATAAACATCTAGACCATGACTTCTTTCGGCCATATCGATGAATTCGACCCTCATGAGGGGGATTTTGACACGTATTCTGAGCAGTTGTGCTTTTACTTCGAGGCGAACGGCATCGCGACCGAAGCCCGGATGAAGGCCGTCTTCCTGTCCGTTTGCGGAGGTGAGACGTTCACACTTGTTAAAAACCTGATTCGGCCTCGGACAGTCCAGGAGCTCACGTATGCAGAGCTCACGGCCGCTTTGAAGGAACATTGTAATCCATCTCCTTCAGTCATCCTGTGTCGGTTTAATTTTTACATGTGCAGACAGCAGCAAGGTCAGTCGATCGTAGACTTCATTGCACACCTCAAAAAACTGTCACATCTGTGTGAGTTTGGGGACACGATTGATGACATGCTCCGTGATTTGCTGGTGGTTGGCATGACCGATGACCGCACTCGTAGACGCCTGCTTGCTGAGAGAAGACTGACGTTCCAAAATGCCAGAGACACCGCCATTTCCATGGAAAGTGCTGAACGCAACGCTACAAGCATCGGTGCCACTCCCTCGTCTGGTACCAGCCCTGCTGTGAATCGGTTGGATCATGTTCAGCCAAAACGTTGGAACAAGGCTCCTCGTCAGAAGCCAGTGCAGTCTCAAACCCACAACAAATGTTTTCGGTGCAACGGAAAGCACCCTCCGGAGACATGTCGGTTCAAAGATGCCACCTGCCATTTCTGTTCGAAAACTGGCCATATTGCTCCAGCTTGCATCACTCGCAAATCGGGAAAAGGAAAAGCTGCTGACAAGATTCATCAGTTTATCGGTTCGGAGGAACCTGAGCTTGACCAGGTGAGCTCTGTTTCCGACAACTCAGAATCGTATGACCTGCTTCATATTGATTCTCACCATAGGCGGGACCCTCTTCTTGCCACTGTTGTCGTCAACAATCGACCATTGCAAATGGAGGTCGACACTGGTGCTGCCGTCTTGCTCATCAGCCATGCTGTTTTCACAAACCTGTGGAGTGATGCTGACCGACCCCATCTGAAACCTACTACCTATGGACTCTCCACCTATACAGGTGAGAAGATTGTTCCCTGCGGTACATGTGACGTCACGGTGGGCTACGATAACCGTGAGTTTCACCAACCCCTGATCGTCATTCCTGGAAAGGGCCCTTCCTTACTCGGCAGGAGCTGGTTGAGCATAATTCGACTGAAGTGGAAAAGCATTCATCAACTCCGGGCAGCCAACGTTTCTCCTACTGCAGCATACACACTCAAAAATGTGCTGGATACGTACCCGGATGTCTTCAAGGATGAGCTTGGAACCTTGAAAGGACATACGGCTAAACTCAGGGTTGACCGGGATGCCAATCCTATATTTTGCAGAGCTCGCCCAGTCACTTTCGCCCTGCGGGAGCGGATTGACAAGGAACTGGATCATCTTGAAAATCTGGGGATCATTGAGCAAATCCAGTATGCCGAATGGGCGGCGCCCATCGTTCCGGTCATAAAATCGGACCAGTCCATCCGCATATGTGGAGATTATAAAATGACTGTGAACAAGTGTTCTTCATTGGATAAATATCCAATCCTGAGGATCGAAGACCTCTATGCTCGTCTCATGGGAGGCAAGACTTTTACGAAACTCGATCTCAAATCCGCCTATCTACAGCTCCGCTTGGACGAGAATTCGAAACAGTATCTTACCATCAACACACATCGTGGGTTGTACAGGTCCAACCGACTCAGTTTTGGAGTGAAATCTGCACCTGGAATTTATCAGCGTGTCATGGACAGTTTGTTTGCTGCCGTACGCAACGTCGTTTGTTACCAGGATGATATTCTGGTTACTGGTCGTACGGACGCGGAACATCTACAAAACCTGGATAGAGTTCTGAAGAAGATTTCGGACTCTGGCCTACGTTTGCGTCGAGACAAGTGTAAGTTTATGGTGCCATCAGTCACGTACCTGGGTCATATGATTGATGCCGAGGGTCTACACCCGACAGATGAAAAAGTCCGAGCTATCAAGGATGCTCCTGCTCCACGAGACGTGACCGAATTGAAGTCATACCTCGGTTTGTTTCAGTTCTATGGTCGTTACATCCCAAATGTGACCGACGTTTTGGGCCCCCTTTATCGGCTTTTGAGGAAAGGAGTCTCCTGGAGCTGGGGGTCAACTGAACAATCAGCATTCCAGACCTCTAAGGATCTGCTCAAATCGTCCAATGTTCTCGTTCATTTTGATCCAGAGAAGGATCTTGTGCTGACATGCGATGCCTGTCGGTATGGAGTGGGGAGTGTATTATCACACGTGATGCCTGATGGTACGGAAAGACCGGTTGCATTTGCATCCACAACGTTGTCCCCGGCAGAGAAGAACTATTCCCAAATTGACAAGGAAGGATTGGGAATCGTTTTCGGCATCAGCAAATTTCTTCAGGACCTTATTGGACATAATTTCACGATTCGCACTGATCACAAGCCGCTGATCAGTCTGTTTGGTCCAACTAAGGTGACATCTGACACACTACCGCACAGGAGCATCCGCTGGTCCCTGTTTCTCGCTGCTTATGACTACACCATATGTTATAAGCCCGGTTCGTCTATCACAAATGCAGATGCCATGAGTCGGTTACCCCTTCCAGAATCCGTTGATGATTCACCTCCACCAGGATCCATTATCGCACTGATGGATCATCTGGAAGATTGTGCTGTCGATTCCGGCCAGATCCGCACTCATACTCGACGAGACCCTGTTCTGTTGTCGTGGAAGTGCGTGAGACTCAAGACTCCAATGATGTCACAGGTTTACAAAAGATCCAGACTTTATTAACTGGTTGTTCACTTTCATTCCAATACCAAATAACTACCGTTTAACTCAATGGACCAGGTCACTCTATCCGCATGGTCCTTCTTGTTCGGCCGATGTTCCTCCGCCATTCCCGTCCTCCTTCCTCCCGTCGGGCAGAGGTTCTGATGACAAGTCTCCTGACTCATAGTTTGCTCTGGTTTATATGGGCCTTGTCGCGCTAATCCCTTCTCCGCAAATGCCCCGAGGTCATGCATGCTCGCCCCCCTGCTGGGGAGTTCCTTCACCCTCTTTGCATCCCGATGTCCCAAGTCAATAGTGAAGGCTTGGGAATGTGTGTTAGCCCGGGGCCGTGCTAAAGCTACACAACAGGACTCCCAGCTTCGACAGGGCGAGATGCATTCCTGACATTCTTACGACCACCTGCTCGTACCTTGGTTCGTTACCAGTTCCAACCAATGAGTTACACTGAGTTACACTTCCACAATTCCCTCATCTTTTTGTTTTTGTTTATATTAACCATTAATCTAAACATCAATATAAGTAAACAATCAATCACTACAAGTAAACATCAATAAAAGTACTCAATCAATCACTACAAGTAAACATCAATACAATTTCCTTAGGCATACACCGTCATCCTGCAAGAATCTGATCACAAAACATTTTGTTGGTCATTGACTCCTTCCATCTATCTATAATTCCAGTAATCTCTGTGTGTATGTGTGTGTGTCTGTGTGTGTGTGTGTGTGTGTGTGTGTGTGTGTGTGTGTGTGTGTGTTTGTCTGTGACCGCTGTTTCTCGACAACCACGGGTCCGATATACTTGAAACTTGCCAGGTATATTGCTGGGGACCCGAGGATGTGCCTTTTCAAGGTTTGAAATTAATCGGACCAGTGGTTCCCAAGGTATGGTCACCGTACTCGCAAGCCGTTCGCTTTGGCTTTGCGAATGGACCAAACCATTTCATGTAAATAGAGGGGGGGGGGGGTTCTACCGTACTCGCAAGCCGTTCGCTTTGGCTTTGCGAATGGACCAAACCATTTCATGTAAATAGAGGGGGGGGGGGGGGGTTCTGTGGTCGTTACTGCCACGTGGTTTCAAAGTTTTTTTTTGTTGTTGTTGTTTGCACGCATGTTTTTTTGCACCCACGTACGGGCACGCCCTAGTATTGTTAATTCAATCTATTTCATTTGCATCACAAATATCTTTGTAAAACAACACTTCACCATCACCAAGATACAACAATTTTGCTTCACCATTTTCAAGTTTTTAAAGCATCTGCAACATCTGGCAAAAACGTTTCCCTCCAAACAAATGTTGATTCTTTGTTTGAAAGGAAGGGCTGATCACTTGTGTTTGAATTCAGGTATGAAACATTTTCTTCTGTCTTTATGAACACCTGCACTACTTCGTGTAGGATTTCGCTGTTGTGGTAACGGTGCGGAGTCATAGACTGACCCTGCTCTCCATGTAGCATTCTTGCCACTCTTGCTGTGAACCATAATGATTCCTTGAACAAGGCCTTCGCCCAGTTGTAGTTGACTTGCCTCCTCCCTCATTATGAGTGGGCAGCAAGTGTTGGTGTAATGTTGATTGGCCAGCAAGATGTGGAACAGGGATGCCGGATGCATCCACAATGATGTTGGGACCATGGTGTTCAGGTCATTCATGGTCCATACCAGGAGCAACCAGCAGAATCGTGCACAGCTGTTGTGATAAGGGCACAGCCGTTTTTTGCAGCTCCATGCTGGTTCCCCGGACGTTGGTGAAGTAATAACATATGTCCCCGCATTTCACAGAGGTTGCAGGTAAAATGTCGTTGTCCTGCAACTTCTGATGTGATGAATGTTCGAAGCCTTCGAACAAGAGTAAGTGATCGCCTTTCTTTCATATGTTGCAGTGTGATCCAGGCAAATGGTCACATAAATTTCCTTGGTGAAGGTAAGCATTCATCTCCAAGTTACACGGGAGAATGTCTTCATCATTCTTTGAGAAAGAGGGTGTATGCCACGATTAACTTCATTTTTTAGCCACAAATTTTCTTTCTCGAACTTCTTCCCAATTCCGTTAGCACTCCCTTCAAAATGTGATCTCGTCTTATCCTTATGCTCAGTCACATCTGAATCTGCTTTCCACACACACTGAATCAGATAGGGTACATCTTACCATGAAATCAGCATAATCATGTATATCTTCCGACAGTTTCACATTCAACAATTTGTTGTTTTCCCTTACAACATTCAAAAAGTTATATTCATTTATATGCGTCACACAAATAATATTCAATCAGGTATGTATTTCACTACTAAACTAAGAATAGCATCCACAATTGCTTTCAGGTTAATATAGTTCAAAAATTAACTTGTGCAGGTATTTTAGCACTACTCTAAGAAAATAAATTGTATATGATTACAATCACAAACAGGAATATCTAATTCCCAACAAAAATTTTCCCAAACCAACAAATTAAGCATAATGTATTATTACCATAATTCCTCCCCACTTTTCCTTTTCCTTTTTTTTTTTTTTTTTTTTTTTTTTTTTTTTTGCTAACAGTGTGTCACTCGTGGTGATATGAGTTCACTGATCTTGTAATTGACACAACTCATAACATTGTCGTTATGCCATTATCTTAATTCTACTGTATTCATTTGCAACATCACTTGATTTAATCTTTTAATCTCAGTATTTATGTCGCCATAAAAGTCTTCCTCTTGTGGTTCTACATTTCTTTCCTCATTTGTCACTTCATGCGTTATCATCGTGTTGTTGGTTACCTTATTCAAACACACCGTCACTAAGGCTTTCAAGCAAGCCACCACTAAAACAATTGCCAATATAACTACTAAACCAACAAACAAGTCTGCTACTCCTTGTATATATTCATACCTATGACATAATTATATGTCGATGACATTCAACATTATATACCAAACTAACAAGCTTCCTAAAAGGTAAATAAAGAAAATCCCTTAATATGTAACATAAATCAGATTATTTGTCTTACCCTAATCCCCCTATCTCCCGGGGTTGAACTCAATCCCCTGATCATGAGTGTAGTTGTGATACATTTTTCACTCATGTTGTATTAATATCAGCAGGTAATTGTATGTCATGTAGGCAAATAAATGTCACTATCCCAAGTAGGAATATCACATGTTGAAAATGTAATGTTTATCAATGCAAGGGGTGTTAAAATGTAATTCAAATGACTGTAAATCACGACTATCATTTATCTGCCACTGAATGTTCTGCTGGGCTGCTAGGTGCAGCCTCATTTTCTGTGGGATCGTCCACCTTAGCCCTATGTGCTTGTTTGCAATGAGGGGCATGAATCCAACTTTCTATTTTGGGTCCATATTTTTTCCTATTCTTATCAATCTCCTATGGTTTATCATTTCGTTCCAAGATACCGCAACCAAAGGTTTTAACCAAAGCTCTACCAAACTATTTCCAATTTGAACAAAAAAATGCCAGTGAAACAATGATTCGAAGAATTAACTTCAAGGGGTCAATAAATTTATTCTATAGCCAGATCTAATTTTCCCATCCAATAGTTTGCCTTGCCACATGTCATATTATAACACTTTAATAAACCTTCGAAAAATGTTTCCCATCTCAACAAATTTCCTTTTTACAAATAGCCATGTGTAACTTACGTATTTAACTACAATTTCCTCTCAATTTGTTTGGCCTAACTGGCCGGAAAAGTGGCTGCCAGCATGCAGTACCGTCTACCAAGGAAGTGCTCGTCCACACAAGACCTCTACCAAAATGTTGTTTGTAAAAACAAATCTGGGATTTCCGATTACATGGATGCACTCTCAGGACATTTTCAGGCTGCTGTTAACAATCCACTATGATAAATTAATTCCTTTACCCACAATCAAATAATTAGTACAAATTGAGGATATTATCCATCTGACATTCATTTATAGATTCATTATGTTGGATCTAATATATATATATATTTTTTTCCCAATAATTTCGCACTGGTGTAAGGAAGAACAATAGCTCTCATAAGTCTTAGTAATATCGTAGTTAATTTACCCAGCATCGAAGAATTTATTTACTATCCATTCTCATCTGTTAACCAGTGACTTTGTTTGAACTCCAGAACTCAAAACTCCCAATAGTTCAAACCAGCAAAATTTCCTTTACTATTTTCCCATATCATCTATGCCTTATACCCATCCATACATACAGCCCAATTTATATTCTGATAAAATTCAAGTTTATATATATATAAAATCCGTGAGCAGAGTACTCTGGGAAGTCAGTGTAAGACCTCTCCAAAATTTGGCTAATTTTGTACTCCCACATTTTTTATGAAGCTCATATCCATAAATAGCTTTGATTCTCATATAAATTCTATCACAATGGAATCCCAAGATTACTTCCAATTTTTTTTACTATTAATGAATAGCTGCTCATAACTCAGCAATCAAATCTTTATTCTCCATCTCCCTTGACAAAAGTGATAATTTTCATTATCAAATTATATTTCTATTTTTTATTTTACGAATTCTCTCGATATGCGATCCCATCCCCATGGAATTATCTATTTTTCAGACAAGGCCCACTGTCGGTGTCAACAATCTTGTAAGATTGATACACAAAACAACGACAACAAACACAAACATTGATACACAAAACACACACACACGCATGCATTATGCATATTTGTTTGCGTTGGAACCATTATTTACAGATCAGGATGGGTGTCAGTTTTATTTCATTTTCATAAAATTTGTCCTTCAATTTTATAAATGCTAATACGCAAATGGACCAAAAAGTTTATTTTTAGAAAACCCCTATGATGTCACATTGAAATTACCCTTTCAGTTCCCACCATAATTTATCCAAATTTGACTACACACCCATTTGCATGTCAGTCGACCACTGACCTATCAATCATGCGGAACACTAGTCCGAAATTCCCACCTGATCATCATGTGACTCTTGTCACTTGGTTTCAAAAATTTGCAAAGCAATTGTTCCAACTTTGTAAATTTAAAATTTTGTGCCCAACATAAAAGATCCAATTTCGGCATTTGATCAATTAATTACTAATTTGCTTACAAGCAAAAGAAAAAATGAATAATTCTTGCTCCGAAAACCTTTTCAGACACAAGAATCATCGACAGTTATTCATGTTTGTCCAGTAATCTAATTTGTTGAGGCCAATCGTCATTTGGGATTTGTCACAATGAAGGCCTAATCATTGTCTGAGGTATCGGTCAGCACTGGTACCCTTGATCTTGGTTTACCCTATGAACTTGTCTTCCTTTTGGTATACGGACATCCTCTTTTCCAATGTCCCATCCGTCCACACTTGAAACACCGGTTTCTGTCGTTGCCTGGTCTGTGCACCTGTGCACTTGTATTGCTGGGCTGCATCTCTACATTCCTGAGTTGCCACTGCAATCTCTCGTTATCTCCTGAAACACGAAAAAATTCTCTGTACCGTCCTTTTTGGGGAGACAAATGGGAATCAGATGGGACAACTGTCACTTTCATTCCTAATTTCGAGGGCAGTTGTGCATTTGTCTCCTCCACTGTATCCTGTATCCTTTTTATTTTAAGTTCTAGATCCGTTATCCGTTCTTGCTGTTCCCGTTGTCTGGATTCACCATCCCAAAGATGGAATGCAAGCCAGTCTACCGTTAGATTCTGTCTCCTCCTGGCTTTCAATCTTTGTTCCAATCTTTCCAATCGACTTCGCTCAAATGTACCATCTCTTGGAAACTCCTCATCATGTCCCTTTGTCCACAAATACCAATTCTCGACCTGGCTTATAGCTTCGGCACCATAACGGTCGTACATATGATGTGTACAAGTACCTTTTTGTGGAATCTCTGGTTGTCCTTGTGTATTCTTGCAGGCTCCATTTCCCATTTTGCCTTTTATCAAAGTAGCGTTGGATGTGTTGTAGTTTGTTCCTCTAAAGCTTCACTCGTACCTCCAGGAAGGATCTCTCCACCTGTTCAAACGGTGATTTCCAGAGAATCTCTCTCACCTGTGGCTTTTGCACAATCCAATCTCACAGATCAGTATTTGCAGATGAGCCAGAGGGTCAGTATGAAATGGGTGAATCCTCAGGTGTCCGCTCTGTTGAAGGGGAAATCACACAATGGTAACCGCACATATATATCTATATATAACTCACCACCTTGCTCAATTTTCCAAGGTTGTCTTCACATTGATAATATCTCACAAAGATATCAAAGCTTCTTTCTTGAGACCGCATTTTCATCAATCAAACAATCAATATATTCAATTCAATTTATTCAGTTCAATTTATTCAGTTAAATTTATTCAATTAAATTTATTCAGTTCAATTCAATTATTCAATTTCAATTAATTTATCAATATTCATCAATAAATCACATTAATCCTTTTGGATGACTCCTTGCATAAGCCCTTTTCCCAATGATGTCAGGACAGGTCCATCCATTGACTGAGATCGAAGCTCATCGGTCGTCACCTCTGGTTCATACCTCATGTCAATTGATGAATCACCGTTCTGTCCTAGGGTCATATCTGACCTATTTTTTTTTTTTTTTGCCTGGTCTTCACAAATTTTCTTTGCAACCACTAAAGGCAACTCATCCTTCATTCGTGAGACCGCCAAAATGGATGGCAGATATTAAAGTTCTTTGGGAAAAATATCTCATCATTTTTCTTTTAATAGTACCCAGATCTCTTGGCAATATAAATTTCGTAAAACTCCTGAAATAAGACTGTAAAATTCCTTCAATCATGCTAAATTTTGAAACTCCATCGCTTGTAACACCCAATTTATCCCATAGGGCTTGAAAGTTCTTTCCCAAGTTCATGCAATCATTCTGCATTTGAACCCTATGATATTGTTACAGTTGCGGTTTAGATGTTACTTTGGGCCGAGCGGATGGTCCAACCGCGACCGTTACAGGATCCCCAATTGGCCCGACTCCCCCAACGTTGACCAGATCGCACCACAGATATTCAATCGGGAAACCTCTAAAGCGACCGAAAGAGAAGGAAAAGAGAAGAAGACAGAGTACGGAGGAAGAACAGATTTATTATACACACACAAGCAAAAAGAAGGAGCGACCAAAGTTATTTACAAGCAATGGATGGAAGAAGCAGTCACACAGTGAATCGGTAGCTTATACTATTCAATTTACTTAACCCCAGGACAACGATTAGGACAGACGACGTTCACACTTACACGGGGGAAATTGCAGGCAGGAATGGCGGAGGTGGGTTGTTGGAGAGGGAGGCAGGGTCAGGTCCCTGCAACCGGCAGGGCTGGAGGTAGCAGCTCCCAATTCTTCGCGTTTTTGGCGGGAAAACCCTCGGTCGCGTCGACGCTGCTGATGCTGTGGACGTCACGCGCTGGCTCGGTCACACCTGCTCCTCTCCTTCTGGTGGAGCCGTCTCCCTCCTCTCAGCGCGTCTCTCCAAAGCTTGTTTCCTCTCCAAGTACCTCTCCTTTTTGGTTTGGAGCGTCTCTCATCTCACAGCTCACAGTTCACAGCTCACAGCTCATCTCTCATGTCCTCTCTCATGTCATCTCTTGAAGCAGTCCCTTCCAGTCGCTTTTATTACTCGGGGCGGAATCAAGCTGCCGGCTGCGAGGGCACGCCTACCGGGTCGCTAACCGCGGTGCTGGTTGGCTGTTAGGGCTGTCCGATTCCTCCTTTGATCATGACGACGTGCCACGCCTGTGAGTTGGCGGCTCCTACCTCCCTCTTCTCCGAGATGAGCACATGGGCAATGGCGGCTTGCGGGATTGAACACCACTCGCACCGCTTTTGAAAGGAACTTTGGAGAGCGGAGATGATTGGGGAAATTGAAAGGGGCCTACGCTTATTTCGTTTGATACAATGCAGAGTCAATCTAGTGGGAAACACATATTTAGCCTACATAGAATAAGGAAATAAACTATTTAAAAAGATATATCGTGGCCTGTGTGTAAGTTTCATGGAATTAACTAGGAGGACGGCTGCGACCATTATTTACATTACGAGGGTGTTACACACAACAAAACCATACTTTTCACATTCGTTACACTTCCTCCAAAATTGTTACACTTTTCAAAACCGTTACACTTCTCAAATTCGTTACAATATCATTCATAATAATCATCATGATTTTATAGTCATGGTCCTATCATAATCATCTATTTAAAACGAACATTTCCTTTATCACCACAGCTATGTGGTATAATCAACAATAGAATAAAACTGTACATAGCAACAGGCTACCTCATGGCCACTTAGTATACCTATTGACAATAAGTCATAACAATATCGAATAATCATTGAACAATTCAAAAATCGCTTCCACTGCTCCAGCCGCAGCATTCGTCATTTTGTCTGCTCATCCGCGTGACCAAAACGAAATAAAGGGAGCTCAACCATTACACAGCGCTTTTAATGGCGCATGCCATAGGAACTCAACGCAATTTCGACTCGGCCAGAAAAACGAGCAAATTTTGCATAGACTTTTGCAATCTTGTAATTGACACAACTCATAACATTGTCGTTATGCCATTATCTTAATTCTACTGTATTCATTTGCAACATCACTTGATTTACAGTCATTTGAATTACATTTTAACACCCCTTGCATTGATAAACATTACATTTTCAACATGTGATATTCCTACTTGGGATAGTGACATTTATTTGCCTACATGACATACAATTACCTGCTGATATTAATACAACATGAGTGAAAAATGTATCACAACTACACTCATGATCAGGGGATTGAGTTCAACCCCGGGAGATAGGGGGATCAGGGTAAGACAAATAATCTGATTTATGTTACATATTAAGGGATTTTCTTTATTTACCTTTTAGGAAGCTTGTTAGTTTGGTATATAATGTTGAATGTCATCGACATATAATTATGTCATAGGTATGAATATATACAAGGAGTAGCAGACTTGTTTGTTGGTTTAGTAGTTACGTATATTGGCAATTGTTTTAGTGGTGGCTTGCTTGAAAGCCTTAGTGACGGTGTGTTTGAATAAGGTAACCAACAACACGATGATAACGCATGAAGTGACAAATGAGGAAAGAAATGTGGAACCACAAGAGGAAGACTTTTATGGCGACATAAATACTGAGATTAAAAGATTAAATCAAGTGATGTTGCAAATGAATACAGTAGAATTAAGATAATGGCATAACGACAATGTTATGAGTTGTGTCAATTACAAGATCAGTGAACTCATATCACCACGAGTGACACACTGTTAGCAAAAAAAAAAAAAAAAAAAAAAAAAAAAGAAGGAAAAGGAAAAGTGGGGAGGAATTATGGTAATAATACATTATGCTTAATTTGTTGGTTTGGGAAAATTTTTGTTGTTACAGACGTTACAGACGTTACAGACGTTACAAATGTTACAGACGCGGCTTTAGATGTTATATTGACCGAGCGGTGGTGTATTTAACCGCGTCCGAACAGTTACTCCCCGATTAGAACCCGATTCCACCCGACGTTGACCAGATCGCCCCACAGATATTCAATCGGGAAACCTCTAAAGCGACCGAAAGAGAATGAAAAAGAAGAAGAAGAAGAATACGGAGGAAGAACAGATTTATTATACACACACAGCAATGGATGGAAGAAGCAGTAACACAGCGAATCGTTAACTTACACTACTCATTTTTACTTAACCCCAAGACAACGAGCAGGACAGGACGTTCACACTTACACAGGGGATAATGCAGGCAGGTAGGGCTTGAGGTGGATTGCTTGAGAGGGAGGCAAAGTCGGGAGGCAGCAGCTCGCAATTCCTCGCGGTTTTGGCGGGAAAACCCTCCGTAGCGTATCCGCTGCGGTAGACGTCACGCGCTGGTTCGGCACACCTGCTCCTCTTCTTGTGGTGGAGCCGTCTCCCTCCTTTCAGCGCGTCTCTCCAAAGCTGGTTTCCTTGCCGAGTACCTCTCCTCTTTGGCTTGGAGCGTTTCGCATCTCACCGCTCCTCTTGGTGCAGCCTCTTTGCTCATCTCCCAGGTCATCTCCCAAGGCCTCTTGGTCGTACCTTCTCTAACACACCTCGGTACACTCATTCCGCTCACCGACTTGGTCACACACCTGACCACCGAACACCTTGGCACACATTCGTCGCTCGCACACCTCACCAACACACCTCTTCGCGCCCCTTTCTCGGTCACCTCCTTTGTGACAATCACAGGTGTGCTCTCACCCGCACACCCAACCGCGTGCCTCACGACCAACTCAAGTGTGCATCCCCACACACGCTCTACCATTCCAGGTGTGCATCCTTCCATTCCAGGTGTACATCCTCGCTCACCTGTCACAACCAACTCACGCTCCGTTTCACTCTCACTACTCTCACCTTCATTGAATCATTGATCGCACCACCACGATCCTCCATCCTATTTTCTAACCCCATTAACCCATTTTTCACCTCTTTTATCCCGTTGTCTAACCCCTCAAAATTATTGTCTAACTTCCCAATTTTCTTGTCTAACCCCTCAAAATTATTGTCTAACTTCCCAATTTTCTTGTCTAACCCCTCAAAATTATTGCCTAACTTCCCAATTTTCTTGTCTAACTCCTCAAAATTATTGTCTAACTTCCCAATTTTCTTGTCTAACTCCTCAAAATTATTGTCTAACTTCCCAAATTTCTTGTCTAACTCCCCAAATTTCTTGTCTAACTCCCCGATTTGATTTCCTAGTCGCTCCCCCATTCTGTTTTCCATTCCCTCCATTTCCCTGGCTCTTTTTTCGTTGTCGCACTTCGACTGTGCCATGTATTCGCTAAACCGTGCCATGAACTGCTGCATGTTAAAGCCCGCTGATACAGCGGGCTCGGCTACCGCGCGCTCGTGCGAGGCGCCTCTTTGCGCGCTTGATACCCCCTCAACCGCCTCCTCATTGCTCTCCTCCTCCCTTTCTTTCCCTAAGTCCTGGGTTACCCTTAACCCGTCTATTTCCCCCACCGACATCCGATCGCCTTGATTGTCCATGGCGCGATCTCAAAATTCGGGTTTTATAAAACAAAATAAATTTCGGCAGCTTGTAATTTTGAGCGCGTTAAGCGCGCTTCGGGTCCGATTTCGGGTCCGATCTCCCTCCTCGACACCAATTGTTACTCTAATAGTACAATTGGTGTTCCAAAATTTGGGCCTAACAAATTAGGCCCAGGTCCGAATCCAACTCCTCGACACCATCTGACATTCCTTTTGTGTTGCTATTAATTCGTTTTTAATGTCCTTTTGTGTCGCTTTCAAACCCCCGATGATTGCAGTGTTCTTTTCCACTTGGTCCGCTAGTTCCCTTTGTCCGACTGTCAGCTGTTCTACTCCCTTCGTCAGATCTTCTATTCCCCCTTGTAACTTAGCCGTATTATTTCTCACCTCTTTCTCCATACGCTTCTCACCTCGCTTTACCTCCTCGCGTAGCCCCGAAACCTCCTCACTTACCCCTCGTCGTATTTCCTCCATCTCTTTTGTAGATGCCACCCTCATCTGTCCCAATTCATCCCTCTGAGCATCCAGTTTGGTTTCTACCCCGATTTTCACCTCCTCTATCTGCTCTCCCATTTGTTTGATTTCCCTGGCAGATTGTTCCCCTATTTCCCGCAATTTGTCCTCCATGCTATTCTCTAACCCCATTAACCCATTTTTCACCCCCTCTAACTGATTCTCCTGGGCAGCCATTCTGTTTTCCACCCCCGTTAACCCATTCTTTACCTCTTTTATCCCGTTGTCTAACCCCTCAAAATTATTGTCTAACTTCTCACCGGTACCCCTCGCTTCGTCCCTCATTACCCCCATTTGGTTTCCCATTACCCCCATTTGGCCCTCCAATCGCTCACCCTGAGCATCCATCCGGTTCCCCATTACCCCCATTTGCCCCATAAGGGCCCCCATCATTCTGCTTTCCATTTGTTCCATACTGTCGTTTTTTTTCTGCATTTCCACCATGAATTGGGCCATGAAGGCTTGTATTTGGGCCGCGCTCATTGGTTCCGCGACCGCCTCAACCACGTGCGCGAGAGCGCCATTTTGTGCGTCTGAAACCCCCTCAACCACATTGCCAATGTTCTCCTCCTCCTTTTCCTCCACATACATTTCCCCGAGGTCCTGGGTCGATTCCACCCTGTCTATCTCTCCCACCGACATCCGATCGCCTTGATTGTCCATGGCGCGATCTCAAAATTCGGGTTTTGCTTTATAAAACAAAATAAATTTCGGCAGCTTGTAATTTTGAGCGCGTTAAGCGCGCTTCGGGTCCGATTTCGGGTCCGATCTCCCTCCTCGACACCAATTGTTACTCTAATAGTACAATTGGTGTTCCAAAATTTGGGCCTAACAAATTTAGTCCCAGGTCCGAATCCAACTCCTCGACACCAATTGTTACTCTAATAGTACAATTGGTGTTCCAAAATTTGGGCCTAACAAATTTAGGCCCAGGTCCGAATCCAACTCCTCGACACCAATTGTTACAGACGCGGTTGTGGATGTTGGTTTACCGAGCGGTTTGGTATGACCGCGTCTGCACAGTTTACCCGATTATACTCGAACGTTGGCCGAGTCGCGCTACGCTAAATCAATTGAGGAAAGGACACAACGGCTGGGTTAAAATGACACGACACCAGGGGTACAGTTCTCAAGACCTCCGGAGGAGGTTATAATATTTCGGAACGTTAGATTACAAGGACAAGAGAGACAGCATAGGAAGGTAGGCACTTAAATACGGTCTTATAGTAACCCCGACAGACGACAGATAAACGGGACAAGACTGACTCACACCGGGATTGATGGCAAGGAAGGGCAGGTAGTCGAGGCTCAAGGTGCACCTTGGCTCAGGGGCAGAATCGACCCGGTCCGGTCCAGAGATGCGGGAGGTCTCTCAGCGCTCGGAGGTGGCGACTGGTTCTCTTCACTTCAAGCTCGGGGCGCATCTCACGTCACGTCCGGTCAGTCGCTGCGTATATCCGGCGGGGAGTGACACGCCTTCGGCTCGTTAGCTCCGCCCCAGATGGAATCGGCCCGTTGCTTCTTATTGGGTGCGGGGGGTTACCGGGCTCCGCCCTTGACGAGGGGCCGACAGTCAGCCCCTTCGTGGTAACCCCGTCGGCGCACATGGGCAATGGCGGCTAACCGAGCCGGAGTGAGGACGCACACTCCCCGCGCGCTGTTGTTGTTGTAGTTGTTGTTGTTGTTGTTTCATGGGGAAGATGGGAGGAGGTATGGGGAGGTCCTAAACTCACTACTGGTGCCATACAATCACATTCTGGTGCAACGAAGAGTCAGAATTAATGGAAACGAGTCCTTAACTGACATAGACTAAGAATAACTAGCAAGATGTCCGAAAGTTGTCTACGTGAGATGCGGTGGACCTGGGCACGACATTTAATGGGGGAAAAAGGGGAAGGTCGGTTCTACAGAGTGTTGTTTACAGACAATGGGACTAGGGAATGGGGGATTGGGGATAGTTGGGGAGTATTGGGGAAATAGGGGAATATTTACAAGCGGATATGGAGGCCAAATCCCATATCCGCAACATTGCACCCTTCTCTACCCTCGGGGCGACCCGACCCGATAAATTTTTACCTACTTTAGTGTGGCACTCAGATGTAGTTCCCTCTACTATTAACTCTACCCTGAGTGCGACAGTTTTACAGATATTCACAAATGAGTAAATATGTCCCCCTGCGACGTTGCACCCTTCTCCTCACAGAAACACACCCACAGGATAACCGAATCGCGGAAAGAATTCGCTAACTAAACATACAGCCGGTAGGGAGCATTATTTACACAAGACTACGCTGATATTTACACTACGATCCAGGACCTGTTTTTGGAGGAACACATGCAGATGTTATGCATAGAGAGAGAGCACGCATGCCAGCATCGATACACCAACCGACGAGTGCTCTGTGGCCTTACAGCCTTTAATAATGTGCAGAGCACCCCTTCCAAGCACCAAAAGCACCACCCCATCACACAGTCAGCACCATCCGGTGCACCAATAAAATGTTTAATGATCATGGTGTGGTGTCGCAGCCAGCCGATGTTCTGCCGCTGGTCTTGCCTTCGTGTGGTGCACTTGGTGTTCTGGCTTCCTTCAAAAATAAAGAAAGGCGCCAACCGCATCCATTTCTAGATTGTGGCCGTCTGGTGGCCAACTATTAGTGGTTCACCTGTATGGCATAGGTGCCACGTTGACCCATAGGTCCATCCACGGGTGGTGCTTGGCCGCAAAAGAACTGCGGTCCATTGTGGGTGGCCACCAAAATTGCGGTCCATATGGTGTATCGATCCCGGCAGCAAGCAGCGAAAGTGCAGGCCCACAACTGCGGAGCCAGCACCTCTCTCTCCTCTCTCTCTGCCCCAAAGCCAGATCCTCGGAGGTGGGAGACAAAAGAAGGAGACACGTGAGTAAGGTGGTAAGGGCGCAAAAGTGCACGCAACATTAGGTAATGCACACTAGGGGCACATGGGAACCAGGTGAGACAGGTACGTTCCTACCGTACTCCCCCCCCCCACCAGGTAACCTACATTGCCCCTCCCTTACCCCTTACTGTATCCACAAAACACAACACTACCCATAAACATCCACTTTACAAATCAACAACCGTCCCTACTGTCTTCCCCGTTCCTCCCATAAACCAAATTCGTCTTCTCTCCCTCCTAACCAATCAAATTTGCCATTTTCAACTCTCATCAAAATTTGCCATCTCCAACTGAACATCAAAATTTGCCATTACCAATTCATCATCAGTCCCTCCTAAGGAGGGAGAGATGGAATCACCCCAATGTCTCATCCACGTCGTGATGCGTCTCACCAATCCACAGCAATCTCATTTCCTGCAACAAAACAAAGAAAACACAGGTGTGGGGTCATCATCACCACAGGTAAGTGGCTGCGTATGGTGCGACAGGTTCATCAATCCTAACTATTTCCTAAATGACTTTAACAACTTTACATTACCCGGGGTCTTTCCCTGCCAATCCATTGGCCAACTTACACTATGGGTTCTAAAAACCAATTCCCATTGACCAAACTGTGGTGCTTTTCAATTTGGGGTCTCACTCCCCCGATTCATCTCCCGGTGCCCTCGCACAATTTCTGGGCTGTGGCGTGTACCTCTCCCAGCGGGTCTACCCACCTGCACACCTCCACCACTGCAGTTGCCTCCGAGCTTACCTGCTCCTTACCCTAACCTAACTACCTGGGGAAGGCCCTCTGGCGCTCTCCCCACTCGGTGCCCTCTCTGGCACTGGGCTACCCGGGTCCGTCCTCCGGATCCTCGGGCCCCATCCACAACTCTACCGGCTCCCAGAGCCCACCTGCGGCCTCACCTGGCCGACATCCTCACAGTGGTGGAGTGCCCAAACCAACTACACACACTAACAGGCTACACGCCCAGCCATTTCCACAACACTAATGCACCCATCCACAATACCATTCTGCAACCGCACCACAAATGCCAATATCCAACCACAATTTACCTATACCCTCTACCTAACACTTACACTACCCGCCCCGGGTATCCGTGATGGGGGTCCACTCTTCCCCCATTCACACCTTCGCACCATGCACACCACTCCGTACCACTTACTCCAACTCTCTCCACACACCTGTACTTGCACACCTGTGCTCTCACACCTGGTGCCACCTGCACCCTTCTCTCCCCAAGCGCATTCGCGCTGATCCACAACACTCACTACTCATACACTGCTCCACACTGCTCCACACACCTGTCCAGTTGCACACCTGTGCAATCACACCTGTTCCATCCTCACACAGCATCATCTCATCTAACTACTCCCCTCTGAAACTTGCACTTCCCAGTCGTCCCTTTAAACTATTGCGCTCCCACGTCATTATCATCCACACTAATCTACCTGCGTCCCCACTACAGGTATCAGTCACTAACTAAACTTAACGTCACCTAATGTCATCTTCGCTAGATCCCTACAATATAACCTAACCCACCCAGGCTAGTTTTCACTGCCATACACCCCATAAGCTATAGCTCCTTTGCCCCCACATGGGAAGGGTGGCACGGATGCCACCCTTACCCACCGGGCCCATCGCTCACTACCAATTTTGCACATCAAATTTCAACAAATCAAAAATTTGCCAATCACTACTCATCATCTGCCAATCATTACTGCCACTCCGTTGCCAATCATCAAATTTTGTTTTTCTCTAATTTTGGGGCCAAAACACTATCCTCATCACACAGTCTACTCACTAATGCCTCTCGGTGCGCCAATTCCTGTCCAAAGCCCGGCTTCGTAAAGCCGAGCAATGAATGCGGGTTGTTCTGTGCCAGCGGCTGGATGCGTCCGGCATTCGGTGCAGGGACGGGGGCTTACCGGGGCCGAGATCCCACGCACCATCTCGGCACGGAGCCATCCCATGGCCCGATCTCGACCTGCCGGAATGCCTCAACAAAAAGTGGTCGCCATGACGACCTTTCCTATCCAGCCGCCCGCTCCGCCTAGTGGAGCACGGACGCGGCCGTTCAAAGCGAGGCCCAGCACGCACCGAGGGCCCAATTCGGCTAAAAGTCGCTCTAACCGCTAACCCGTTTAACGTCGATGCTTCACCTGCATGCTTACACCCCGCAGCCCGTTCCTTGCTCACACATCCAGCCGTGCCCATGCTCCTCGTACCTTTCCTTACACACCCAGGTACCCTCATTCCACTCACAGCCTTGGTCACACACCTGACCATCGAACACTTTGGCATACATTCGTTGGTCGCAAACCTCACCAACACACCTCTTCGCGCCCCCTCTTCGGTCACCTCCTCTGTGACAATCACAGGTGTGCTCTCATTCGCACACCCAACCACGTGCCTCACTACCAATTCCAGCGTGCATTCCCACTCACGCTCTACCATTCCAGGTGTGCATCCTTTCTCACCTGTCACAACCAACTCATGCTCCTTGTCACTCTCACTACTCTCACCTCCATTCTTGACAACGCACTCACCCTTACTCCCGACAGCGCACTCTTTCCTCATGCACCTGTCCGTTACACACCTTTCTCGCGCACACTCTCCCGTTACACACCTTTCTCGCGCACACTCTCCCGTTACACCCTCTGTAACACTCACCACAGGCGTGCATTCTTCCTTGCCTTTGACAGCGCACTCTTTCCCCATGCACCTGTCCGTCACACACCTTTCTCGCGCACACTCCTGCGCACACTCTCCCGTCACACCCTCTGTAACACTTACCACACCGCGCTTCCATGTGCTCCCTCGCACACACGCTACGACCGACTCACTCTCGCCAGCACCCTCACTCCTTGGCACGCACTTTTTCCTCACACACCCCAGAGTCGGACTTTCTCGCACACCTCCTTTTTCGCACACCAGACCTGTCGCACACTTCACCAACGGCCTCTCACGAACACCCGGGTCCATCTCGACCCCCAAGCTTCTTAAATCCCCTGGCGCATCATACGCACGACCATATTGGTCACCACTTACACCAGGTCCTCTTCCTCTTCGCTTGTCCTCCATCACCTGCGAATCCCTCATCCGGTTAATGAGCACATCATCACGATCCAAACACAGACTTTGGACCAATTCTTTTATCTCCTCTTTTATCTCTTTCTTATCCCCTCTCCGTCGCTTCTTAATTTCGCTCACCCCTTCTTCCACTTCTTCTAATTTCTGCTTCACCTCTTTTATTCCCCGGTACGTCTCCTCAAGCTCGTCCTCCAAGGCTACCTTGACCGTTTCCATGTGCGTCCTCACCTGCCGGTCCTTCGTCTCCATTACCTCTACCACCTCGTCCAACCTCGCTGTCAGTCCCTCACGTACCATCTGACATTCCCTCTTCGTCGCTATCAAGTCGTCTTTTAGTTCTTTCTGTGTCACTTTTAACCCTCCTAATACCGCAGTGTTCCTTTGAACCTGCTCCGTTAGTCCTTTTTGTCCCTCCGTCAGCCGTTCCACCTCCTGCGTCAGGTCCTCTATGCCCCCTTGTAACTTTACAGTCCCCTTTCCCACCTCCTTCTCCATGTGCTCCTTACAGTGCCTCACCTCCTCGCGCACTCCTCCGACCTCCTCACTCACTCCTCTTCTGATCTCCTCCCCCATCACTTGCATCTCCTGCCCAGATGCCACCCTCATCTGCTCCATTTCCTCCCTGTGAGCATCCAGTTTGGTCTCTACCCCCATTCTGACCCCCTCTATCTGCTGCCCCATTTGGTTAACTTCCCTTTCCGCTTGGTCCCTCATGTCCCTCAATTTGCCTTCCATCCTGTTTTCTAACCCCTCTAACCCATTTTTCACTCCCTCTATCTGATTCTCCTGGGCAGCCATTCTATTTTCTACCCCCATTAACCCATTTTTCACCTCTTTTATCCCGTTGTCTAACCCCTCAAATTTGTCGTCTAACTTCCCAAATTTCTTGTCTAATCCCTTAAAATTATTGTCTAACCCCTCACCGGTACCCCTCGCTTCGTCCCTCATTACCCCCATTTGGCCCTCTAATCGCTCACCCAATCGCTTTCTATTAGCCCTCATTTCGTCCCTCATTACCCCCATACTGTTTTTCATTTCTTCATTATTCTTGTCCATAAGGGCCTTCATTTGCATAAGAAAAAGGTTCAAATCCACCGGTGGCGCTACCACGGTCGCGGGCGTGGGCGCCGTGGCCATGTGCGAGGCGCCATTTCGCGCGCCCGCCACCTCGTGCGTGACGACGCTATTTTGCGAATCTGCTACCCTCACTGCTTCGCTCCCCTCTTGTCCCTCATTTTGGTCCTGGATCGACCCTGCCTCACTCCCTACTACCGGAACCCAGCCGTCTTGGTCTGCCATAGCGCGACTTTCAAAATTCGGGTTTTTATTTTCGTAAAACAAAATCAAATTTCGCTGTTATAATTTCGAGCGCGTGAAACGCGCTCCGGATCGAATCCCACTTCCTGACACCAAAATGTTACCGACGCGGTTGTGGATGTTGGTTTACCGAGCGGTTCTCTTTACCGACGCGGCTTTACCGACGCGGCTTTAGATGTTATATTGACCGAGCGGTGGTGTATTTAACCGCGTCCGAACAGTTACTCCCCGATTAGAGCCCGATTCCACCCGACGTTGACCAGATCGCCCCACAGATATTCAATCGGGAAACATCTAAAGCGACCGAAAGAGAATGAAAAAGAAGAAGAAGAAGAGTACGGAGGAAGAACAGATTTATTATACACACACAAGCAATGGATGGAAGAAGCTGTAACACAGCGAATCATTAACTTACACTATTCATTTTTACTTAACCCCAAGACAATGAGCAGGACAGGACGTTCACACTTACACAGGGGATAATGCAGGCAGGTAGGGCTTGAGGTGGATTGCTTGAGAGGGAGGCAAAGTCGGGAGGCCGCAGCTCGCAATTCCTCGCGGTTTTGGCGGGAAACCCTCCGTCGTGTATCCGCTGCGGTAGACGTCACGCGCTGGTTCGGCACACCTGCTCCTCTTCTTGGGGTGGAGCCGTCTCCCTTCTTTCAGCGCGTCTCTCCAAAGCTGGTTTCCTTGCCGAGTACCTCTCCTCTTTGGCTTGGAGCGTTTCGCATCTCACCGCTCCTCTTGGTGCAGCCTCTTTGCTCATCTCCCAAGGCCTCTCCCAAGTCATCTCTTAAAGCAGTCCCTTACAGTCGCTTTTATCACCTCGGGCGAAATCAAGCCACCGGCTCCGAGGGCACGCCTACCGGGTCGCTCACCGCGGTGCTGATTGGCTGTTTAGGGCTGGTTCACTCCTTCCCTCTTATGACGAGGTGGAGACACGCCTTTCTTCTCCGACTCAAAGCACATGGGCAATGGCGGCCTGCGGGATTGAAAACAACTCCCACCCTTTTGAAAGGAACTTTGGAGAGCGGAGATGTTTGGGGAAATTGGAAGGGCCTACGCTTATTTTGTTTGATACAATGCAAAGTCAATCTAGTGGGAAACACATACTTAGCCTACATGGAATAAGGAAATACACTATTTAAAAGATATATCGTGACCTGCGTGTAAGTTTCATGGAATTAACTAGGACGGCTGCGACCATTATTTACACTAGGGCATGCCCGTACTATATATAAGCTAGGACGTGCCCGTACGTGGGTGCCCGTTCCTTGCCAAAAAAAAAATTAAAAAAAAATTTGTGTAGGGGTGTGTGTGTGTAAACATCCTAGGGCGTGCCCATACGTGGGTGCAAAAAAACATGCGTGCAAACAACAACAACAAAAAAAAACTTTGAAACCACGTGGCAGTAACGACCACAGAACCCCCCCCCCTCTATTTACATGAATGGTTTGGTCCATTCGCAACGACCACAGAACCCCCCCCTCTATTTACATGCAATGGTTTGGTCCAAAGCGAACGGTTTGGTCCATTCGATGTGATTCGATGATTCGATGTGAATGGTTTGGTCCATTCGCAACGACCACAGAACCCCCCCCCCTCTATTTACATGAATGGTTTGGTCCATTCGCAAAGCCAAAGCGAACGACCACAGAACCCCCCCCCCTCTATTTACATGAATGGTTTGGTCCATTCGCAAAGCCAAAGCGAACGACCACAGAACCCCCCCCCCCCTCTATTTACATGAATGGTTTGGTCCATTCGCAACGCCAAAGCGAACGGCGAACGGCTAAATCGCCATAGCTCGGTAAGTACTTGTCCGATTAATATGAAACCTTGAAAAGGCACATCCTCGGGTCCCCAGCAATATACCTGGCAAGTTAAAAGTATATCGGACCCGTGGTTGTCGAGAAACAGCGGTCACAGACAAACAGACGTACAAACGTACAGACAGAGATTACTGGAATTATAGATAGATTACGAGGATGTGACCATACTTTTGTAACGTTCACATTGTAACGTTTCCACATTCGTTACAATACATTATGCTTAATTTGTTGGTTTGGGAAAATTTTTGTTGGGAATTAGATATTCCTGTTTGTGATTGTAATCATATACAATTTATTTTCTTAGAGTAGTGCTAAAATACCTGCACAAGTTAATTTTTGAACTATATTAACCTGAAAGCAATTGTGGATGCTATTCTTAGTTTAGTAGTGAAATACATACCTGATTGAATATTATTTGTGTGACGCATATAAATGAATATAACTTTTTGAATGTTGTCAGGGAAAACAACAAATTGTTGAATGTGACACTGTCGGAAGATATACATGATTATGCTGATTTCATGGTAAGATGTACCCTATCTGATTCAGTGTGTGTGGAAAGCAGATTCAGATGTGACTGAGCATAAGGATAAGACGAGATCACATTTTGAAGGGAGTGCTAACGGAATTGGGAAGAAGTTCGAGAAAGAAAATTTGTGGCTAAAAAATGAAGTTAATCGTGGCATACACCCTCTTTCTCAAAGAATGATGAAGACATTCTCCCGTGTAACTTGGAGATGAATGCTTACCTTCACCAAGGAAATTTATGTGACCATTTGCCTGGATCACACTGCAACATATGAAAGAAAGGCGATCACTTACTCTTGTTCGAAGGCTTCGAACATTCATCACATCAGAAGTTGCAGGACAACGACATTTTACCTGCAACCTCTGTGAAATGCGGGGACATATGTTATTACTTCACCAACGTCCGGGGAACCAGCATGGAGCTGCAAAAAACGGCTGTGCCCTTGTCACAACAGCTGTGCACGATTCTGCTGGTTGCTCCTGGTATGGACCATGAATGACCTGAACACCATGGTCCCAACATCATTGTGGATGCATCCGGCATCCCTGTTCCACATCTTGCTGGCCAATCAACATTACACCAACACTTGCTGCCCACTCATAATGAGGGAGGAGGCAAGTCAACTACAACTGGGCGAAGGCCTTGGTCAAGGAATCATTATGGTTCACAGCAAGAGTGGCAAGAATGCTACATGGAGAGCAGGGTCAGTCTATGACTCCGCACCGTTACCACAACAGCGAAATCCTACACGAAGTAGTGCAGGTGTTCATAAAGACAGAAGAAAATGTTTCATACCTGAATTCAAACACAAGTGATCAGCCCTTCCTTTCAAACAAAGAATCAACATTTGTTTGGAGGGAAACGTTTTTGCCAGATGTTGCAGATGCTTTAAAAACTTGAAAATGGTGAAGCAAAATTGTTGTATCTTGGTGATGGTGAAGTGTTGTTTTACAAAGATATTTGTGATGCAAATGAAATAGATTGAATTAACAATATGGAAGGAGTCAATGACCAACAAAATGTTTTGTGATCAGATTCTTGCAGGATGATGGTGTATGCCTAAGGAAATTGTATTGATGTTTACTTGTAGTGATTGATTGAGTACTTGTATTGATGTTTACTTGTAGTGATTGATTGTTTACTTATATTGATGTTTAGATTAATGGTTAATATAAACAAAAACAAAAAGATGAGGGAATTGTGGAAGTGTAACTCAGTGTAACTCATTGGTTGGAACTGGTAACGAACCAAGGTACGAGCAGGTGGTCGTAAGAATGTCAGGAATGCATCTCGCCCTGTCGAAGCTGGGAGTCCTGTTGTGTAGCTTTAGCACGGCCCCGGGCTAACACACATTCCCAAGCCTTCACTATTGACTTGGGACATCGGGATGCAAAGAGGGTGAAGGAACTCCCCAGCAGGGGGGCGAGCATGCATGACCTCGGGGCATTTGCGGAGAAGGGATTAGCGCGACAAGGCCCATATAAACCAGAGCAAACTATGAGTCAGGAGACTTGTCATCAGAACCTCTGCCTGACGGGAGGAAGGAGGACGGGAATGGCGGAGGAACATCGGCCGAACAAGAAGGACCATGCGGATAGAGTGACCTGGTCCATTGAGTTAAACGGTAGTTATTTGGTATTGGAATGAAAGTGAACAACCAGTTAATAAAGTCTGGATCTTTTGTAAACCTGTGACATCATTGGAGTCTTGAGTCTCACGCACTTCCACGACACTGTCCAGAACTGTCCAGGCTGTCCAGCTTGGATGGCATTTGCTACCTGAGGGTGACCCAGATTTTGCGGCTTTTAAAGCACGTAAAAACGAACTCAGCATGGAAAATGGTTGCCTACTCTGGGGATGTCGTGTCGTGATCCCGAAAAATCTGCGTTCCAGGGTCATGGATGAAATCCATGACTGTCACCCCGGGATTGTGAAGATGAAGTCACTCGCCAGAAACTATGTGTGGTGGCCGAATCTTGATGCTGATATCGAACATCATGTTCGACATTGTTACCCCTGCCAGAGCACCCGGAATACACCTGCGAAAGCGCCACTGCATCCCTGGGAATGGCCCAGCGAACCGTGGCATCGCCAACATCTTGATTATGCCGGGCCTATTAACGGCAGCATGATTCTAATAATTACGGACGCGCACACAAAATGGATTGATGCCTATGTGACGCGTGGTACAACGTCAGCCATTGTCATCGCAAGACTCAGACGCTGTTTCGCTACTCATGGTCTGCCCAGGATGATCGTGAGTGATAACGGTTCGTGTTTTTCCAGTACCGAGTTTGCCAAGTTCACACGTCGGAACGGCATCAAACATAAGTTTGTCAGCCCACATCGCCAGGCTTCAAATGGCTTGGCCGAACGATCCGTGGGAATCATCAAATCCGGATTGCAGAAACTTCAGGAGGGAACCCTGGAAACAAAGCTGTCTCGTCTCCTGTTCAAATACCGCATCACGCCACAATCAACAACCGGTGCAGCTCCGTCTGAGTTATTGATGAAACGACACATGAGATCGACACTTGACAATCTCAAACCAGACATATCATCAAATCTTTATCAGAGCCAGCTTAATCAAAAGTTGGTGCACGATAAGACGTCCAACAGTCGATGTATCAACATTGGAGATCCAGTGTTTGCCCGAAATTTTGGTGCAGGTGCAACGTGGCTACCGGGGGACATCATCGAGAAGCCAGGTCCACTGTCCTGCGTGATTCGCCTGCAGGACGGCCGCGAAATTCGTCGACATCAGGACCACATAACCTACCGTCACTGTGAGTCGATAGAGCCTGCAGCATTGTCACAGTCAGAACAACAGTTCGACCCGCCACTGCCGGAGATCGTCGTGGCCGCTCCAGCCGGCTCGGATGCCCCGAAAACCTCTGCGAACGCTACACCCTTCGTGGAGACCAAAGGAATCACCTCGGACTCTGCATCCACTGGTACACCGCGACCCAAAGGAATCACCTCGAACTCTGTATCCACTGGTACACCGCGATGCTCAATGTGTGAGAGAAAAGCACCCGACCAGTTGAATCTTTGAAGATTTTTTTTTTTCACAGTGACATATGTTCTATTTTCACGGTGACACATGTTCTATTTTCACGTATTTTCATTATTCTCATAATCGTTTGCACACATATTTTCACATGTTTTGGAACTGTTGCTTTTGAAATGTCAATTCTTGAAATCTAGCACGTATTGCTCTTGGTAATTTTGGACTTAAAGGGGAGGATGTCATGTATGAAGTGCAAATATTCACCGTTGTATCCCTACACCGTGACCGCATTGTATCCCTACGACCCAGCTCGGATGGCGCTGAGGTGAATCGGGCCTGTATCGGCAGAGTGAATAAACGTGTACGAAAATTGATCGTAGTTTGTCGAGATACCTTACACCTACCTATGCAAATCTACCTGGATCTAGATATGCCTCACCCAACCGACATAATACAGCCACCCCCCCCCACCCCCACCCCCCACCACCCCCACCATGGAACCGTAGCCCCTGCTAGGTTCACTGCAGGCGCTACCATTCCAGTCTTAACACTGACTGTCTCACACTTAATTAGCCTATAAAATAAAGCAAGAGGGCTGTGGGAAGTGAGCCGAAGCTACCTACCGATGCTCCTCAACATGCTAACCCCCTGAACCAATCACGGATTTCACATATTTACAATAATTTATAAAGGGTCGTTCCTGCGGAGGGAGGAAACAAACAACAACACGCAAAAACTAACTTAACCACAAACCTTAACCAAACATGCAAAACTTTCAAAAATTCTAAAACATTTGTACAACCTCATCATGCAGACCGTGTCCCCCGGTGGATGCCACAAGATGCAACGTTACCTGCAGTGTTATCCCAATGCACCAACAATTTCCGCGGGCCATGTCCTGGTGCCACAGGTGAGTGACATGGCTTGGTGGATTTCTCCTCCATTCATTCTACACAAACCCATAACCACTCATACACATTCCAAAAATCATCACAACACTAAAATCATAACCAAGCACTTATTCACCCCCATGCAGGACCATGGCATAGATGTGATACACATGTGCGTTTCTCTCAACTTGGCAGCGGGAAGGTACTGCATGAGTAAGATGTTGGGGGCACTTCAGGCTGTGGTGCCTGCAGTCCCAAAAACAAGTCACTTGACTTGCAACTTCATTTCCCCCCCCCCCCCCCCTTTACCGCCTGGCCCTGTGACAGTCAAACAGCCCTTTCCGCCGTTACTCCGCCGGTGGGGGTCTCCACACTCCAGGCTCCATTGCCTCCTGCTTCCTCGCAGCTACATGGGTCGCCAGGAGTCTTCCACCCCAAGGCGCACAACAGACCCCACCACCGACGGGCTCCCAATTTCCAGTCACCACTGGCTGTCAGGGGTAATTGCCACATGGTGGACCCGCAGTCATCGCTCCTCAGAGCTTGATCCATACCTGCAGACACGCACACCTTCCCCACCCAAAAATTCCACAAAACATATTTCCTCCCCGCTGCCATTCAATTCTCCAACACATTTCCAATTAAACATGTCACCAAAATGATGTTTCCAACAGTTGCTTCCATGGCCTGCGATCATGTTAAATCCCATATTCACTTTTTACCATAACATCTCCATAGCACATTTCAATAATCACAGGCACTCAAATTCAATTTCCACCCTCACGACCACACGAAAAACCGATACCTCCACATAAACAGACGCCACCCACAAGACTCTTTGTGACACACATTCCATCCCCATCACTGGCCATGCCCCCCCTACTCCAAATTACATGTCCCAATTTACATAAGCAAGCCATGAGGCCTGGGACAGTACGCATCCAAACACTTTCCTCAAGTGCATGTCGTTGCAGGTTGGTCGGGTCCAAAGTGCCAGCCACCCAACAAAATCCCAAAATTTATCCCATTGGGCCCATCAAATTCCACCAAATTTCACTTTTCTCCCTGTACTGGCAAGTATATGGATCCGCCTCCAACAGTGAACTGTACTAAACTACTACATGTGGCCATGACAGATCCGCACCTCCACCATGCAAGGGTCATCGGGACAAGCTGAGCATCCGAAATGCCAACACGGCCCATGAGTGTCCATAAGGGTGCGACCCACCATCCATCCTTCAGCCCCTCCCGTGAGAAATACAGCTGCTCTCGCCTCAGCTGGCCAATGTGGTGAGCACCTGCTGCCAACAACAATACCACACTCAAAACCTCGGCCCTGGGGGAGACGGTCGCAGTGCGTGGCATCCACATCACGTCACCTACGCCATCCTCATCCCCCAGTCCACACAACTGCAGCCCCCAGTGCCCACCCACACTTGACCCTGCCAAGGTCCAGTCGACAGCCATGCTCCACAAGGATACTCACCCAGAAGACATGGCCCAACACCTCGGACACGCACAGCACCACGTTGACCCCCAGACTACCGAGCCACAGGACCATAACCCCGCGTCCCAAATATTGACGCAATCGCACCTGCAATCAGTTGAAAGCTGTGTCCTGCTAACCTGTCAATTTTTATCACAGCCTCCAACATTTTGGTCGAAACACACCTGGATCAATAATGGTGCCACTGTGCAGTGTCCACCATTTTTCTTCACAAGATTCACCCTTAAATTTGCATCTACCCTCAGACTACCCATGCCAAACATTTTTCACATTTTACGAATCTCATCAAAGAAGGGTGCTTCACCATACACATGCCAGCCGAGCATGGCCCATATGCTCGGCTTGTTACACATTCTCCCGATTCAACAATCCCATGGCTCTCTTCCCAAGCCGAGAGTCCACAAATCATAACGAAACATCTGTGGAAGATCATTCTCACACTATCATGTTCCACAGATGCCCCAATGGTTGTCCGGCAGGCTATTTCCATCCCTGTCCCTTCGGTTCGATGTGTCTGAGGTGGTTCCTCACAGGCCTGGGATGGTGTATTATTAGGATTACTTGGGGGAGATGTTGTGGGTCGCACCTTGGTGGTGGCACCGCGGACGGCCACTATGGGCCCGATGTGGTGACTGCCCGGGCATGTGGCCTGACACCCTCTCCCTGAGACTCTGGGACAGCCAGCATGTGGTGACCTACCATGCTGTGCTGGTCTATGGACGCGTGTCGAACCGCATGGACAGGGATGGATTATAGCCCACTGGACAACCATGAGAGCATTTGTGGAGCATGATGGTGTGAGAATGATCGTCCACAGATGATCTGTTAAGATATGTGGACTCTCGGCTTGGGGAGAGAGCCATGGGTTTGATTAATCTGGAATGTGTAACGCGCCGAGCATATGGGCCATGCTCGACCGGCATGTGTATTGAGAAGCATCCTTCTTTGGTGAGATTAGTGAATTGTGAAAAATATTTGACAGGGTAATCTGAAGGTTAGATGCAAATTTAAGGGTGAATTTTGTGAAGAAGAATGGTGGACACTGAACAGTAGCACCATTATTGATCCTGGTGTGTCAGACCAAAGTGTTGGAGGCTGGGATAAAATTGATAGGGTAGAAGGACACAGCCTTCAACTGGTCTCGGGGGCGACTGTGCCAATATTTGGGACGCGGGATTGTGGCGCTGGGGGTCAACCTGGTGCTGTGGGTGTCTGAGGTGTGTGGACCATGTCTTCTGGAGAAGTCTCCTGGTGGAGCATGGCTGTCTGCTGGACCTTGGCATGGTCAAGTGTAGGTGGGCACTGGGGGCTGCAGTTGTGTGGACTGGGGGATGAGGGCAGCACAGGTGACGTGATGATGATGCCACGCATTGCGACCGCCTCCCACAGGGTCGAGGTTTGGGAAATGGTAGCATTGTTGGCAGCAGATGCTCACCACATTGGCCAGCTGGGGCTGGTGCAGCCGTGTTCCTTGCAGGGGGGGCCGAGGGATGGATGGTGGGTCGCACACTTATGGACACATGGGCCATGTTGGCGTTTCGGCTGCTCAGCTTGTCCCGATGACCCTTGCACGGTGGAGGTGCGGAGATGTTGTCGCCATATGTAGTAGTTTAGTACAGTTCACCATTGGAGGCGGATCCACATACCTGCCAGTACAGTTGGGAGAAAAGTGAAATTTGGAGAAATTTGATTGGTCCAATGGGAGAAAATTTGGGATTTTGTCGGGTGGATGGCACTTTGGACCTGACCAACTGGAAAATACCTGCACATCAAGGTAGAGGTAAGTGCTTGGATGTGTACTGTCCCAGGCTTCAGGACTTGTTTATTTAAATTGGGGACATGTGATTTGGAGAAGGGGGCGGGTGAGAGTGATGGCATGGCCGGTGAGGGGATGGAATGTGTGCCACACAGTGTCTTGTGGGTGGCGTTTGTTTTTGTGTAGAGGTATGTGTTTTCACGTGGTTGTGAGGTTGAAAATGAACTGTGAATGAGTGGTGAAGATTGTGTTTGGAAATGGTTAAATGTGAACATGGGATTTCACAGAAGCAGGCGATGGCAAAAACTTTTTGTAACATCTGTTCATTGAACAATGTGTTGAGAATTGAATCGCAGCGGGGGAGGAAATGTTTTTGTGGATTTTGTGGGTGGGGAAGGGGAGCGTGTCCACAGGTGCAGATCAAGCTCTAGAGGAGCGATGACTGCGGCTCCCCTCTGCGGTAATTACCTCTGGCAGACAGTGGTGCCTGGAAATTGAAGCCCGTCGGTGGTGAGGTCTGTTTGGGCGCCCTGGGGTAAGAGACTCCCGGTGACCCGTGAGGCTGCAAGGAAGCAGGAGGCAAAGGAGCCTGGTGTGTGGAGACCCCCACCAGCGGGGTAACAGCGAAAAGAGCTGTTTGGCTGTCACGGGCCAAGAGGTAAAGGGGGGGGGAGGGGAGGGGCAAAGAAATTGGAAGTCGGGCGACTTGTTTGGGACTGCGGCCACCACAGCGTGAAGCGCCCCCCCCCCCATCTTACTTATGATGTACCTCCCCATTGTTTAATTGAGAGAAACACACATGAAAATAACATCTATGCCATGGTCCTGCAGTGAGGTGAAATATGTGCTGTTGTGGCGGACACAAAAGCCCACTGGCGTGGTGACATCATTCCGCGCACCAAGTGGGCGGTGGCCACGCACCAGGGGTAGGCGTGGCCTCATGATATACACCGGGCGCCCAGCCCGGGACAGTACAGTGTTACAGTGTAGTCTTACAATAAAGACGTTTATATGTTACCGCTTGTCCGCTTCCTCCTTGCTCACAAGCAGCGCGCGTAACGCCGCGCTTTACTGGTGACCCTCGACGTTGGATCTGCTGGAGCGATCCTTCCACACGCGACGCCATCGCCATGGCCGACTTCGTCAAACTTCCGGAATTTTGGGAGGCTCAGGCCGAAGTCTGGTTCGTCCAGGCCGAAGCCCAATTTCAGCTTCGGCGCCTCACCGGCGATGACACGCGCTATTGCCACGTCGTCGCCTCCCTCGGGCCCGGCACGGCCGCTCGAGTCGTGTCCGTCCTTCGCCACCCACCGAACGGCCACAAGTACGAGGCACTCAAGCGGCTACTCCTAGCCACGTTCGGCCTTACGGACGACGCACGGGCTGACCGCCTCCTGGATCTCCCCGAGCTCGGTGAGACGCGCCCGTCGGTCCGAATGGACCATATGCTGTCACTGTTGGGCGACGAAGCCCCCGGTTCGCTATTCCGGGCGCTTTTCCGGCGCCAACTTCCAGCGCAGGTCCGCCTCGCGTTGGCCGGGACCGAGCTAACGGAACCCCGAGCATTGGCGGGCGAGGCGGACAGGTACTTCGCCGCTTCGGACATGCGGGCGAGCGTCGGCGTGGCCGTCACGGCCCTCGACGCTGATGTTCAGCAGCATGTTCCACAGCATCAGCTTCTACAGCACGCTGATGTTCAGCAGCATGCTGATATGCACCTCGTGAACGCCGCCACGCCCCGCCCACCGCCGCGGCGAAAACCGCCACCGCGGGGAAACCCGCCAACTCCACCGGCCTGGCGGAGCCAGCCGCGCTCCTCCAGCTCCACCACCTGGTGCTGGTTCCACGCCAAGTTCGGCCACGAAGCTCGGCGGTGTCATTCGCCATGCTCCTTCAACGGGTCGGGAAACGCCCGGGCCGGCGCTCAATAGTGGCGATGAGCGCCGGCCATTCGAACAGCCTGCTGTTCATAACGGACACCTTCTCCAGGCGCCGTTACCTGTGCGACACGGGAGCGCAGGTGAGTGTCATTCCCGCCGGCACGTCAGACAAGCACGCCGCGGGTGGGGGCCCCGCGCTGCTTGCCGCGAACGGGACGCCCATCCGTACGTACGGAAAACGCTGCCTCTCTCTGCGGTTTGGAGGGCAGGTTTTCCGATGGACGTTCGTCACCGCCGACGTGCCCATGGCACTGCTTGGCGCGGACTTCCTGTGCGCTAATGGGCTCCTGGTCGACGTCAAGCGCAGACGGCTTGTCCAGGCCGAGACGTTCAGCTCGCTCGCTTGTGCGTTGCCCAGCTCAACGAGCGGCTTGCCAAGCGGCTTGCCGAACGATTCGGTTCCGGCCACGTTGGTCTGTACGCTTCCGGCAGCGGACGCATTCACCCGCCTCCTCGCCGGCTTCCCGGCCCTCACGCGGCCCACCTTCTCGGCGGGGGCCGTCAAGCACGGGGTGGCCCATCACATCCCCACCGTCGGGCCACCGGTCTACGCCCGGGCACGCCGCCTCGAGCCGACGAAGCTGGCGGTGGCAAAAGCGGAGTTCGCTACCCTGGAGCGACTCGGCATCGTTCGGCGCTCAGAGAGCCCTTGGGCGTCGCCGCTGCACATCGTGCCGAAGCCCGGCGGGGGATGGCGACCGTGCGGGGACTATCGCCGTCTCAATGACGCCACGACTCCCGACCGCTACCCCGTCCCCCACATTCAGGACTTTTCCGCCCGTTTGGCGGGCAGGTCCTTCTTCTCGAAGGTGGACCTCATACGCGGCTACCATCAGGTCCCCGTCAGGCCGGAGGACGTCCCGAAGACGGCGGTCATCACGCCATTCGGACTCTTCGAGTTCTTGCGCATGCCCTTCGGTCTGAAGAATGCGGCTCAGGCGTTCCAGCGACTGATGGACAGCGTCCTGCGCGACTTGGATTTTGTCTACGTTTACCTGGACGATATCCTCGTCGCCAGCGCGTCCCGCGAAGAGCACCTACGCCACCTCCGCACGCTCTTCGAACGCCTGGGCCAGCATGGCCTGATTGTGAACCCCGCAAAGTGCCGGTTCGGCGCCGCCACAATCGATTTTCTGGGGCACCGTGTCACCAGGCACAGAGCCGTCCCCCTACCGGCCAAGGTGGAGGCGGTGAAGGGGTTTCCGCGCCCCCGCACGATCAGAGGGCTGCAGGAGTTCCTGGGCATGGTGAACTTTTACCATCGGTTCCTGCCCCGTATCGCCCAGCTCCTGCGCCCCCTGCACGAAGCTCTCCGAGGTAAGCCGGGCAAAGGCGACGTTACCTGGACCGAGCAGATGGACACGGCGTTCACGGGCGCGAAGCTCGCCTTGGCTAACGCCACCATGCTCGCGCACCCGGCGCCCGATGCACCGATCGCCCTCACCACCGATGCCTCGGACTACGCGGTGGGCGCAGTGCATGAGCAATGGGTGCGTGGAGCTTGGCAACCGCTGGCGTTCTTTAGCCGGCAGCTTCGCCCGCCCGAACGCCGTTACAGTACCTTCGACCGCGAGTTGCTCGGACTTCACTTGGCGGTCAGGCACTACCGCCATCTGCTCGAGGGCCGGGCGTTCACTGCCTTCGTCGACCACAAGCCGCTGATCGTTGCGATGGGCAAAGTCACCGAGCCGTGGTCGGCCCGGCAGCAGCGTCACCTCTCGGCCGTGTCCGAGTACACGACGGACATCCAGCACATCGCGGGGAAGGACAACCCGGTGGCGGATTGCCTTTCCCGGGCCGTCGCCCACGCAGTCCACCTCGGCATCGACTATGCCCGGATGGCAGCGGACCAGGCCGCTGACCCCGACGTCCAGGCCTTGCGGACCGCCGTCACGGGCCTCCGCATCACCGAGGTGCCGTTTGACGGCGCGGGCGCGGCCCTCTTGTGCGACGTCTCCCTCGGGCGTCCTCGCCCCATCGTGCCCGCGGGCTGGCAGCGCCAGGTGTTTGACGCCATCCACGGCCTGTCCCACCCGGGCGCGAGGGCCTCCCAAAGGCTGATCGCCGACAAGTTCGTCTGGCATGGCCTCCGGAAGGCCGTCCGCGGCTGGGCCAGGACGTGCCTCGCGTGCCAGCGCGCCAAGGTGCACCGGCACACCCAGGCCCCGTTGGCCCCGTTCACGGTGCCGGAACGCCGGTTTGACCACGTCCACGTGGACCTGGTGGGACCTCTGCCCCCCTCGCGGGGTTTCACCTACGTCCTCACCATGGTGGACCGCACCACCCGGTGGCCGGAGGCCGTGCCCTTGGCGTCGACAACGGCGGCCGATGTCGCGCAGGCTTTCATCGCCACCTGGGTCGCCCGGTTCGGCGCCCCCTCAGACATCTCATCCGACCGCGGCCCCCAGTTCACCTCGGAGCTCTGGGGGGCGGTTGCGCAGGGGCTCGGGGTCCGGCTGCACCGAACCACGGCCTACCATCCCCAGGATAACGGCCTGTGTGAGCGATTTCACCGCTCATTGAAGGCCGCGCTCCGGGCCACCCTCCGCGACGGCGGCTGGGTCGACAGGCTCCCCTGGGTCCTGCTGGGCCTCCGGACGGCGCCCAAGGAGGACCTGCGCGCATCCGCGGCGGAATTGGTCTTCGGGCAACCGCTGCGGGTGCCGGGCGAGTTCCTCCCCGACTCCACGGCACCATGGTCCGCGGCACAGCAGCGCTCCGCTCTACAAGAGACCGCCCAGAGGTTCGCCCCGGTGCCAACGGCATGCCACGGGCACCCACCGACGCACGTCGCCCCGGAGCTTCGCACGGCGGAGTACGTCTTCGTCCGCCACGATGCCCATCGGACACCACTGCGGCCCCCGTACGACGGGCCTTTCCGCGTGCTGGAGACCGGGGCGAAGCACTTCACCCTGGACATCGGCGGTACTCCTGACCGCGTTTCGGTAGACCGCCTCAAGCCGGCCCACCTCGATGTGGACCATCCACCGCCAGTGGCCCGACCCCCACGTCGGGGCCGCCCTCCTGCGGGCGGACCCCCGGCACCGCCCAGCCCCGCCGCCACGCCGCCCCCCGGTCCTGCACCCATCCCAGGGGCAGCCAGGGGCATCCCACCTGGCATCCCTGCACCCCGGACGCCGCCGATCGACAGGGGGCGCTTCGGCCGGGTCATTCGTCTGCCCCGCAAACTGGCCCTCCAGGTGCGCGGGAATTCTGGGGGGGCGCGTGTGGCGGACACAAAAGCCCACTGGCGTGGTGACATCATTCCGCGCACCAAGTGGGCGGTGGCCACGCACCAGGGGTAGGCGTGGCCTCATGATATACACCGGGCGCCCAGCCCGGGACAGTACAGTGTTACAGTGTAGTCTTACAATAAAGACGTTTATATGTTACCGCTTGTCCGCTTCCTCCTTGCTCACAAGCAGCGCGCGTAACGCCGCGCTTTACTGTAATGATTTTGTGTTGTGATGATTTGTGGAATGTGTATGAGTGGTTATGGGTTTGTGTTGAGTGAATGCGGGCAAAATCCACCGAGCCAAGTCACTCACGTGTAACACTAGGACAGGGCCCGCGGAAATTTGGGGTGCATTGGAATGACCCCACAGGTAACATTGCGTCTTGTGGCATGCACCGGGGGACGCGGTCTGCAAGAAGGGGTTGTATAAATGTTTATGGAGTTTTTGAAGTTTTTTGCACAAGGTTAAAGTTTGTGGTTAAGTTAGGTTTCTGTGTTGTTTGTTTCCTCCCTGGCGCAGGAATGACGAATTCTAAATGATTGTAAATATTTGAAATGCATGGTTGTTTAAGGGGGTAGTATGTCAAGGAGCAAAGGTGGGTAGCTTCAGCTCACTTCCCACAGCCCTCCTGATTTATTTCATAGGATCATTAAGTGTGAGACAGTAAGTGTTCAGACTGGAATGGTAGCACCTGCAGTGAACCGAGCAGGGCCGAACCGAGCAGAACCGAGCAGGGGGGGGGGGGGGGGCGGACTGTGTTATGAATTTTGGGGTTGGGGGATATATAGATTTAGGTAGATCTGCATTGGTAGGTGCTCTGATCGTGGGTCGTAAGAACCACTTCGATGTGCAGCAAGTCAGGGACCTGTCTAGCCCGAATGTCAGATTAAGGTGTATCTCTTACACACCATTTTCAAAGCACACACCCTGCCACACACCAAACTCACTCTTGAAACCACTCTTCCTGTGACAATTCAAGACACGCACACAATCACTTGAGCTCATGAACAGCTGATCCACAATACAACTCTATACTCATTTACAAATGCACCTCCCAATGAATTTTACGGATACGAAATACAGGGAAAACACTAATCAACAGTAACATGGAACCCCAAATACGTGTCACGCGATACACTTCACCTGAAGGTACGCACACAGAATAATACCACGAATACACTTGACCAATGTAAACAAATCACTCAACACCAATTCCAGAACCTGCTGGAAATCAGCAGAGAAAAACTGTCATAAAACAACCAAACAAACTGTTGAAGACGCCGACAAAATAACCAAACAACCAACTGTACCCTACGCACACTTGCTTGGGCTTTCGCAAAGTCACTGAACCCACAGCCCCTGCCCTTCTGCAGAAGGAGGCTTGTGGCAAAGCTCAAAACACCGCCACCAACTGTAGCAAACTATGCTTAACAGCCAGGACCAGCTCACCTATGACCTAACAATCAAACACAAATGAGGGTTTCCCCCTGATCAGGGTCCGGCTTCCCTTACCGAGTCACGAGTGGCAGAACACACTTTCTACCACTACACATTAAACGTACTATTATGAATTTTGGGGTCGGGGGATATATAGATTTAGGTAGATCTGCAGAGGCAGGTGCTCTGATGATCGTGGGTGGCAAGAACCACTTCGATGTACAGTAAGTCACGGACCTGTCTAGCCCGAATGTCGGATTAGGGTGTATCTTCGTTCTGTGAAAGCAAAATTAATTGCGTACTTAAGCTTCATGAATACATATATTGGTCAGCAAGCATTGAGTGCATTACATTTTATTTGTCTGAGAACTTTGGACAAGTGTGAAATCAGTGCAAATGACAATTCTCGCAGGGCAGGCCGATGTACAAATGGTAGCTCGGGGCAACCAAGCTGCACGTCTCCACTCCCTCTCAAAATCAAATCAACACGTTTGATTTGATAGGAATAAGCTTCTTCCAATTAAATACTGTGTAACAAATAAATGTACTCTTTATAAAAATACGTTTATATCCATCTATTATATATATATACTAGCGGGGTCACCCGTGGGAATCCCACGGGCATGGATGTGTGTGACATTTCGACATATTGAGTTATATGCTGCACATTCATTTTTACAAAATGGTTACTGGCAAGTCATCAGATCCAGAAATGGTGTGAATTTAGTTATTTCACATAATATGTGACCCCTCACTCCTCTCCACCTGACACTCTCCTGTCTCCACCTGACACTCTCCTGTCTCCACGTGACACTCTCCTCTCTCCACCTAGCACTCCTCTCCTCTCCAAACCCTCACATCCCTCTCCTTTCCAATCCCTCACCTCTCCAATCCCTCACACTCCTCTCCTCTGCAATCCTTCACACGCCTCTCCAATCGCGCCTCACACTCCTCTCCAATCGCGCCTCACACTCCTCTCCAATCGCGCCTCACACTCCTCTCCAATCGTGCCTCACACTCCTCTCCAATCGTGCCTCACACTCCCCTCCAATCACTCCTCTCCAATCGTGCCTCACACTCCTCTCCAATCACGCCTCACACTCCTCTCCAATCGTGCCTCACACTCCTCTCCAATCGCGCCTCACACTCCTCTCCAATCGCGCCTCACTCGCCTCTCCAATCGGCTTTCCCCGTCTCGTTTCTCTCCTTTTTCTCCCGTCTCGTTCTTTTTCTTGCTCCAAATCGGCCCGTCGGAATCGGAAATCGGCCCGTCTCGCCCGTCGGAATCGGAAATCGGCCCGTCTTGCTTTTGTGCTTGTGCGTAAATAAATTGTGTTCATGACACCATTTCTGGTGTTGGGCTAGCGGCTAGGGTGCCGGCTTAGGATCCTGGGTTCGAATCTCGGTCGATCGCCGAATTAATGCCAGGGGGGTTGACTCAGCCTGTCATCCTTCCGAGGTCGGCTAATTGAGTACCAGTTCACTGGTAATTCCCTGTTTGTCGTTGAAGGCGGCAAAAAGGGTTGGCGTCAGGAAGGGCATCCGGCCGTAAAACATTGCTTCAAAAAGGGGACAAAAAAACAACAACTACCACGGTCCCCGAAAAGGCCAACCCCCGCTTTGCGGGGAAAAATGGCCTCTAAACGGTGGTTTTTACACCATTTCTGGATCTGATGACTTGCCAGTAACCATTTTGTAAAAATGAATGTGCAGCATCTAACTCAATATGTCGAAATGTCACACACATCCATGCCCGTGGGATTCCCACGGGTGACCCCGCAAGTTTGCATTGACGTTCGTCGATGGACTCGTTCGCCCGTCTCATTCGTTTTCTTGCTGCATCCTGTTCAAGTCTGCGTTCTTCATCGATCGTCTCATTCATTTTGGAAATAGAAGTTTCCACGCAGCGCATGAATTGTCACGATCCTCAAGAGGAATTTGTCTCGTAATCATCAAATGATAAATGGCAAGTAAATTATATTGTGGAAAATTAAAGATTTCAAATAAACCTATTTAAAGTGTATTCGCACATAACTAATTTTAAAAAACGAAGAAATATCTCTCGGTAATTTCCTGAAACATATTTTACTTCCGGCTAATAATGTTGAATTAAATAAAAACGAAGAAATATATGTCGGCATCATTGTTGACGTTTTTGTGACGACTGTCATCAAACGAAAAAGTAATATATCTTAACGGAAAAGCAAAAGCGAATTTTTAATATATATCAACACGTTGCCGTCGGTGTCATGTTGGGCGGTGTATGATACACCATGACGCGATTTTTAAAAATATATCTCTGCATTTTCCCGCGTGTGTGGAATGTTCTCAATTATTGCTGACACCGAGTCCAAAACCATCGATAAAAATGAAATCATATGGTGAGTTAGATTGGAGAGAAAGGCGTGAGAGAGACTCAATGGCCTTGAAGTTGAAGTTACAGGCGTTTGAGAATTCATTTCGTTCTATAAACGGCAACTTTCATTGGATTTCCTTCCCGTTTTTTTTCAACCGAGTCGAAAACTATGTTAGCGACTGTGAAAAATGAAATGATATATCGAATTTTTAATATGTATCGACACGTTGCCGTCGGTGTCATGTTAGGCGGTGTATGATACACCATGACGCGATTTTAAAAAATATATCTCTGCATTTTCCCGCGTGTGTGGAATGTTCTCAATTATTGCTGACACCGACTCTAAAACCATCGATAAAAATGAAATCATATGGTGAGTTAGATTGGAGATAAAGGCGTGAGAGAGACTCAATGGCCTTGAAGTTACAGGCATTTGAGAATTCATTTCGTTCTATAAACGGCAACTTTCATCGGATTTTCTTCTCGTTTTTTTTCAACCGAGTCTAAAACTATGTTAGCGACTGTGAAAAATGAAATGATATATCGAATTTAAAATAGATATCGACACATTGCCGTCGGTGTCATGTTGGGCGGTGTATGATACACCATGACGCGATTTTAAAAAATATATCTCTGCATTTTCCCGCGTGTGTGGAATGTTTGTGGAAAATTAAAGATTTCAAATAAACCTATTTAAAGTGTATGCGCACATAACTAATAAAAAAAACGAAGAAATATCTCTCGGTAATTTCCTGAAACATATTTTACTTCCGGCTAATATGTTGAATGAAATAAAAACGAAGAAATATATGTCGGCATCATTGTTGACGTTTTTGTGACGACTATCATCAAACGAAATAGTAATATATCATAACGGAAAAGCAAAAGCGAATTTTTAATATATATCGACACATTGCCGGCGGTGTCATGTTGGGCGGTGTATGATACACCATGACGCGATTTTAAAAAATATATCTCTGCATTTTCCCGCGTGTGTGGATTGTTCTCAATTATTGCTGACACCGAGTCTAAAAGTAAAACCATCGATAAAAATGAAATCATATGGTGAGTTAGATTGGAGATAAAGGCGTGAGAGAGACTCAATGGCCTTGAAGTTACAGGCCTTTGAGAATTCATTTCGTTCTATAAACGGCAACTTTCATCGGATTTTCTTCCCGTTTTTTTTCAACCGAGTCTAAAACTATGTTAGCGACTGTGAAAAATGAAATGATTTATCGAATTTGATTTGAAATAAAACTGGGGGAGAGCAAGACACCACGGGCCTACAAAACAGGACTCAAAGCTATGCGAGTTAATAAAATGGTGGATATTTGTTTATAGCCACTCCCAGAATGGGTGGAGCTATGGGTGGAGCTACTCTGCAAACCGAGTAAGCCACACCCCGGACAGACACCCAACAGATAGACAGACAGACAGACAGAATCATCTACGGCTATTATAATATAGATATATATTGTAACGGTTTTGAGAAGTGTAACGAATTTGAGAAGTGTAACGGTTTTTTAGAAGTGTAACAATTTTGGAGGAAGTGTAACGAATGTAAAAAGTATGGTTTTGTTATGTGTAACACCCTGGTAATGTAAATAATGGTCGCAGCCGTCCTCCTAGTTAATTCCATGAAACTTACACGCAGGCCACGATATATCTTTTTAAATAGTGTATTTCCTTATTCTATGTAGGCTAAATATGTGTTTCCCACTAGACTCTGCATTGTACCAAACGAAATAAGCGTAGGCCCTTTCAATTTCCACAAACATCTCCGCTCTCCAAAGTTCCTTTCAAAAGGGGTGCGAGTGGTGTTCAATCCCGCAAGCCGCCATTGCCCATGTGCTAATCTCGGAGAAGAAAGGCGTGTCTCCACCTCGTCATAGAGGGGAGGAGTGAGCCAACCCCACTTGGCCAACCAGCACCGCGGTTAGCGACTCGGTAGGCGTGCCCTCGCAGCCGGCGGCTTGATTCCGCCCCGAGTGATAAAAGCGACTGTAAGCGACTGCTTCACGAGATGACCTGGGAGATGAGCGAAGAGGCGACACCAAGAGGAGCGGTGAGCGGTGAGATGCGAAACGCTCCAAGCCAAAGAGGAGAGGTACTCGGAAAGGAAACCAGCTAAGGAGAGACGCGCTGAAAGGCGGGAGACGGCTCCACCAGAAGGAGAGGAGCAGGTGTGCCCGAGCCAGCGTGTGACGTCTAGAGCATCGGCAGCGGATACGCGACGGAGGGTTTTCCCGCCAAAAACCGCGAGGAATTGAGAGCTGCTGCCTCCGACCCTGCCTCCCTCTTCAGCAATCCACCTCAAGCCCTACCTGCCTGCAATATCCCCCGTGTAAGTGTGAACGTCGTCTGTCCTACTCGTTGTCTTGGGGTTAAGTAAAATGAATAGTTTAAGCTAACGATGCACTGTGTGACTGCTTCTTCCATCCATTGCTGTAAATAATTTTGGTCGCTCTTTCTTTTTGCTTGTGTGTGTATAATAAATCTGTTCTTCCTCCGTACTCTGTCTTCTTCTCTTTTCCTTCTCTTTCGGTCGCTTTAGAGGTTTCCCGATTGAATATCTGCGGTGCGATCTGGTCAACGTCGGGTGGAATCGGGTTCTAATCGGGGAGTAACTGTTCGGTCGCGGTTGGACCATCCGCTCGGCCCATCGTAACATCTAAAAGCCGCGTCTGTAACAATTGGTTGTCAGGAGTTGGATTCGGACCTGGGACTAAATTTGTTAGGCCCAAATTTTGGAACACCAATTGTGTTATTAAAGTAACAATTGGTGTCGAGGAGTGAGATCGGACCCGAAGCGCGCTTAACGCGCTCAAAATTACAAGCTGACGAAATTTATTTTGTTTTATAAAACCCGAATTTTGAGATCGCGCCATGGACAATCAAGGCGATCGGATGCCGGTGGGAGAGATAGACGGGGTGGAATCGACCCAGGACCTCGGGGAAATGTATGTGGAGGAAAGGGAGGAGGAGAAAAATGGCAATGTGGTTGCGGGGGTATCAGGCGCACAAAATGGCGCTCTTGCGCACGAGGTTGGGGCAGCTGCGGCCGCACCCTTGGTACTACCAACGGTGGCCCAAATGCAAGCCTTCATGGCCCAATTCATGGTGGAAATGCAGAGAGAAAACGACATTATGGAACGAATGGAAAACAGAATGAGGGCTGATAATGAGCGAATAACGAAAGAATGGGGAAACCAAATTGAAGCAATAACGAACGGAATGAGGGCCGATAGGGAGGAAAGGGAGCAGAGGGACAGAGACCGCAAGTTGGGCGAAAGGGTCCCAGGGGTGCACGAGGAGGTAACGCGGGTCGAAAAGCACTGGTTGAGCGAAGCGGAGGAAAGCACGGGTACAATGACCGGGGTAGAAATCGCGACCCGGGGTTTGGAAAAGCCGGCGACCGATGAGGTAGAGGGAATTTTATTAAAGCCAACGGTCGTCGAGGTGAACAAAGAAATTATGGGTATAGTTGAAATTGGAGAGACCGGGGACTTAAAGTTAAAAGAGCAACAATCGGAGGAAGGAATGGAAATTGCTCAAAGTCTAAATGCACATCCTGATGCCGTACTTGCTAATCCATATAAAGATTTGCAGGTTTTGGTGCAGGGAGGAAGAAGAACCCCGAAGGTGAGACGTGCTGTGTATTGTGCGGGGAGATTTTGTAAGAGGATGTTTGGCGGCAAAAGAATTTTCGCGCGCTTGGGATCGAGGAGGCATCCGGGCGTTGGTGAAGGGTCCCGTGTGAGTGGAAATGGCGCGCGTGTGGAAAAAATGTGTGCGTCGGCGAGTGGGTGTGTTATAAAGCGCGAGTGTGATACCGAGTGCGAGCGAGAATGCACGTCAGGGTGTACGGAGTGTGACACGAATAGTGAGTTGGTGATGGCACAGGTGCGAGAGGGCACATCGGAGCGCGAGTGTGAAACCGAGTGCGAGCGAGAATGCACGTCGGGGTGTACGAAGTGTGACACGGAGAGTAAGGTGGTGGTGGAACGTGTGCGAGGAAGCACACCTGAGTTGGTGGTAGCGCGGGTGTGGGAGAGCCCATCTGAGCGCGTTAGTGGGTGGATGCCAGAGTGCACGCCCATGGTGAGTGTAACGGAGGAGAGGTGTGCGCAAGAGTGTGCGCGAGAGGTGTGGTGTGTAACAGGGAGAGCGTTGGTGGAATGTACGGACGGCGTTGGAACGCCAGGTTTTGTGAGGGTGAAAGGGGTAGCGTATGCGTGTGAGCATGCAAGTAAAGCATCGACGGTAACCGGGTTAGCGGTTAGGGCGACGGATAGCCGATGCGAGCACTCGGGGCGCGGGGTGCTTTGTTGGGTGCGAGGCCCGGCGCGGGTCGATGCTGCGTCGCTTCTCTTCGAAGCGTCGTCGCCGATTCGGGCTTGGCCCCGCCCTGCACGGTCGAGTCCGGGCTTTGTCGGGCGAGGCGACCGGTCCGGTTCAAGGGCGAGTGGGAGGAAGCGGAACGGTGCCCCCTCGTGGGGACGGGGTTCCGACCGGGGGAGATTGAGCCATCGGCCCCGGGACCGCAAGGTGCAGCGCCGAGATGGTGCGTGGAACCTTGGCCCGACCAAACCACCTCCCTTGAACCGAAAGCCGGACGGATTCAACCTGCAGGCAACCAAACCACCCGAATTCATTGCTCGGCTTTACGAACCGAGTTTAATGATGTCACGACGCACCGAGGCTAGGATATAGTGGACTGTGATGATGATGGTAGTGATTTGATACGAAATTTATAATAGTGGGTAGAATTGGCAGTAAATGGAAAATTTTTGAATTGGTTGGAATTTGGACGAACAAAATTTATAGTGAGAGACCCCCGATGTGGTGGGATGGCAAATCCACCATCCCTCACAGAAGTGGGGGCAAATGCGCTATAGTTTATGGGGTTGAGGGCAGTGAAATCTAGCCCGGGTGGGTTAGGATATATCGTGTGTAGGGATCTAGCGAAGATGACATTAGGTAACGTTAAGATTAGTTAGTGACTGATACCTGTAGTGGGGACGCAGGTAGTTTAGTGTGGATGATAATGACGTGGGAGCGCAATAGTTTAAAGGGACGACTGGGAAGCACAAGTTTCAGAAGGGAGTAGTTAGATGAGATGATGCCGTGTGTTTGAGGATTGAACAGGTGTGATTGCACAGGTGTGCAACTGAACAGGTGTGTGGAGCAGTGTATGAGTGAGGGAAGGTGATTGTGTATTGTGCTGACCCAATGGTCCGGGAAGAAAGGAGGGTGCAGGTGGCACCAGGTGTGAGGGCACAGGTGTGCAACAACAGGTGTATGTGGCTGTGTGGAATAAATGGTAGTGTGGAATAAATGGAGTATTGGAATGGATGGTCGTGGAGTGAGTATGGTGGAAATTGTGGAGTGGAGTGGATGGTGCGAAGGTGTGAATGGGGGAAGAGTGGACCCCCATCACGGATACCCGGGGCGGGTAGTGTAAGTGTTAGGTAGAGGGTACAGGTAAATTGTGGTTGGATATTGGCATCTGTGGTGCGGGTGAAAGAATGGTCTTTGGATGGGTGCATTAGTGTTGTGGAAATGGCTGGGCGTGTAGCCTGTTAGTGTGAGTAGTTGGTTGGGCACTCCACCACTGTGAGGATGTCGGCCAGGTGAGGCCGCAGGTGGGCTCTGGGAGCCGGTAGTAGTTGTTGTGGATGGGGCCCGAGGATCCGGAGGACGGACCCAGATAGCCCAGTGCCAGAGGGCACCAAGGGGTGACAGAGCCAGGAGAGGGCCTTCCCCAGTTAGTTAGGTTAGGGTGAGGAGCTAGGTAAGCTCGGGTGGCAACTGCAGTGGTGGAGGTGTGCAGGTGGGTAGACCTGCTGGGAGAGCTACACGTCGCAGCCCAGAAATTGTGCGAGGGCACCGGGAGATGAATCGGGGGAGTGAGACCCCAAATTGAGAAGCACCACAGTTTGGTCAATGGGAATTGGTTTTTAGAACCCATAGTGTAAGTTGGCCAATGGATTGGCAGGGAGAGACCCCGGGTAGTGTAAAGTGTGTTAAAGTCATTTAGAGGATAGTTAGGATTGAAGTCTCCTCACACCATCTGCATCCACTCACCTGAGGTGACAGGTACTCCACACCATGCCATGTTTTGATTATTTTTTATGATGCAAATGTTTGGATTGTGAGACGCATCATGACGTGGGTGTGACATTGTGCGTAATTCCATCTCTCCCTCCTTATGAGGATTGATGATGAATTGGTGATGGCAAATTTTGAAGTCGAGGGATTGTGGAGACGAATTTGGTATAGGGGAAATATGGGGAAGACGTGACAGTAGTGACGAATTGGTAATGTGTAGATTTTGTACATATGGGGTAAGGGCAAGGGTAGTGTAGGTGACAGGGGGGTGACGTACAGTAGGGACGAGCTTTCTCACTTCGCCCTCCGTACGCATTTCGCCTTGCATTGCCTTATTGATGTGTACCCTTGTGACCTTACCCCTCGCTCAATTGTCTCTTTTGTCTCCCACATGACCTGTGCGCCATTGGGTGCCGAGGGGAGCGTGCGTGAGATGGCCATTGTGCGCACGAGATTCCCAGAACCAGCATGCATTGCGTTGATGTACCACTTTATGGACCCCAGGTTCTGGGGCAGGGCACCTCTGTTGGAGACCGGCCATAGTGGCCAGGGAATCTTGCTTGCGGACCTCGGTAAGGTGGCACCTATGCCAAACAGGTGGACCACCCTTAGTTGGCCCCTGTTGCCCTAAATAAAAATGGACACGGTTTGTGCTTTTTATATTTCCAAGTAGGCCGCATGAAGCCAGAAGACGTCGGGAAGAACATCGGCCCAGCAGAGAAAGAGAAGACCACCACCAGTTGTTTTGTTGTGTTTATTATAAACCGTGGTGACTGCGCACCGAGTGGTGCTTTTGGTGCTTTGTGGTGCTTGTGGTGCTTTTGGTGCTTTTGGGTGCTCTGGTGGTATTTGTACTGGTGCATTGATGCAATGCGTGCTGTCTCCTCCCTCCCAACAGGAATTTCTTTTTCTTGTTCCCTAAAAAGAAAAAGAAAAAAACACAGGTCCTGGGTTGCGTTGTAAATAAGAAATCACGTCATTGGAAATAATGCTCCCCACCGTAAATGTATAGTTTGAGAATAATTCCGTAATTCGGTTAGCTGTGGGCTTGAGTCTGTTAGACAGGGTGCAATGCAATAGGGGGACATACTTATTTGTGTTTTAAGATTGTCACACTCAGGGTCAGGTTAATTGTAGAGGGAATTACACCTACGTGTCACACTAAGTTAAAGTTTTGTAGGCCCGAGCCCGGGCCTGAAGAAAGGAGGGTGCAGTCTATCGGTTTTGAGAAGTGTAACGAATTTGAGAAGTGTAACGGTTTTTTAGAAGTGTAACAATTTTGGAGGAAGTGTAACGAATGTAAAAAGTATGGTTTTGTTATGTGTAACACCCTGGTAATGTAAATAATGGTCGCAGCCGTCCTCCTAGTTAATTCCATGAAACTTACACGCAGGCCACGATATATCTTTTTAAATTGTGTATTTCCTTATTCTATGTAGGCTAAATATGTGTTTCCCACTAGACTCTGCATTGTACCAAACGAAATAAGCGTAGGCCCTTTCAATTTCCACAAACATCTCCGCTCTCCAAAGTTCCTTTCAAAAGGGGTGCGAGTGGTGTTCAATCCCGCAAGCCGCCATTGCCCATGTGCTAATCTCGGAGAAGAAAGGCGTGTCTCCACCTCGTCATAGAGGGGAGGAGTGAGCCAACCCCACTTGGCCAACCAGCACCGCGGTTAGCGACTCGGTAGGCGTGCCCTCACAGCCGGCGGCTTGATTCCGCCCCGAGTGATAAAAGCGACTGTAAGGGACTGCTTCACGAGATGACCTGGGAGATGAGCGAAGAGGCGACACCAAGAGGAGCGGTGAGCGGTGAGATGCGAAACGCTCCAAGCCAAAGAGGAGAGGTACTCGGAAAGGAAACCAGCTAAGGAGAGACGCGCTGAAAGGCGGGAGACGGCTCCACCAGAAGGAGAGGAGCAGGTGTGCCCGAGCCAGCGTGTGACGTCTAGAGCATCGGCAGCGGATACGCGACGGAGGGTTTTCCCGCCAAAAACCGCGAGGAATTGAGAGCTGCTGCCTCCGACCCTGCCTCCCTCTTCAGCAATCCACCTCAAGCCCTACCTGCCTGCAATATCCCCCGTGTAAGTGTGAACGTCGTCTGTCCTACTCGTTGTCTTGGGGTTAAGTAAAATGAATAGTTTAAGCTAACGATGCACTGTGTGACTGCTTCTTCCATCCATTGCTGTAAATAATTTTGGTCGCTCTTTCTTTTTGCTTGTGTGTGTATAATAAATCTGTTCTTCCTCCGTACTCTGTCTTCTTCTCTTTTCCTTCTCTTTCGGTCGCTTTAGAGGTTTCCCGATTGAATATCTGCGGTGCGATCTGGTCAACGTCGGGTGGAATCGGGTTCTAATCGGGGAGTAACTGTTCGGTCGCGGTTGGACCATCCGCTCGGCCCATCGTAACATCTAAAAGCCGCGTCTGTAACAATTGGTTGTCAGGAGTTGGATTCGGACCTGGGACTAAATTTGTTAGGCCCAAATTTTGGAACACCAATTGTGTTATTAAAGTAACAATTGGTGTCGAGGAGTGAGATCGGACCCGAAGCGCGCTTAACGCGCTCAAAATTACAAGCTGCCGAAATTTATTTTGTTTTATAAAACCCGAATTTTGAGATCGCGCCATGGACAATCAAGGCGATCGGATGCCGGTGGGAGAGATAGACGGGGTGGAATCGACCCAGGACCTCGGGGAAATGTATGTGGAGGAAAGGGAGGAGGAGAAAAATGGCAATGTGGTTGCGGGGGTATCAGGCGCACAAAATGGCGCTCTTGCGCACGAGGTTGGGGCAGCTGCGGCCGCACCCTTGGTACTACCAACGGTGGCCCAAATCCAAGCCTTCATGGCCCAATTCATGGTGGAAATGCAGAGAGAAAACGACATTATGGAACGAATGGAAAACAGAATGAGGGCTGATAATGAGCGAATAACGAAAGAATGGGGAAACCAAATTGAAGCAATAACGAACGGAATGAGGGCCGATAGGGAGGAAAGGGAGCAGAGGGACAGAGACCGCAAGTTGGGCGAAAGGGTCCCAGGGGTGCACGAGGAGGTAACGCGGGTCGAAAAGCACTGGTTGAGCGAAGCGGAGGAAAGCACGGGTACAATGACCGGGGTAGAAATCGCGACCCGGGGTTTGGAAAAGCCGGCGACCGATGAGGTAGAGGGAATTTTATTAAAGCCAACGGTCGTCGAGGTGAACAAAGAAATTATGGGTATAGTTGAAATTGGAGAGACCGGGGACTTAAAGTTAAAAGAGCAACAATCGGAGGAAGGAATGGAAATTGCTCAAAGTCTAAATGCACATCCTGATGCCGTACTTGCTAATCCATATAAAGATTTGCAGGTTTTGGTGCAGGGAGGAAGAAGAACCCCGAAGGTGAGACGTGCTGTGTATTGTGCGGGGAGATTTTGTAAGAGGATGTTTGGCGGCAAAAGAATTTTCGCGCGCTTGGGATCGAGGAGGCATCCGGGCGTTGGTGAAGGGTCCCGTGTGAGTGGAAATGGCGCGCGTGTGGAAAAAAAGTGTGCGTCGGCGAGTGGGTGTGTTATAAAGCGCGAGTGTGATACCGAGTGCGAGCGAGAATGCACGTCAGGGTGTACGGAGTGTGACACGAATAGTGAGTTGGTGATGGCACAGGTGCGAGAGGGCACATCGGAGCGCGAGTGTGAAACCGAGTGCGAGCGAGAATGCACGTCGGGGTGTACGAAGTGTGACACGGAGAGTAAGGTGGTGGTGGAATGTGTGCGAGGAAGCACACCTGAGTTGGTGGTAGCGCGGGTGTAGGAGAGCCCATCTGAGCGCGTTAGTGGGTGGATGCCAGAGTGCATGCCCATGGTGAGTGTAACGGAGGAGAGGTGTGCGCAAGAGTGTGCGCGAGAGGTGTGGTGTGTAACAGGGAGAGCGTTGGTGGAATGTACGGACGGCGTTGGAACGCCAGGTTTTGTGAGGGTGAAAGGGGTAGCGTATGCGTGTGAGCATGCAAGTAAAGCATCGACGGTAACCGGGTTAGCGGTTAGGGCGACGGATAGCCGATGCGAGCACTCGGGGCGCGGGGTGCTTTGTTGGGTGCGAGGCCCGGCGCGGGTCGATGCTGCGTCGCTTCTCTTCGAAGCGTCGTCGCCGATTCGGGCTTGGCCCCGCCCTGCACGGTCGAGTCCGGGCTTTGTCGGGCGAGGCGACCGGTCCGGTTCAAGGGCGAGTGGGAGGAAGCGGAACGGTGCCCCCTCGTGGGGACGGGGTTCCGACCGGGGGAGATTGAGCCATCGGCCCCGGGACCGCAAGGTGCAGCGCCGAGATGGTGCGTGGAACCTTGGCCCGACCAAACCACCTCCCTTGAACCGAAAGCCGGACGGATTCAACCTGCAGGCAACCAAACCACCCGAATTCATTGCTCGGCTTTACGAACCGAGTTTAATGATGTCACGACGCACCGAGGCTAGGATATAGTGGACTGTGATGATGATGGTAGTGATTTGATACGAAATTTATAATAGTGGGTAGAATTGGCAGTAAATGGAAAATTTTTGAATTGGTTGGAATTTGGACGAACAAAATTTATAGTGAGAGACCCCCGATGTGGTGGGATGGCAAATCCACCATCCCTCACAGAAGTGGGGGCAAATGCGCTATAGTTTATGGGGTTGAGGGCAGTGAAATCTAGCCCGGGTGGGTTAGGATATATCGTGTGTAGGGATCTAGCGAAGATGACATTAGGTAACGTTAAGATTAGTTAGTGACTGATACCTGTAGTGGGGACGCAGGTAGTTTAGTGTGGATGATAATGACGTGGGAGCGCAATAGTTTAAAGGGACGACTGGGAAGCACAAGTTTCAGAAGGGAGTAGTTAGATGAGATGATGCCGTGTGTTTGAGGATTGAACAGGTGTGATTGCACAGGTGTGCAACTGAACAGGTGTGTGGAGCAGTGTATGAGTGAGGGAAGGTGATTGTGTATTGTGCTGACCCAATGGTCCGGGAAGAAAGGAGGGTGCAGGTGGCACCAGGTGTGAGGGCACAGGTGTGCAACAACAGGTGTATGTGGCTGTGTGGAATAAATGGTAGTGTGGAATAAATGGAGTATTGGAATGGATGGTCGTGGAGTGAGTATGGTGGAAATTGTGGAGTGGAGTGGATGGTGCGAAGGTGTGAATGGGGGAAGAGTGGACCCCCATCACGGATACCCGGGGCGGGTAGTGTAAGTGTTAGGTAGAGGGTACAGGTAAATTGTGGTTGGATATTGGCATCTGTGGTGCGGGTGAAAGAATGGTCTTTGGATGGGTGCATTAGTGTTGTGGAAATGGCTGGGCGTGTAGCCTGTTAGTGTGAGTAGTTGGTTGGGCACTCCACCACTGTGAGGATGTCGGCCAGGTGAGGCCGCAGGTGGGCTCTGGGAGCCGGTAGTAGTTGTTGTGGATGGGGCCCGAGGATCCGGAGGACGGACCCAGATAGCCCAGTGCCAGAGGGCACCAAGGGGTGACAGAGCCAGGAGAGGGCCTTCCCCAGTTAGTTAGGTTAGGGTGAGGAGCTAGGTAAGCTCGGGTGGCAACTGCAGTGGTGGAGGTGTGCAGGTGGGTAGACCTGCTGGGAGAGCTACACGTCGCAGCCCAGAAATTGTGCGAGGGCACCGGGAGATGAATCGGGGGAGTGAGACCCCAAATTGAGAAGCACCACAGTTTGGTCAATGGGAATTGGTTTTTAGAACCCATAGTGTAAGTTGGCCAATGGATTGGCAGGGAGAGACCCCGGGTAGTGTAAAGTGTGTTAAAGTCATTTAGAGGATAGTTAGGATTGAAGTCTCCTCACACCATCTGCATCCACTCACCTGAGGTGACAGGTACTCCACACCATGCCATGTTTTGATTATTTTTTATGATGCAAATGTTTGGATTGTGAGACGCATCATGACGTGGGTGTGACATTGTGCGTAATTCCATCTCTCCCTCCTTATGAGGATTGATGATGAATTGGTGATGGCAAATTTTGAAGTCGAGGGATTGTGGAGACGAATTTGGTATAGGGGAAATATGGGGAAGACGTGACAGTAGTGACGAATTGGTAATGTGTAGATTTTGTACATATGGGGTAAGGGCAAGGGTAGTGTAGGTGACAGGGGGGTGACGTACAGTAGGGACGAGCTTTCTCACTTCGCCCTCCGTACGCATTTCGCCTTGCATTGCCTTATTGATGTGTACCCTTGTGACCTTACCCCTCGCTCAATTGTCTCTTTTGTCTCCCACATGACCTGTGCGCCATTGGGTGCCGAGGGGAGCGTGCGTGAGATGGCCATTGTGCGCACGAGATTCCCAGAACCAGCATGCATTGCGTTGATGTACCACTTTATGGACCCCAGGTTCTGGGGCAGGGCACCTCTGTTGGAGACCGGCCATAGTGGCCAGGGAATCTTGCTTGCGGACCTCGGTAAGGTGGCACCTATGCCAAACAGGTGGACCACCCTTAGTTGGCCCCTGTTGCCCTAAATAAAAATGGACACGGTTTGTGCTTTTTATATTTCCAAGTAGGCCGCATGAAGCCAGAAGACGTCGGGAAGAACATCGGCCCAGCAGAGAAAGAGAAGACCACCACCAGTTGTTTTGTTGTGTTTATTATAAACCGTGGTGACTGCGCACCGAGTGGTGCTTTTGGTGCTTTGTGGTGCTTGTGGTGCTTTTGGTGCTTTTGGGTGCTCTGGTGGTATTTGTACTGGTGCATCGATGCAATGCGTGCTGTCTCCTCCCTCCCAACAGGAATTTCTTTTTCTTCTTCCCTAAAAAGAAAAAGAAAAAAACACAGGTCCTGGGTTGCGTTGTAAATAAGAAATCACGTCATTGGAAATAATGCTCCCCACCGTAAATGTATAGTTTGAGAATAATTCCGTAATTCGGTTAGCTGTGGGCTTGAGTCTGTTAGACAGGGTGCAATGCAATAGGGGGACATACTTATTTGTGTTTTAAGATTGTCACACTCAGGGTCAGGTTAATTGTAGAGGGAATTACACCTACGTGTCACACTAAGTTAAAGTTTTGTAGGCCCGAGCCCGGGCCTGAAGAAAGGAGGGTGCAGTGTATCGGTTTTGAGAAGTGTAACGAATTTGAGAAGTGTAACGGTTTTTTAGAAGTGTAACAATTTTGGAGGAAGTGTAACAAATGTAAAAAGTATGGTTTTGTTATGTGTAACACCCTGGTAATGTAAATAATGGTCGCAGCCGTCCTCCTAGTTAATTCCATGAAACTTACACGCAGGCCACGATATATCTTTTTAAATTGTGTATTTCCTTATTCTATGTAGGCTAAATATGTGTTTCCCACTAGACTCTGCATTGTACCAAACGAAATAAGCGTAGGCCCTTTCAATTTCCACAAACATCTCCGCTCTCCAAAGTTCCTTTCAAAAGGGGTGCGAGTGGTGTTCAATCCCGCAAGCCGCCATTGCCCATGTGCTAATCTCGGAGAAGAAAGGCGTGTCTCCACCTCGTCATAGAGGGGAGGAGTGAGCCAACCCCACTTGGCCAACCAGCACCGCGGTTAGCGACCCGGTAGGCGTGCCCTCGCAGCCGGCGGCTTGATTCCGCCCCAAGTGATAAAAGCGACTGTAAGGGACTGCTTCACGAGATGACCTGGGAGATGAGCGAAGAGGCGACACCAAGAGGAGCGGTGAGCGGTGAGATGCGAAACGCTCCAAGCCAAAGAGGAGAGGTACTCGGAAAGGAAACCAGCTAAGGAGAGACGCGCTGAAAGGCGGGAGACGGCTCCACCAGAAGGAGAGGAGCAGGTGTGCCCGAGCCAGCGTGTGACGTCTAGAGCATCGGCAGCGGATACGCGACGGAGGGTTTTCCCGCCAAAAATCGTGAGGAATTGAGAGCTGCTGCCTCCGACCCTGCCTCCCTCTTCAGCAATCCACCTCAAGCCCTACCTGCCTGCAATATCCCCCGTGTAAGTGTGAACGTCGTCTGTCCTACTCGTTGTCTTGGGGTTAAGTAAAATGAATAGTTTAAGCTAACGATGCACTGTGTGACTGCTTCTTCCATCCATTGCTGTAAATAATTTTGGTCGCTCTTTCTTTTTGCTTGTGTGTGTATAATAAATCTGTTCTTCCTCCGTACTCTGTCTTCTTCTCTTTTCCTTCTCTTTCGGTCGCTTTAGAGGTTTCCCGATTGAATATCTGCGGTGCGATCTGGTCAACGTCGGGTGGAATCGGGTTCTAATCGGGGAGTAACTGTTCGGACGCGGTAATACCAACCGCTCGGTAAAATAACATCTTTAATCCGCGTCTGTAACAATATATATAATCTTTGTATTCAACAAATAAGCTGTGTATTCAGATTTCGATAAATGAAAAGTTTGGGAAAAGATTCCCGCAGTTGTAACTGTTGTAAAACTATTTTTTAATTAGTGTTGAGCTCCCTGCAAGGTCACCCATGGCACATCCCACTAAAAAGATTAGATTGTGACTTAGCAACTGGGCTGGAGAAATACCGTTCTCTCGGAAATCCATGGAATGACACAACTGTGAGTTAATGCTCTATTAATTCGATGCAATTAATGGGAATGTTCTGAGACAAAAAGGGAAATGTATTATAACTGGATGCTTCACAATAACTGAATTAATTGTATTTTCTGTAACCCAAAACCTCTCCCAAGATGAAACGTTTGGGAAAAAGCCAATTTGCCTCCATCACGCTTGAATCTCTTGCAACTTTTCTTATCTCGTTCCCCCTTCCTCTCTCTCTTCCCCTCAGCCCAGCCCCATTCTCCTTTCCTTCACAAGTAGAAGAAAGGCTGTACTGCACAAATGCTTCAGGATTTTGCTTAGAAATTATTGTGTGTGTGTGTGTGTGTGTGTGTGTGTGTGTGTGTGTGTGTGTGTGTGTGTGTGTGTGTGTGTGTGTGCATGCGTGCTTTCTTTTCTGGAGTTGGATTCTTACCAAGTGGTTTTTTGAAGTCCTTTGATGTATATCTTTTTGTAACCTTCGCAAAGTCCTCCATGTTTCATTAAAAATCAGCAATTATCTTAAACGGTTTGTGGACATTAAGCATTGAGTCTTCTGTCTATCAATCAAGGCTAAATTAATTAGTTCCACAACAGTTCCCATTGCAAGGAATGGGTCATGTTGACGAGTTGTAGGGATTATGTTAATTCTCTTGAACGTTGTTCCCTCTGTGATCATTCCCTTGTCCCGTATGGCAATGCACACAGACACTAGTTAGGAATCCCACCATTAAAAGCACCACACGTAGCAAATAATAATAATAAAACCCTAACCGGATCCCAGATGACGCACTTGCGCTGACAAACCCGAATTGGCAAGTACACATTGGACAGGCAGGAGGAAGGCCGTCAATTGGCAAAGTAGGGAAGGACTGGTGATTGGCCAGGGGAGGAGCAATAAGCTTCCCTGGGTTTGGTGGAAGGAAGGGAGCAAGAAGCGACAGACTGATTGGCCACCGACTGATGATGTGAGGAGTGCGCGAAGTGCTCAGCCAATGGTAAAGGACCATGGGGGGGGGGCGGGAGGGGGAGGAAGATTCGAGAGGTCATGAGGTGATGGGCCGATTGGCAGGAAGGGCTGGTGACGTCAGACGACGAGCGACAAAACGACTCGCGAGCCGGCATTTTCTCTCTCTCGTTGGATGCCATCGCGGATGGTCGTGGACCCCTTTCCTCCCTTTTCGCTCTTTTGGCCTTCTTGTTCTCTTCTCATTGTTGCTCATTGTTGGATCCCTGGGTGGCTGGACCTCGTTTGCTCCTGCCCTCACGATTTCTCTATTCCGACCTCTTTCCCTCACGCCTTCCTTTGTCCTCGGCCCTCTCTCCCTTTTAAACCAAGCGTTGGGTGCATCGCAGTTCCGTGCCGAGTCCACGGGGACATTGCATGGCTGAGGGGGCAGGTGGCACGCCCGCTCGCTCGCTTTGAGCGGGATGGCCGGTGAGGCCTTGCAGCGTGCGAACGAGGCGGATTGAAGCTTACTTCCTGCCAACACCATAGTGCGCGCTTGGACTGGACGATCACTGCCAAGGCGCCAATCGAGCTGAGTGCACGATAATGAACACATTTACTTTCCTTCCATTTAAATTCCTATTTGTTTGTGTTTAAGTCTGGTGTGGGGATGTCCCGAATTAGGAAATTTATTTACATCGTTGCGTTTATATTGTCACGTCATTCCGTTGTAAATAAACCCTTTTATTATTTTCCCTGTTATTCTAAATTCGTTTTCGTGAGTTTAATTTCCTGCAGGTTTGAAGACTGTTCGGGGATCGCGTCAGGCAAAGCTCCCGCTTCTTCTTCTTCTCCCTTCCTCCGTGCACAGAGCCAATAGAGTGAAGTCCGCATTCGATCGTTGCCTTCATTAAAGCTCACTTGGTCATCCGTGGTGTGCTCGGTGTTAATAGAGACGTCCACACGACAATACAGCCGCAATTTCAACCTACCTTAAATTTTACACATAAACACAGTCAACACAAATGCAAATACAAGCAAACAAATTACAACGCCCAATTAACATAACAAACGCGAATTAAAAATCTGTCAATCGTTTTTGGACAATTTAATTATTGAGTCCATCAATCACTCCAAGACTAAATTAATACCACAACAACATTTACAATGGACGGTGGTTCAACGAGGTTAAAGTCCGCCAAAAAGGGTAGTTTTACTTTTCTTGAAATCCAAACTCGTGAAAATATCGATCCTATGATTACTTGATACCTTTGAAGCGTATTTATAACTTCAGGGTCGTTTACGTTTGTTGTTTATTTTGACAAAGTTCTGCAGTTGTGTTCAGAATGAAATCGTCGTATATTACTGCCGAACTTAAATCTCATTTGACAAGATTCTGTTTCTTTGAGAGAAAGCGAAAGGACCGCAAGAGCGAGTGCAGTTGCACATCGTCAAAGCAGAAGGCCAATGTGCGCATGCGCGGCAAAAGGGGTGAAAAGGCAAAGGGCACAGGCACGGACGTGGTAGAAATCATCAAGGAAGCACCCTTTCTCCGAGAGAAATCACTGAAATGTATGAGGCAAAGTGCAAAGGTTAAAGAACAAATAACATCGAGCTCTCCACAAATGTAAAGCCTCAGTACCACCACCACTACCACCACCACCCATACAGACACGCGAAGGTTTGTCGTTTTGCTCAATTGGGGTTAAAAATCAAACGGTGGTGTCATGTCTGGACGTGGTAAAGGTGGAAAGGGTCTCGGTAAAGGAGGTGCGAAATGTCATCGCAAGGTACGGCGTGATAACATCCAGGGAATCACAAAGCCTGCCATCCGTCGCCTTGCTCGTCGTGGTGGGGTAAAGCGCATCTCGGGTCTCATTTACGAGGAAACCCGTGGAGTTCTCAAGGTGTTCCTGGAAAATGTTATCCGCGATGCTGTTACCGACACGGAGCACGCCAAGCGAAAGACCGTTATTGCCATGGATGTGGTGTACGCTTTGAAGCGGCAGGGCCGTACGCTCTTCGGTTTCGGTGGTTAAACATTCTGGGGGTGGTGTTCATCAACAGCTGCAACAACAAAACGGCTCTTTTCAGAGCCACCAACTCGTTCATGAAAGAGCTTCAGGCGTCTTGAACTTTATCATGTATTCTGTGGCACCAGAATGAGACAGCTCCGTTTATTACTTTGCTTTTCACGAAGTGAAACGGTCAGATATTGAAGTCTGAAAGATTATTAGAGGCTCAAAAGCCAAGGATCCCGAGCACTTTGTTGCAGTGATGTTTCGTGCAATTAGAGGCCACACTCTGAACTGAAAGTTGTTTCTGGAGAACAGTTACATGGCTCGACGAAAGAGATTGGAATTGAGATTCTCTTGTAAGAAGATTCATTGGAAAGAGATTAAGAAATGGAATAAATAGATTTTCTGAGTTCGTGGTAACTGCCCCATCAGTTCAGATATACTAGAATATAAGACCCGTCTCTTCGCTGATGGCAATACCAATCTCTGCTGCGATGGCTAATGCATGAGGAAATGAATAAAAAAGGACTACTGGGAGATCGTGCTCTCCGTGCTCCGTGTTGGCATTTGCAGTTTTGACACGCGTGTCCATGTACCCATAAAAAAGGTATTTCTTTTTTTGGATCACAAACACCCAGGAGTTACCCCAATCCACCGTCGTTGGATTTATTGAAATCTGTTAATCCGTCTCAAGTGATAACACAACAAAGACAGACACGGCTCCTTTTATAATATCGATAGGAGCAGGTTGAACAAACGTTGGTCCTCATCAAATTTGATCCTGACTATCCAACAAACATACCCACCTCACAATAAATTATGTTCCAAGTCGTTATGACAAATACCAACCCTATCCATGAATAGGACGTTTTAACAGGACTACTCTTTACTTCAGTATAATGCTGATGATTACCTGACCTGCATATTAATATGAACCACATTTATAGTTACATATAACATCATGTGGTTCTTTCACCAAGGATACACGAAGAGCAAAAGTCGCACTCCATTTCAGAAACATTGAGTGGCTCTGAAAAGAGCCGTTTGGGGATGAACTAGAGAAACGAGTCCGAGCTCACTTGGAGCTGGTGTACTTGGTCACGGCCTTTGTACCTTCGGACACGGCGTGCTTGGCCAACTCCCCGGGAAGGAGCAGACGCACTGCCGTCTGGATCTCCCGCGATGTGATGGTGGAGCGCTTGTTGTAATGCGCCAGACGAGATGCTTCGGATGCGATGCGCTCAAAGATGTCGTTAACGAAGGAATTCATGATGCTCATCGCTTTGGAAGAAACACCCGTATCGGGGTGAACTTGTTTCAGCACCTTGTAGATGTAAATGGCGTAGCTTTCCTTTCTGCGATGACGCCGTTTACCGGGACCCTTCCGAGTCGCTTTAGAAACGGCTTTCTTCGAACCCTTCTTTGCTGCCTCTTGCTTGGGATGATCCGCAGGCATGACGACTAGCTAGTTAGACAACCAATATATGAACCTACGGAGAAAGAGTAAGAATAAGAATATGTGTGTGAGCGATTTTCTCTTATAAAGGGTTCATATGCAAATATGTGGATCACAGAGGGTTTCAGGCGGAGAACACAATCTAATGCTCAGTCATTGGATGGATGAAAAGTGGGCGTGTATCATTCTTGATCCGAATTCCACCTCAAAATAACCCAATTCCCCAACCAATCGGCATTGACCTGACAAACAGTGAAGGTTCTCTGATTCTGTATTCCCCTCCACAAATCCTGTCAGGACGTGGTAAAGGTGGTGGAAAGGTTCGTGCTAATGTTACGTATTACCTCCCCAAACCCTGATTGCGGTGCACCTCAGTCTGGAGTGGGAACACGGCAGACAGATTTGTTATTTTGAGAGTTCCAATAAACCATAATAAAACCACACCAATGCGATTGCAGAACAAACAAGTAATTGTATAAGGAACTCTCACATACACAATAATAACACTATGAAAGAGAGTACAATGAAAATCACTTGCATGAACTGAACAATACATGTGATGGTACCATCATTCCCCAATGCTCTCAAAACAATAAACTCACGATACACCAAACAAGAGTGGAATGTGACATTCCCCAAAGTCCATGCACGAAACCCAACGCAGTGAATGTCGAAATCGCGCAGAACGGCAAAACAACAGGCAGGTATTAGCGCGGCTGCGGCTGAGGAGTGACGAGGTGAGAGGTCGATATGGGAACTGAGCCGATAGGAAAACCAACGTCAATCAACACGATGACATCGAGATGGAAATCCCAACGGCAAAACAAGATGCACCAAGCGGACAGCCTCTTCAAGTACAAAATGGCAGATTGGCCTGGAATGGAGGCGCTTGCTTTGCGTTACATTTTTTTTCTTTTACATTACATCATGACGTTACATTTTTTCACATTTCATCATCACATTACTTTTTTTTTTCTTTTACATTACATCATGACATTACATTTTTTTTACGACGCCTACTTTTGCTTGAATCAAACGTTGGCGTCATGTCGGGGCGTGGTAAAGGTGGAAAGGGTCTCGGAAAAGGAGGTGCCAAACGTCATCACAAGGTACTGCGTGATAACATCCAGGGAATCACAAATCCTGCTATTCGTCGCCTTGCTCGTCGTGGTGGGGTAAAGCGCATCTTGGGTCTCATCTACGACGAAACCCGTGGAGTTCTCAAGGTGTTCCTGGAAAATGCGATCCGCGATGCTGTTACCTACACGTAGCACGCCAAGCGAAAGACCATTACTGCCATGGATGTGGTGTACGCTTTGAAGCGCCAGGGCCGCACACTCTACGGTTTCGGTGCTTAAACATTTTGGTGGTGGCAACATCAACAGCGACAACAAAACGGCTGTTTTCAGAACCACCAACTCGTTCATGAAGGAGCTTCAGTCGTCTTGAACTTTGCTTTATGTATTCTTTCATAGAGGAGGTTGATCTTGTGCTTTATTCATCCAATAAATTAAGAGCCACAATGGTCCAGGCAAAATAAGGTTTCACTTGGAACAAATTGCAACAGAAATTATTTCACCACGATGCATTTCTTCAAGGTCCCCAGAACAACATACTAAAAGTCCCAAGCAATGCCAACATGGGAAATCTGTCTAATTTGCATAATCCATTATGGCCGCCAATCTGCAATATTTCTCTCATATAAGGAATGATGCTCTGTCTATTGGTGACAGATACACGAGTTTCATTACAAAATCACCATACTATGCTTATATAAAGATGTTCAGCTCGTGAAAATTGCTGTCGTGATTGCTGTAGGTATACAAAATGCTGGAACATCCAACTCAAACGATTAAACAGTTTTGTCATCCTCCTCTGTGAAATCTGGCAGTTCTGCATTGGTCCAACTTGTACCATGACATTCCCCGCACACAGCACTGCATGTGAGACCATATTTTCTACAAGTACATCTTCGTGTATTGCAGTCCTTTTTACAGTTGCAGCAGATGATGTCCAGGAGTCCTGATGGTGCTGCGGCCTGATCTGTCAGTATTGGTAGGCAATGTCCAGCTGCTACGTGCCATCCCCACTCCAGTGGATTTAGATCGATCCCTTTCCACTGCTGTATTTGGTGGTACACACGAAGGCTGTGGTATCTTGCAGCTGCAGAGGTGGGTGGCAGGGTCTGTGGCTCTACATGTGAAACATCCTTGGTGACCTTCTCACAAAACCGCTTGGACCGTATGGTGGCCAATCCTTCCTTCCTCAGATCCTCCATAAAACGAAACTAGTGCATGTTCTCCTGCCTTGGCGATAACCTTCTCCTCCATTTGATGTGTTTGACTGAAAACTTTCGCTTGTTGATAGAAGAAGGCATCGTTCATGATTTTTTTCAGTGCTGGACCCTTTCCCAAACCAAACAGGCGAGAAGTTGTATCGCAACCAAGAATAGCCATGTACGAACAGCATACAGTCACATACATCACTGCCAAGCAAATTCGTTGATTGCTTCATGTTACAAATCCTGTTCTTTCTTGAAGTTTGCTTTGGTTCTGGCATCAGGAACAAGTCATGTGCGTCCATTTCAGCATGGTGAATAAGAAGGATGAGTTAGTCCATGTCATCTCCCACCAGGACAGTGTCTGTTGTTCGTGCAGAGGCGACAGCTGTTTGAACAATTAACAAATCAGCATCTTGCTTCGCATGAAATGTGTTGCACCCAGCTGTCTCCAGTTTGTCACTCAGATAAGAAATGAAGCGCTGTTTGTTCCTCGCATTGTTCAAGAAATCCTCTTTTCTGGATTGAATCACCATTTCACCCGCGAAGTGAACTCTCACACCAGTACAGGCTCCTGTTCTTCTCATGTGTGTGGCATCTTTCGTTGATGGGTCATCATTGTAGCCATCAAAGACAACACTAGCATCAGCATATTTCTGTACAACATAGTTGGTGTATAGATCACACACATAATCAAAGGTAGACCTCTTGGCCAGGGTAGTCTGTGAAGTAGAGCACCACCATCAAGGATGTACTGAACATTTTCAGTCGGTTCTCGTTGTTTCTCTGGGATGACTTTCCAGATAGAATCAGCAAGAGATGCCTTATTGGCCTGCAGTGGAAGGGAGGAATATTCGAACAATGCAGGAGGATGACTATAGAGTTCATACTTGAACAGTGATGGAACATCTTCACAATGTTCAGCGACAGTTATCAACCTCTGGAATATCAGCTGTGGATCCACCTTCACAGATTCGCCTTTGATTTTGACAGTTGATCTTGTACCGAGTGTCTTTGCTTGATCAGCTTTTCGGAAGACAAACTCATCGACAGATTTCCCAACCATTGACGCTAGAATCCGTTCACCAACCTCTCTTGATCTTTCAACATTGACTCCTTCCTGAGCTGTCATGCCATTTGCAATGTTGAGCAGTGTACTGTTATTAACAAACTAGCCGAAACCCGTGGAACATCCACGGAAGGGAGGATGTGGTGTATGGATAGAGTGTACCATTATGGATGACATAGTGGATAATAATATGACATCGAATGACATCGAATATAATACAATGAACGCAGTATCAGAGGTTGAAATTATTTTAAAACTTCTGGAGAAACAATGTTTGGGGTTGTCAAGCCTCTGACGACTCCTTGCGAACTCGTATTATCAACCTTGATATACACATCTTTGAACGACCGTGCTCTTGAACATGCCACATATAACTGGCCGTGGGAGAAGACAGGAGCAGGCAAATAGATACCCAGTTTACGGATTGTTTTTAGAAATTATGGTAAACCCACCTGATGTTAGCGTACACCGCGATCGCCGACACCGGCACAAATGCATGCTCAGGATTGTCCACTCTGGAAGGCTTGCTGTCACCTTCGACTGTCCAATCAGCGGACGGCTTGCTTCGCCTTCGCCCAGTAGACGCCAATACGATGGCGTCGTAAGATGGCGTCGTATCGGCAGTTAATCGGATGCTTTTGGGCCCCAACGTCGGCTAATTCAGATTTTTCGAGTATGGCTGTACGTGATAAACAAAGTGCGCGGTTCGTAGATCGTAAATCCATTAGTGCCGTGGGCATCGGCTCACTGGGTGCGGCGTAGAAGGGATAACAAAGTCGAGTCCTTACGCTATTATTATATAGACTAGCCGAAACCCGTGGAACATCCACGGAAGGGAGGATGTGGTGTATGGATAGAGTGTACCATTATGGATGGCATAGGGGAGCGCTCATGGGATCTTCTTCTTCCGTTAAGCTCCAATTTTTTCTCTTTAAGTTAAGTCCAATCAGTCCTCTCTGCTCGAAGTGCTCAGGCCATGCCTTTCCGCTCTCATACTTTTATTTCCGTTCGGTGTAGAAAGAGATTGACATATCGTTCGTCTGTTTTCAGCTCGTTATCTTTAAGCTTCCTTACGTCTCGCCACCTGCTACACCTCTCTGAGTTACGAGGCTTTATGCAACGCACCCCGAGTATCGCAACGTCACTCCATTTAACTTTATTAAAATGACGATAAAGACGTTTCCTTATATATCCTAATTTAAAATGCTCAAGGGAATAAAAAGACCATTTGGTTCACACCACCCATGTTCACACCACTCGACTGTCCAATCAGCGGACGGCTCGCTTCGCCTTCACCCAGCAGACGCCAATACGATGGAGTCGTATCGGCAGTTAATCGGATGCTTTTGGGCCCCAACGTCGGCTAATTCAGATTTTTCGAGTATGGCTGTATGTGATAAACAAAGAGCGCGGTTCGTAGATCGACATAACCACATAGTTTGATTCCAAACCCAAATAAGCTAAACGACGAGCGTTCGCGTGTTTATCTGGATGATTGTGGTTCTGAGGCTTTATATTTGTGGCGAGCTCGACGTTGTCATTTGCCCTTTAACCTTTGCACTTTGTCTCCCATATTTAATTATTTCCTTGAGAAGAAAGGGTGCCTGCTTGGTTATTTCTCCCACGTCCGCGCGTGTGTTCTTTGCCTTTTCACCTCTTGCTGCGCGTGCGCACGTTGTCCTCACGCTTTCACAATGTCCAACTGCACTCGCTCTTGTGGTCCCTTCGCTTTCGCTCAAAGAAACACAGAATCTTGTCAAATGAGGGTGAAGTTAGGCAGTAATTTACGACGATTTCATTCTGAACACAACTGCAGAACTTTGTCAAAACAAACAACAAACGCAAACGTCCCTGAAGTTATAAATACGCTGCAAAGGTATAGCCGAAATATAATGGAAGGATCGATATTTACATGATCGATATTTCAATTTTAAATTTCAAGAGAATTTAATACGACCCTTTTTGCCGGACTTTAACCTCGTTGAACCACCGTCCATTGTAAATGTCATTTAATTAAAGTTCAAACAATGAATTATCGTGACCTTCAACCAGTAAACAGCACAACATTTCGCTGTTATCACGAAGCTTTACTTTAACGCGTGGAAGATCTGTGAAGTTGCTGCATGGAAGACATTGCACCTCTCTTGGACGACAGGGGATTAATTCAACCAGTCAAGTAAGTGTCAATGAGATGTCACAACAGTTTCGTTTCCAACACCTGGATGCATCCAGAACATCACACGAAACACGACACAAGAACATGGGAGAAACCGGGTCGACGATTTTATTCGCGTTTGGATTTAATAAAACGTTCGAAGCATTGCTTACACCCGTTTGCTGTTGGTAACCAAGTATTTTCACATTTGTGATGGTCCATGCCAAGATGACCTCGACACAAACCTCGAAAAAGGAGTTTTTTCCTGTTTGTTTCATTGCCTTGCAAAGGTGAATGCAGACAGGTGCACATTTCACCATGAACTTTGTGAGGTATAAGTCGGGTCAAAGAAAATATTTCACTCTTGAAAAACAGATTCTGAGCAGAGAAACCCCTTGGGCGAAGCCCGAGAACGTGTTCGAGTGAGCAATGTTCTGTCAAAGCAGATCGTCCATCTGCCGTATCGGGCCGTGGAATGCGGCGAAACCGCCAGATATTAGAAAAGATGCTTCTCTCCGTTTGCCGGGATGTGCTCGTACCTGAAACGATTGTGCGCATTGCGCATGGAGTTAACGTTCATGTGAATAACAAAGCTCAAAGTGACGCAGGAAACACAAACGGATACGGTGAACGACCCCATCGTTTCTGAACGCTGACGTTGATTTCTACCACGTCCGCTTCTTCACGCCATCACTATAACAGGCGACGTGATAATGCAACGCTTTATTTGTGAAACACTGAACTTCTTTTTGGATCTTCGTGTTACTTGTCATACTCTTGTTAGTGGGAAATGTCGGAGTCTGTTCCTGTTTCAGTAGCACCTTCAACTTCGCCCCCGTCTCTCAAGCGAAGGAAGAATAAACCTGGCGCTTCCAAGACCCTGAAGAAGACTGACGGCACCCTTTCGGAAAAGATCATCAAGGTGGTGGGATCGAGCAAGGAGCGAAATGGTGCGTCGCTTGTCGCCTTGAAAAAGGCCCTGGGGGCAGATGGCTACAATCTCCAACGGAATTCTGTTCGTATCAATTCGGCTGTGAAGAGTCTCGTTGCAAGTGGAAATCTTGTGCAGACCAAGGGAAGGGGCGCCGCCAGCTCTTTCAAACTGAACAAGGAGAAGAGTGCCAAAGTGAAGAAGAGCACCAGTCCCAGAAAAGTTGTGAAGACCACAATCAAGTCGAAAGCGGCCAAGAAAGCGACCAAAAAGCCAGCAGTGAAGAAGGTGGTGCGGAAGGTATCTCCCAAGAAACCGAAAATATCTATCGCCTCCTCTTCGAAGCGATTCAGTAAGTCGCCTGCAAAGGTGAAGAAAAACGTGAAGAGGGTTCTGCCGAAGACCAAGGGAAATACCAAGACGACGAAACCAAAGTCCAAGCTTGCAACCAAGGGGTTGAAGAACAAGAAGGCGACGCTCAAAAAGAAGTGAGAGGAAGAGAAGACGAGAAGATCGAGGTGAAGTTTCTCTTTTTCCTCCTCGTCTCACTTGCCCAAAACCCACAACGGCTCTTTTCAGAGCCACCACCTCGTTCACCTGAAAGGAGCTGATCCGATGGTTCATAAAAACTACGTGCAGACATAATAGATATAACCTTTGTATTCATTATTTGATGAAGTGGTTTGTGAAAGAGCTTAATAAACAAGAGCACAAGGTTCAAATTATTTGCAAGACCAACAAAAGTTGTTCCATATTCATTCATAACTTATTTATATCAAACAATGACCAAAGAATGGCAAGTCACCTGACTCAACACGCAATGTTGTTAAATGTGCAACATTCAAAGTGTGCCATCACGACTACCATTACTTAGTATTTACCAAATTACTAATTTCTAAGATCACTTAGTAATTGACCCATTTGCCCCAATGTTCAGGAACAATGTCCGACCAATAAATGAAACTTGCCCCATTTGACATTGACACGTCGTTGACCATCCCCGTTTACCTGTAAACCCAGTGCCTCGTGTCTGGAAAAGCTCGCACATTACACGATTCTTCGTCCTTCCTTTGAACTAAGTTTCCTCATTCGGAATCCAAATACAAAGTGCTCGCAGTATTTATGAACCGTACACAGAACTATGCATATACCTGCATCTCGTCAACATATGAGCCCAACTAATTCAGACATGTCGATATTTCACTGAACCATCCTGAAGCCCCGTCCCGATGCACCCAGCACCCCCTCACTTGCTCATCAAATCAATTCTCTGGGTCTTTATCTTTTCCCAGTCTTTGTTAAAAACAAAACAAAATGCTTCATAAAACACGTCTCTGCGTCTCTTTCTGACCCGTGTACACAATACACACACAAAAGGTCGTGACATGTGGCGAGTTCGGTGAATGGTCGATCACACTTTCAAGAAAGGTGTTGTGGCTCTGAAAAGAGCCGTTGGGTGGTGTGGTGCGGAAGCTGTGCACAAGACCTTGGACGAGCGACTTGATGTCGCTCCCCGCGGATCCGTCGTGCCACCTTGGCGTGTCCTTGGGCACGATGGTGACACGTTTGGTGCGAATCGTGAAGGTTCAAAAGGTCAAAGTTCAAAGTTCAAACGATTCTGTCTCATATGCAAATATTTTGATCACAGAGTTTGGAGGTACACAACCTGATGTTCAGCCATTGGATGGATAAAATGTGGGCGTGTATGAAATCCTGGTCCGACTTCACCCATAAAACAACTCAATTCGCACCATGACTTTCAGTCACAGTAAGGTTGTTTAGATATCGGTTCATTGCTACGAATCATGTCGGGACGTGGTAAAGGCGGTGGAAAGGCTCGTGCGAAGGCAAAGACGCGTTCTTCCCGTGCTGGGCTGCAGTTTCCCGTGGGCCGTGTCCACAGACATCTTCGCAAAGGCAACTACGCCAAGCGCGTCGGTGCCGGCGCTCCCGTCTATCTGGCGGCTGTGCTCGAGTACTTGTCTGCAGAGATCCTGGAGCTCGCCGGTAACGCTGCACGAGATAACAAGAAATCGCGCATCATCCCGCGTCATTTGCAGCTCGCCATCCGCAACGATGAGGAGCTGAACAAACTGCTGGGCGGGGTGACGATCGCGCAAGGTGGTGTGCTGCCGAACATCCAGGCCGTGCTGCTCCCCAAGAAAAGCCAGGGCAAGTAAACGGCTCCGCCTCACAAGAGTTCTTCAGATCTCCCACAACGGCTCTTTTCAGAGCCACTCAAACCTTTCCGAAAGCAGCATCAGCGATACACGATACGTGTTTTACACAAAACTCTGCTGTGTTGAAAAACCCTACACGGTTCTTTCTCGTTTCCTTTACATTTCAAAACCACATACAGAACTTTGAACTTTATGAATTTCACTTATTAATTTTCATTTTTTAATGCCCAATAATTATGAACTTTGCCCTTCGGCATCAATCATTCATGCATCTCGTCATCACAGAAGCCCCAATCATTGTCCGTCTTGTCGGGTAGATTTTGTCGTATTTTGACGATACAGAGAGTTGCAGCACAGTCACAGTGTGGTACAAAAGAGCAGGCGTGAGTGTGTTCAAGGGTAGAAACAGAAAAGGGGTGAGAGGAGGAGGGGTGGGGGCGGGGTGGGAGACTCAATAACTAAGAAAAAAGGGTGCTTGGGGTTATAAAAGGTAACTCTGCATTGGCATTTTCCAGTCTTTATTAACTTAAAGTTCTGAACAAAAATTTATTCTGACAGATTTGCATTCACAAACAAGGGGATGTTTATGGGTTCTGGAAGCGCCAGTTTTATTATTGTCTCGTTTGAGAAACGAGGTCGAAAGTGCTCTCGGAAGGGGAACAGTCTCCGCCATTTCACACCGAATAGAGTGAGAAGGAAGATGAGATTCCAAAATCAGTGCAGTATTGTACAAACTACACATCGTCTCGTCACGCCGCCGATGTTATTGTGACGGGAGAAGCGGACGTGGTGGAAATAGACGTCGGCAATCGGAATCGATGAGAAGTGTTCTTGTGTTTCCGTTTGTTTCTCGCCTCACTTTGAGCTCCGTAATCAACGTGAACGATACATCCATGCGCAATGCGCACAGCATTCTCAGGTACAAGCACATGCTGGTGAAAGGCGAGAAGCACATTTTCAATCCTCTGCACCTTTCACCATCTTCCACGGGCCGACACTGAAGATGGAAGAGCTGCTTTGACACAACATTGCCTTGCTTACTCGGTCGGATACGTTATCGGGCTTCCCCCAAGGAGCTTCATTACTCAGGCTCATTTTCACGAGGTGAATCGATTCTTGGACCAAACTGCGGCCGCCCGTGGAAATACTGCGACCGCTCTAGAATAATTGCTAGTGGCCGTAGATTTTTTAGACCCTACGGCCGCCGAGCCAAATGTGACTGAAGCATAAACGTCAAATTTTTCATTGTGAAATGTGCACCTGTCTGTAGCCATCTTTGCAAGGCAGTCAAGCAAACAAGAAGAAAATCAGCTTTTATGAGGCTCATGTTGATGTTGAGGCCACCTGAGCAATGCGCATGGACCAGCATGAGAGTGAAAATACCTGGTCACGAACAGCACACGGCTCTAAACAATGCTTTGAATGTTTTTTTTTCAATCGAAACGTCACAGTCATCGAGCTTGTATCGTGCTTCGTGTGATGTGCCGATTCCATCTCCGCCTTGTCAACGAAACTATTGCGATGTCTCATTCACAATGAGCTGCTCAAATTCATCACCTGTCGTCCAAGGTAGCGCAATGATGGAGAAACTTCAAGCATTCATTGTGTTTGAACCGCAATGAAATGACATTCGAAAGAGAAATTTTAAACGAGGCCATTATATTATATCCACTTGGATTCCGCCCAGGTTGGCACATGGAAATTATGATGTAGCATAATTATCATCTCGGGTCAAGATTTGAAATTATGCCATGGTTTTTGTAAAATTGCTACTAGTATTCACATTCGAAAGAGAAATTTTAAACGAGGCCATTATATTATATCCACTTGGATTCCGCCCAGGTTGGCACATGGAAATTATGATGTAGCATAATTATCATCTCGGGTCAAGATTTGAAATTATGCCATGGTTTTTGTAAAATTGCTACTAGTATTCACATTATGTACTTTCACCAAAACATACATCATCATAGAAACATACATAGAATTTGGGTCCTCTGGGTCATTTGGGTCCTCTGGGTCATTTGGGTCCTCTGGGTCATTTGGGTCCTCTGGGTCATTTGGGTCCTCTGGGTCATTTGGGTCCTCTGGGTCATTTGGGTCCTCTGGGTCATTTGGGTCCTCTGGGTCATTTGGGTCATTTGGGTCATTTGGGTCCTCTGGGTCATTTGGGTCCTCTGGGTCATTTGGGTCCTCTGGGTCATTTGGGTCCTCTGGGTCCTCTGGGTCCTCTGGGTCATTTGGGTCCTCTGGGTCATTTGGGTCCTCTGGGTCCTCTGGGTCCTCTGGGTCCTCTGGGTCCTCTGGGTCCTCTGGGTCATTTGGGTCCTCTGGGTCCTCTGGGTCCTCTGGGTCATTTGGGTCATTTGGGTCCTCTGGGTCATTTGGGTCCTCTGGGTCATTTGGGTCCTCTGGGTCATTTGGGTCCTCTGGGTCATTTGGGTCCTCTGGGTCATTTGGGTCCTCTGGGTCATTTGGGTACTCTGGGTCATTTGGGTCCTCTGGGTCATTTGGGTCCTCTGGGTCATTTGGGTCCTCTGGGTCATTTGGGTCCTCTGGGTCATTTGGGTCCTCTGGGTCATTTGGGTCCTCTGGGTCATTTGGGTCCTCTGGGTCATTTGGGTCCTCATTCATGCATCAATTTGGGCGTATAAATTAATCAATTATCCAAACCCTACAGATGCGAATGACTTAATTAGATTAAGTGATTTATCACAATATATATTTTTAAAGAAAACAGCACGTTTTGTTAAACAAGTAAAATTTACAACCACAACACCTGGTTATACTGACCATACACCTTTCCTCATTGAATTTAACTACCTGCTTACAATTGAATTTTATAAAGAAGGACATATAGTTAATATGCGAATTAATAAATGGGGGTATGATATGCCTGATTTAGGGTATAATTGGTCTTTTTCAATAAACATAGAAGACCTACATGATTTTAATCAGTCTCGTAAAGAAGAATATTATCCACTTGGTGAGGATAAGGATTTATGTGGAAGTACAATTAATAAACAACAAATACATGGTTTTAAGAAAAGAAAAATATATGATAGTATAGCGATGGTTAGCATGACAAAGAAGGAAGGTCATGAGATAAGGATAGAAAGCCAAGGAATACAAACCAATTTGGTAGTGGGAAGATGGGGTGGTATTACCTGTCATAATATTAATCTCACATATATTTCTGATACATAAATGGGAGGAAGAAGACTACAAGAGAATTATAATTTTTGTATTCAAGGATACCTACAAGAAAAGGGTGCTCGGTATTACATACCTTATGATTTGGAGCATATACATGGGAATTTTGTCATAAAAAACTGGCCTTATACTGATATTGTTAAACCCACAAATATAGACTTGTTTAAAGTATTAAATAAAAATGAACTTCTCAAAGTTATGAAATATAAAACTCTTTTAGAAATCGTCAACAAATCTTATTGGTATCTTATTATGAGAAAAATAATTATAGATACAAGAATATCTCAAAATCCAGATGAGTATATGTATAATATTCTTTGGGGTTTAAACTCAAGGGTAGCAAGGGATGAGGAAGGAGTTGAAGAAGAGAAGGAGAAAAGAGAGAAAAGAGAGAAGGAGGAGAGGGAACAAAGAGAGAGGGAGGAGAGGGAGATGGAAATCAGAGCGATTCAAAAAAGAGTGGATGTATTACAGCAAGAAGATCAATCTCAACTCACCAAAGAGGAAAATAAAGAAAGAATGAATGCTGTGAAAATATTGATATCAAAAATTGCTAAGATAAATGAGGAAGGAGTTAAAGAAGAGAAGGAGGAAAGAGAGAAAAAGGAGAAGGAGGAAAGGGAGAAAAAGGAGGAGGAGAGGGAGAAAAAGGAGAAGGAGGAGAGGGAGGAAAGGGAGCAAAGAGAGAGGGAGGAAAAATATAAAAAGATGGAAATCAGTGAGATTCGTAAAAGATTGAGTGTATTACAGCAAATAAATCAATCTCAACGCACCGAAGAGGAAATTAAAGAATTAACAACTCTTATGAAGATAATGGTTTCAAAAATAACAACGTCAATGTCTTCAATTTCAGGGAGGAGATTTAAACGAGAAAGTGGTGAAGAAGAAGAAGAAGAAGGAAAAGATTATGTGATTGATGATGTTGGTGTCATTGACTTTAGTTAGTTTTTATTTGTAAATAAATGGAGGAGAGAGTGAAGGCATTCCTTAGGATTCTTTATGTTTTAAAAATAAAGATTGAAATGTATATGTTGAAAACCAAAAAGGTTTTGATACTCTGTCGGAATTTTTCTGATAAATAAATATGAGTTATTGTCTCAAATGTAAAAAGAAAACTAAATCTAAAAATATCTTATGTTAAAGCTAAAAATAATAGAGTTTATCAAAAAGGAATATGTCAAGTACGTGGCTCTAAAAAGTGCCAATTCATCTCTCCTAAAAGAGGAGGAGACATACAAAAGTTTCTGTCAGGAAGTAAATTTACAACAACTGGAATTCCAGGGGAATTACACCTTCCAGGGTATTCTTTCTGTGGTCCAGGAACAAACTTGGATAAAAGATTAGATGAGGCTGACAATCCTAAACCTTGGTCTAAACCTACAAATAGGGTTGACGAAGTGTGTATGAAGCATGATATTGCTTATGGGAAAACCACTACGTTGACTGAAAAACATAAAGCCGACAGCGAAATGTTGTATAATTTGTCTTTGATACAAAATCCAACGTTAAGAGAGAAAGTTGATAGGTTTATTGTGAGAAATTTGATAAATGCTAAATTGAAACTTGGTCTTGGTTATTCCTCAAAAAACTATTAGGCTCTAATGATGTCATCAAGACTGAGGAGCTTTTGGCTGAAGAATTACACAAACCTATAATCACAAAGTTTAAAAGAAGGAAGGTTTATTCTAAATACACCGACCACATATGGTCCGCTGATTTAATTGAATTGAATAATGACAGGGGATACAGGTATGCTTTAACCGTTATTGATTTGAGGAGTAGATTTGCCTGGGTTGTCCCTTTAAAAAATAAAAGGGGTGATACTTTAATGTTAGCCTTTAAGCTAATATTTGATCGGGATTAAAGGAAACCAAAGAAGTTATGGACTGATGAGGGAACAGAGTTCTATAACAAAATATTTATGAAATTTCTTAAGGGGGAGGGTATTAAATTATACAGCACCTTTAATGAAGGAAAGGCAGTTGTTATTGAGCGTTTTAATCGTACTTTAAAAGAGAAATTATATAAAAAATTCACACAACTCGGTTCTCAAAAATGGGTGTATTTAATTCAGGATATTGTAGATAATTACAATAATACAGTTCATTCATCAACAAAATCAAAACCATCAGAAACATTTACAAAATTAGAATATGAAAAGGAGATTAATTTGAGAAAGCCCAAGTTCAAAGTTGGTGATATTGTAAGAATATACAAATGGAAAAGCCATTTTGAGAAAGGTTATACAAAGAGATGGACTAATGAATTATTTAAAATCGTTGATGTAATGGCTACAAACCCTTGGACCTACAAATTATATGATTTAAATGGAGAAGAAATCTTGGGTTCATTTTACTCGCAAGAATTACAAAAAACACAAGTAAGCAGATAATACCCTTGAAAATAATAAATAAATAAATAAAATGTAATGGGGATACGTTTTTAAATCTGTGAACCCCAAACACAGAATCCCACAACTTTTTAGTTGGGGCTTAACTTTTGTGTGTGTATAATGGGGATACGTTTTTAAATCTGTGAACCCCAAACACAGAATCCCACAACGTTTCAGTTGGGGCTTAACTTTTGTGTGTGTATAATGGGGATACGTTTTTAAATCTGTGAACCCCAAACACAGAATCCCTCAACTTTCCAGTTGGGGCTTAACTTTTGTGTGTGTGTGTATGTGTGAGTGAGTCATAATAATATACAAACCCTAACCCAACCCCATCCCTAACCCAACCCCATCCCTAACCCAAACCCATCCCTAACCCAAACCCATCCCGAACCCAAACCCATCCCTAACCCAACCCCATCCCTAACCCAACCCATCCCTAACCCAACCCCATCCCTAACCCAACCCCATCCCTAACCCAACCCAATCCCATACCCAATCCCATCCCTAACCCAACCCCATCCCTAACCCAACCCTAACCCAACCCCATCCCTAACCCAACCCATCCCTAACCCTCACATTCAAAATCCCAACCCTAACCCAATCCCATCCCTAACCCAACCCCAACCCTAACCCTCACATTCAAAATCCCAACCCTAACCCAACCCCATACCTAACCCAACCCCATCCCTAACCCTCACATTCAAAATCCCACCCTAACCCAATCCCATCCCTAACCCAACCCCATCCCTAACCCAACCCTAACCCACCCCCATCCCTAACCCAACCCATCCCTAACCCTCACATTCAAAATCCCAACCCTAACCCAATCCCATCCCTAACCCAACCCCAACCCTAATCCTCACATTCAAAATCCCAACCCTAACCCAACCCCATCCCTAACCCAACCCCATCCCTAACCCTCACATTCAAAATCCCACCCAAACCCTAACATTAATCTTTCTTTTCTTCTTTTTTTAAATATGTATTTCTTTTTTTTCCTCTTCCTCCAATTCTGTCTTTCAAGGCTTTCAAGTTTGAAGAAGTAGAAATGGGAAGAAAGAATTTTCCAGCATTTTCTTCCTCGAACTTTCTTGATATTGCTTAAATCAAGCATCATTAAATAATGAACATTGTTCATTGCTTTAGAATCCAAAGAGTCTCCAAGAGGAACCCCACAGGTAGAGTCTCCAAAATAAAACCAACTTTCCAAGTTCCCAAGGTATAACCACATTCCTGTTGAGCCTCCAAGATAGGTATCACATTCCGAGTCATCAAAACAAAACCCCCATTCCGAGTCTCCAAAAATATAACCATCTTTCCAAGTCCCCAAGGTAGAACCACAATTTTCAGAAATATTGGGGGTTTCCGTGATAAGTCTCACATAGTATAACTGCAGACCATCAGGGAAAACTTCCCTTTCCCAATTTTTTAGGGTTTCTATGATGTGTCTCACATAGTATAACTGCGGACCATCAGGGAGAACTCTCCTTGCCCAATTTTTTAGGGTTTCTATGATGTGTCTCACATAGTATAACTGCGGACCATCAGGGAGAACTCTCCTTGCCCAATTTTTTAGGGTTTCTATGATGTGTCTCACATAGTATAACTGCGGACCATCAGGGAGAATTCCCGTTTCCCAATTTTCAGAAATTTGTGGGTCTCCAATGTATGACTTGTATTCTGACTCATCAAGGTAGAACTTGTTCAGTGGGTTTTGTTTTGATAACTCACAACAAGTATCATCATGGTAAAACTCTTTTTCAGGATTTTGTGGATCTCCAAGGTATAACTCTTTGGCTGGGTCATCAAGGTAGAACTCGTTCTGGGGGTCTTGGTTGTTCAAAATGTCTTCAAACAAAAAAATAACTTCATCCCAAGTTGTGTTAAAAGCAGAATTTTCATTTCGTATCTCAGATACAATTTCCTGTGAAAGAAAATAACAATGTATTAATTTAATACAATATTTTTATTTGTATAAATCAAGCTCTATGAATATTAAAATAAACTTTGTTAACTCTTACACGAGTCTCATCTAAAAAAAAAAAAAATTAAATAAATAAATAAATAAATAAACAAACTTACCTCCATTGATAAGAGGTTTGAGTCCAGTTCATCAATCTGAAGGTTGAGTTCTACACAGGTAGTAGGACTCCAAGGAATAGCAAAGTTATCCCATTCCATTTCGGCATAGTAGTCCATTCTCAAGTGAAGCAGAAAGCGTGTTTGAAAAAGCCTGTGTGGTCGGTGCCTTTTATAAGAAGGGCTGGGTGTGTGTCATTTCCTGTGGAAATTCCCTGGGCGTGTCTTAACTGGAAATGATGTGATGGAAATTCCCTGAAAATGATGTAATGTATTACCTGGAAATGATACAATGCTGAAGAGTTTATAAAGTGGGTGGGACTTAGCAAAAGTGGGCGGAGCTTAGCAAAAGTGGGCGTGGCATAGCAAAAAGTGGGCGGGTTTAGTAAAAAATGGGCGTGGCTTAACAAAAAGTGGGCGGGGCTTACCAAAAAGTGGACGGAGCTTAACAAAAAGTGGGCAGAGCCTACCAAAAAGTGTGTGGCACTAGAGGCGCTCAAACAAGAACATTGAGGGAGGTTTACCATTTTATCTTAGCTCAGTTAAAATATCTTAATAAAGAACCAAACTCAAACATATTTTTTGTTAATATATTAAATGGTGAAGAGAGTGGCAAGAGAATTAAATTATTTCCCACGCATAAACAAATATTTGTATGGTCGTTGTTTGAGTGGGCCAAAGATTATTCACCAGATGATATTAAGAGTAAAAGGTTAAAAGGTCCATAAGGTCAGAAGGATCACAGGTTCACACAGAAGGACCATTGTTTAAGTGGTCTAATGAATAAGGATAACATGTCAAAAGGTTAGAAGGTTCGTAAAGAACAGGGTGAGAGAAATAGAGGTGTTTAGGGGCAATGAGGGAGGGGAAAAATTAACATGTAAGTCAATGGGAAAATGAGAGTGTCCCAGAAGCAACATATATACACTACTCGTATTGCTCTTGGTAATTTTGGACTTAAAGGGGAGGATGTCATGTATGAAGTGCAAATATTCACCGGTATCCCTACACCGTGACAGCATTGTATCCCTACGCCTCAGCTCGGATGGCGCTGAGGTGAATCGGGCCTGTATCGGCAGAGTGAATAAACGTGTACGACAATTGATCGTAGTTTGTCGAGATACCTTACACCTACCTATGCAAATCTACCTGGATCTAGATATGCCTCACCCAACCGACATAATACAGCCACCCCCACCCCCTCCCCCCCACCATGGAACCGTAGCCCCTGCTAGGTTCACTGCAGGCGCTACCATTCCAGTCTTAACACTGACTGTGTCACACTTAATTAGCCTATAAAATAAAGCAAGAGGGCTGTGGGAAGTGAGCCGAAGCTACCTACCGATGCTCCTCAACATGCTAACCCCCTGAATCAATCACGGATTTCATGTATTTACAATCATCTATAAAGGGTCGTTCCTGCGGAGGGAGGAAACAAACAACAACACGCAAAAACTAACTTAACCACAAACCTTAACCAAACATGCAAAACTTTCAAAAATTCTAAAACATTTGTACAACCTCATCCTGCAGACCGTGTCCCCCGGTGGATGCCACAAGATGCAACGTTACCTGCGGGGTTATCCCAATGCACCAAAAATTTCCGCGGGCCCTGTCCTGGTGTCACAGGTGAGTGACCCGGCTTGGGTGGATTTCTCCTCCATTCATTCTACACAAACCCATAACCACTCATACACATTCCAAAAATCATCACAACACTAAAATCATAACCAAGCACTTATTCACCCCCATGCAGGACCATGGCATAGATGTGATACACATGTGCGTTTCTCTCAACTAGGCAGCGGGGAGGTACCGCATGAGTAAGATGGTGGGGGCGCTTCAGGCTGTGGTGCCTGCAGTCCCAAAAACAAGTCACTTGACTTACAACTTCATTGCCCCCCCCCCCCCTTTACCGCTTGGCCCTGTGACAGTCAAACAGCCCTTTCCACCGTTACTCCGCCGGTGGGGGTCTCCACACGCCAGGCTCCATTGCCTCCTGCTTCCTCGCAGCTACATGGGTCGCCAGGAGTCTTCCACCACAAGGCACACAACAGACCCCACCACCGACGGGCTCCCAATTTCCAGTCACCACTGGCTGTCAGGGGTAATTGCCACATGGGGGAGCCGCAGTCATCGCTCCTCAGAGCTTGACCTGCAGACACGCACACCTTCCCCACCCAAAAATTCCACAAAACATATTTCCTCCCCGCTGCCATTCAATTCTCCAACACATTTCCAATTAAACATGTCACCAAAATGATGTTTCCAACAGTTGCTTCCATGGCCTGCGATCATGTTAAATCCCATATTCACTTTTTACCATAACATCTCCATGGCACATTTCAATAATCACAGGCACTGAAATTCAATTTACACCCTCACGACCACACGAAAAACCGATACCTCCACATAAACAGACGCCACCCACAAGACTTTGTGACACACATTCCATCCCCATCACTGGCCATGCCCCCCCCTACTCCAAATTACATGTCCCAATTTACATAAGCAAGCCATGAAGCCTGGGACAGTATGCATCCAAACAGTTTCCTCAAGTGCATGTAGTTGCAGGTTGGTCGGGTCCAAAGTGCCAGCCACCCAACAAAATCCCAAAATTTATCCCATTGGGCCCATCAAATTCCACCAAATTTCACTTTTCTCCCTACTGTACTGGCAAGTATATGGATCCGCCTCCAACGGTGAACTGTACTAAACCGCAGTAAAACTAAACATTTGGCCATGACAGTTCCGCACCTCCACCATGCAAGGGTCATCGGGACAAGCTGAGCATCCGAAATGCCAACACGGCCCATGAGTGTCCATAAGGGTGCGACCCACCATCCATCCTTTGGCCCCTCCCGTGAGAAACACAGCTGCTCTCGCCTCAGCTGGCCAATGTGGTGAGTACCTGCTGCCAACAACAATACCACACTCAAAACCTCGGCCCTGGGGGAGACGGTCGCAGTGCGTGGCATCCACATCACGTCACCTACGCCACCCTCATCCCCCAGTCCACACAACTGCAGCCCCCAGTGCCCACCCACACTTGACCCTGCCAAGGTCCAGTCGACAGCCATGCTCCACAAGGATACTCACCCAGAAGACATGGCCCAACACCTCGGACACTCACAGCACCACGTTGACCCCCAGACTACCGAAACACAGGAACATAACCCCGCGTCCCAAATATTGGCGCAATCGCACCTGCAATCAGTTGAAAGCTGTGTCCTGCTAACCTGTCAATTTTTATCACAGCCTCCAACACTTTGGTCGAAACACACCTGGATCAATAATGGTGCACAGGGGGAGGGGGGGGGGTGCCACTGTGCAGTGTCCACCATTTTTCTTCACAAGATTCACCCTTAAATTTGCATCTACCCTCAGATTACCCATGCCAAACATTTTTCACATTTTACAAATCTCATCAAAGAAGGGTGCTTCACCATAAACATGCCAGCCGAGCATGGCCCATATGCTTGGCTTGTTACACATTCTCCCGATTCAACAATCCCATGGCTCTCTTCCCAAGCCGAGAGTCCACAAATCATAACGAAACATCTGTGGAAGATCATTCTCACACTATCATGTTCCACAGATGCCCCAATGGTTGTCCGGCAGGCTATGTCCATCCCTGTCCCTTCGGTTCGATGTGTCTGAGGTGGTTCCTCACAGGCCTGGGATGGTGTATTATTAGGACTACTTGGGGGAGATGTTGTGGGTCGCACCTTGGTGGGTGGTGGCACTGTGGACGGCCACTATGGGCCTGATGTGGTGACTGCCCGGGCATGTGGCCTGACACCCTCTCCCTGAGACTCTGGGACAGCCAGCATGTGGTGACCTACCATGCTGTGCTGGTCTATGGACGCGTGTCGAACCGCATGGACAGGGATGGATTATAGCCCACCGGACAACCATGAGAGCATTTGTGGAACATGATGGTGTGAGAATGATCTTCCACAGATGATCTGTTAAGATTTGTGGACTCTCGGCTTGGGGAGAGAGCCATGGGTTTGATTAATCTGGAATGTGTAATGCGCCGAGCATATGGGCCATGCTCGGCTGGCATGTGTATTGAGAACCATCCTTCTTTGGTGAGATTAGTGAATTGTGAAAAATATTTGACAGGGTAATCTGAAGGTTAGATGCAAATTTAAGGGTGAATTTTGTGAAGAAGAATGGTGGACACTGAAGAGTAGCACCATTATTGATCCAGGTGTGTCAGACCAAAGTGTTGGAGGCTGGGATAAAATTGATAGGGTAGAAGGACACAGCCTCAACTGGTCTCGGGGGCGACTGTGCCAATATTTGGGACGCGGGATTTTGGCGCTGGTGGTCAACCTGGTGCTGTGGGTGTCTGAGGTGTGTGGACCATGTCTTCTGGAGAAGTCTCCTGGTGGAGCATGGCTGTCTGCTGGACCTTGGCGTGGTCAAGTGTAGGTGGGCACTGGGGGCTGCAGTTGTGTGGACTGGGGGATGAGGGCAGCACAGGTGACGTGATGAGGATGCCACGCACTGCGACCGCCTCCCACAGGGTCGAGGTTTGGGAAATGGTAGCATTGTTGGCAGCAGATTCTCACCACATTGGCCAGGTGGGGCTGGTGCAGCTGTGTTCCTTGCAGGGGGGGGGGGGCGAGGGATGGATGGTGGGTCGCACACTTATGGATTCTCATGGGCCATGTTGGCGTTTCGGCTGCTCAGCTTGTCCCGATGACCCTTGCACGGTGGAGGTGCGGAGCTGTCGTGGCCATATGTAGTAGTTTAGTACAGTTCACCGTTGGAGGCGGATCCACATACCTGCCAGTACAGTTGGGAGAAAAGTGAAATTTGAAGAAATTTGATTGGTCCAATGGGAGAAAATTTGGGATTTTGTAGGGTGGATGGCACTTTGGACCTGACCAACTGGAAAATACCTGCACATCAAGGTAGAGGTAAGTGCTTGGATGTGTGCTGTCACAGGCTTCAGGACTTGTTTATTTAAATTGGGGACATGTGATTTGGAGAAGGGGGCGGGTGAGAGTGATGGCATGTCCGGTGAGGGGATGGAATGTGTGCCACACAGTGTCTTGTGGGTGGCGTTTATTTTTGTGTAGAGGTATGTGTTTTCATGTGGTTGTGAGGTTGAAAATGAACTGTGAATGAGTGGTGAAGATTGTGTTTGGAAATGGTTAAATGTGAACATGGGATTTCACAGAAGCAGGCCATGGCAAAAACTTTTTGTAACATCTGTTCATTGAACAATGTGTTGAGAATTGAATCGCAGCGGGGGAGGAAATGTTTTTGTGGATTTTGTGGGTGGGGAAGGTGAGCGTGTCCACAGGTGCAGATCAAGTTCTAGAGGAGCGATGACTGCGGCTCCCCTCTGTGGCAATTACCCCTGGCAGACAGTGGTGCCTGGAAATTGAAGCCCGTCGGTGGTGAGGTCTGTTTGGGTGCCCTGGGGTAAGAGACTCCCGGTGACCCGTGAGGCTGCAAGGAAGCAGGCGGCAAAGGAGCCTGGTGTGTGGAGACCCCCACCATCGCGGTAACAGTGAAAAGAGCTGTTTGGCTGTCACGGGCCAAGAGGTAAAGGGGGGGAGGGGTGGGGCAAAGAAATTGGAAGTCGGGCGACTTGTTTGGGACTGCGGCCACCACAGCGTGAAGCGCCCCCCCCCCCCATCTTACTTGTGATGTACCTCCCCATTGTCTAATTGAGAGAAACACACATGAAAATAACATCTATGCCATGGTCCTGCAGTGAGGTGAAATATGTGCTGTAATGATTTTGTGTTGTGATGATTTGTGGAATGTGTATGAGTGGTTATGGGTTTGTGTTGAGTGAATGTGGGCAAAATCCACCGAGCCAAGTCACTCACATGGAACACTATGACAGGGCCCGCGGAAATTTGGGGTGCATTGGAATGACCCCACAGGTAACATTGCGTCTTGTGGCATGCACCGGGGGACGCGGTCTGCAAGAAGGGGTTGTATAAAATAATGTTTATGGAGTTTTTGAAGTTTTTTGCACAAGGTTAAAGTTTGTGGTTAAGTTAGGTTTCTGTGTTTTGTTTCCTACCCGGCGCAGGAATGACGAATTCTAAATGATTGTAAATATTTGAAATGCATGGTTGTTTAAGGGGGTAGTATGTCAAGGAGCAAAGGTGGGTAGCTTCAGCTCACTTCCCACAGCCCTCCTGATTTATTTCATAGGATCATTAAGTGTGAGACAGTAAGTGTTAAGACTGGAATGGTAGCGCCTGCAGTGAACCTAGCAGGGCCTACAGTTCTGGGGGGGGGGGGGGGGGGGGGGGCGGGGGCGGGCTGTGTTATGAATTTTGGGGTCGGGGGATATATAGATTTAGGTAGATCTGCATAGGTAGGTGCTCCGATGATCGTGGGTAGTAAGAACCACTTCGATGTACAGCAAGTCAGGGACCTGTCTAGCCCGAATGTCAGATTAAGGTGTATCTTCGATTGAAGTGTCGGATTAAGGTGTATCTCTTACACACCATTTTCAAAGCACACACCCTGCCACACACCAAACTCACTCTTGAAACCACTCTTCCTGTGACAATTCAAGACACGCACACAATCACTTGAGCTCATGAACAGCTGATCCAATATACAACTCTATACTCATTTACAAATGCACCTCCCAATGAATTTTACGGATAGGAAATACAGGGAAAACACAAATCAACAGTTACATGGAACCCCAAATACGTGTCACGCGATACACTTCACCTGAAGGTACGCACACAGAATACTACCACGAATACACTTGACCAATGTAAACAAATCACTCAACACCGATTCCAGAACCTGCTGGAAATCAGCAGAGAAAAACTGTCATAAAACAACCAAACAAACTGTTGAGGACGCCGACAAAATAACCAAACAACCAACCGTAACCTACGCACACTTGCTTGGGCTTTCGCCAATGTCACTGAACCCACAGCCCCTGCCCTTCTGCAGAAGGAGGCTTGTGGCAAAGCTCAAAACACTGCCACCAACTGTGGCAAACTATGCTTAACAGCCAGGACCAGCTCACCTCTGACCTAACAATCAAACAAAAAATTAGGGTTTCCACCTGATCAGGGTCCGGCTTCCCTTACCGAGTCACGAGTGGCAGAACACACTGTAGTGAAATTATACCAAAGTTGAACCCAGGAGAGATACTCGCTTCAGCCACTGAAGGGTGTCTATAAAACCTGGGACGTCCGCGACGCTGAGCCACTCCTGTGACATTTACTTTGCATGTAGACTTGAATGGTACGTATATGCTAGACTCGCACATATATACTAGACTCGCTTGCTTTGACTATTATTATCGGTCCTCTCTGTATGATACCAAGATCCTGATATCTATTGCATGATTGTATTTTTACCGGATGATGCCAAAGATCTAATTGAGATTAAACCTACCTATGGGACAAAGTTGTGGACCTGATTGATTTTTCACAACATTTAATCGCAATTAGATCTACGGAAATGGCGGGACACAAGTTGATCAATGTACCGACACTCGGCTCCGACCCACAAGCTGAGGATTCGGGCTCGGTGTTCACTCACTGGCTCAAAACGCTGGAGAACCAGTTCGGCGCCCAGGATGCCGTTCCCACCACTGAAACGAAGCTGTCTGTGCTACAGACCAAAGTCGACCACTACGTTTACAGGAGCATTGCTCGATGTACGACGTACGATGCTGCCGTGGCAGAACTAAAGCGACTTTACAATAAGAAACGGAGCGTGGTGTACAACAGGCATCTGCTCACCACGCGATGTCAACAGCCAACCGAGTCGATCGACCGCTTCACTCAGGAGCTGCGGCACCTCCTCGCGGACAGTACTCAAGAGGTACGGACACACGAGCAAGTCTAGGACGATCTTGTCCGAGACGCTTTCGTCTCTGGGATCAGCTCTACAGATCTGAGACTCAGGCTCTTGGAGACAGCTGACCTGATGTTCGCGGAGGCCCTACGGTTGGCCAACGTTTACACTGAGGCCCGGAAACAATCCACCGCTTATGACCATGCACGGGTCATCGCGGGGACTTCTCAACTCGCGCGACCGGAGGGCTACCGCCGAGGATATGGGTGCGGGCTCGACTGCGGCCGAGCCCCTGGCCGCTCCCGAGGTGGACTCGGATTCCGGCCTGGCAGCAGCTACCGTGGCCAGGCCCAGGCCTGACCGGAACGCGACGTGTTACTTCTGTGGCAACCGACAGCATCCCAGGTCAGCGTGTCCTGCTCGGGAAGCCATATGCCATTTGTGTTCTACAAAAGGACACTTTGCTAAAGTCTGCAAGAAGGCCGCACGGGGCACATGAGCACGCGCGACCTTGAATGGGCTTATCGCCGAGCCAACGGACCGAGCACAGAGCGGGGCGCCTCACCCGGCCTTGATGAGCTGTCCTCCTCCTCCTGGGCCCCTGGCTGCACGCACGTCCTTGGTGAAATACAGCGGGCCGCCACAACAAATGGCGCGAACGCGACCGGCCGCGGAGCGACCGACCTTGACTGGCATTCGAACGCCTTCCTCAAACAAACAAAAAGTTCCGGCTTTGAAAGCTCCTCCTGTTGTGCATGCGCATGCGCCATCTGACGGCAGTTCGGACGAACTACACGCTCTTGATCGAGCACGTGAAAGTACAATTGACTGCGATCTTTCGCACGTGACACGAGCGCCATCTGACGGCGGCTCGAACGAACTACACGCTCTTGATCGAGCACATGGAGGTACAATTGACTGCGATCTTTCGCACGTGACACGAGCGCCATCTGACGGCGGCTCGTACGAACTACACGCTCTTGGACCGGCACGACCAACTATGCATTTGGCACGGGGGCCCTCCGGAGGCTCCTCAAACGACCGGAAAACTGCAGCCGGTGTGGGATCCACGCGCGAGGCGCGATCTTCTCGCTCGGACGGCGCAATACCTGCCGGATCTTCTGGCCTTGATCAGGCCATTATCCCGCTCTTGGTCGAAGGCATTTTTGCACGGGCCCTAGTCGACACAGGATCTACGGATAGTTTCATCGATCAGCGGCTGGTGCGTCAACATGGGTGGCTAGTCATCGGGACTACACGACGGATCTTCATGGCCTCCCAGGGACTTCGGCTCAGCACGAAGGGGGAATGTCGATTGAAACTTGTGATAAAGGGACGCATGTTTTCCGATGTACATCTCATGGTCTTGCCTGCCTTATGTGCTGACATCCTGTTAGGACACGATTTTCTTAAGCGACATGGACGTTTGGAAATTGAATTTGGTGGGACGGACACGCTTGCTGTGTGTGCACTCGCGAAAATGGAAATTGAGCCTCTTTCGCTGTTCCCCAACCTGACCACTGACTGCGCTCCTGTAGCGGTAAAATCGCGGCGCTACTCACGAGCGGACGCACAATTCATTGCGGAAGAAATGGCCCAACTCTTAAAGGACGGTGTTATCGAACCTAGCCGGTCGCCGTGGCGGGCCCAGGTCTTAGTGGTGCGAAGTGAGGCCCATCGCCGGCGCATGGTAATCGACTACTCACAGACGGTTAATCACTTTACACAGCTGGACGCCTACCCCTTACCGGGGATGGACGCGCCAGTACGACTGGTGGCCCAGTACTCCGTCTACAGCACTCTCGATCTGCGTAGTGCATATCATCAGATCCCCATCTCTAGGGCTGATCGCATCTACACCGTCTTTGAATCGGGTCAAAAGTTATACCAGTTCACCCAATTACCTTTTGGGGTAACGAATGGGGTCGCCTGTTTTCAGAGGGCTATGGACGACCTCGTTACTGAGAACTTGACAGATGTCTTTGTCTATCTGGACAATCTTACGGTTTGTGGGTATGACCAGGAGCATCACGATGCTAATCTGAAGCGCTTCCTCGAGGTTGCGCATAGGTATCGCCTAACCATGAATGAGGCTAAGTGTCGTTACTCTCAATGCACGATAGATCTTCTGGGGTACACCGTGACCCATGGCTCTGTCTCTCCGGATAAAGAGCGTCTGCGACCTTTGCTCGATATGGCCCCGCCCGGCGATCGAGCGTCGCTGAAGCGTGCTCTCGGGCTGTTCGCCCACTATTCGAAGTGGGTGCAAAATTTCTCCGCGAAGCTCCGCCCCCTCGTGGCCTGCGACACGTTCCCCATGAGCCCGGCCGCCTTGGCGGCCTTCGGGGGCCGTAAGGCCGACATTGCTGGCGCCGCTGTGGCGACGATCGACGAGAGCGAATCTTTCGTCTTAGAAAGTGATACCTCGGATCATGCGATAGCGGCGACTCTCTCCCAAGGGGGGCACCCTGTGGCTTTCTTTTCGCGGACTCTCACCTCCGCTGAGCAGAGGCATTCGTCTGTCGAAAAGGAAGCGTACGCGATCGTCGAGTCGATTCGGCGATGGCGACCGTACTTACTCGGGTGATGCTTCCAAATCATCATGGACCAACAAAGCGTTGCGTTCATGTACGACACCTTACATGCTCAACGTATTAAGAATGAGAAAATCACTCGCTGGCGTATCGAACTCGCCGACTTCTGCTACACCATCAAATACCGCCCGGGGAAGGATAACCTGGTTGCCGACACCTTATCGAGGCCGGCTACGTGCGCGGGGATCGTAACTTTGGAGGGGCTGCGCACTTTGCACGACACTATGTGTCATCCAGGGGTGACGCGTTTCGCTCATTTTGTGCGTAGTGGTAATCTGCCGTACTCGATTGAAGACATCCGCCGGATCTGCCGTGACTGCGCTATATGTGCGGAACTCAAACCGCGTTTTTACAACCCTCCCATGGGGACGCTGGTTAGGGCTACTAGACAGTGGGAGAGATTGGCAATGGATTTCAAAGGACCGCTGCCAGTGTCGAGCAACTCTCGTTATCTGCTCACTATCGTTGATGAGTACTCGCGATTCCCTTTTGCTTACACGTGCGGGGATATGATGGCTGCCACGGTCATACGGTGCCTGCAGAATTTGTTTTCTATGTTTGGGTATCCGGCCTACGTGCATACCGATCGGGGTGCGGTGTTCCTGTCACAGGAGGTGAGAGGTTATTTGCTCCAAAATAATGTTGCTTTGAGTTACACCACACCGTACAGACCCCAGGCGAATGGGCAGATCGAACGCTTCAATGGGATTATATGGAGGGCCGTCACACTAAGCCTCCGGACCCTCGGCCAGGGTCTCGATAAATGGGCTTGGTCGCTACCTGCGGCTCTGAACTCGATCCGGGCTCTCCTATGTACGGCCACCAACCAGACTCCTCACGAAAGACTGTTCCACCACCCTAGAAGCTCGGGTAGTATCCGATCTTTACCCAGCTGGCTCGCTGAGCCGGGGCCGGCTTATCTCAAATGAGCGGTGCGCACGAGCAAGTACGACCCCTTTGTGGATAAGGTGCAGGTACTCCAGGCTAATCCCGAGCATGCTCGTGTGCTGACGGCAGATGGACGCGAGTCCACTGTCTCTGTACGCCATCTCGCCCCTTGTGGGGTCATCGACCCTTATAGGGATATCGATGAACCGATCTACGAGTCTATGGACTCTACCGAAGCTTCCCCTATGGAACCTTTGCCGTCACCTCTGTCGTCACCTACACCCCTGCCTGAAGGCTCTGAGGTGCCCCCTCCGACACCTGCCTCCAGCGGCTACTCCGACGCCGGGGACTCCGGGCTTGGGGACGCCGTACCCGGTAGTTTCCAGACGCGGGCTGGCAGGTAGTTCGCCACCCCGACCGCTATGGGTGGACCGACTGACATGGAATGACGTACCCCAATCAATTAATGCTGACGCATGCTTGCGATCTGCCTAGCGGCAGTATCATTCTAACGGCGGGGAGAATGTAGTGAAATTATACCAAAGTTGAACCCAGGAGAGATATTCGCTTCAGCCACTGAAGGGCGTCTATAAAACCTGGGACGTCCGCGACGCTGAGCCACTCCTGTGACATTTACTTTACATGTAGACTTGAATGGTACGTATATGCTAGACTCGCACATATATACTAGACTCGCTTGCTTTGACTATTATTATTGGTCCTCTCTGTATGATACCAAGATCCTGATATCTATTGCATGATTGTATTTTTACAGGATGATGCCAAAGACCTAACTGAGATTAAACCTACCTATGGGACAAAGTTGTGGACCTGTTTGATTTTTCACAACACACACTTTCTACCACTGCACATTAAACGTACTATTATGAATTTTGGGGTCGGGGGATATATAGATTTAGGTAGGTCTGCAGAGTAGGTGCTCTGATGATCGTGGGTGGCAAGAACCACTTCGAAGTCAGGGACCTGTCTAGCCCGAATGTCGGATTAAGGTGTATCTTCGTTCTGTGAAAGCAAAATTAATTGCGTACTTAAGCTTCATGAATACATATATTGGTCAGCAAGCGTTGAGTGCATTACATTTTATTTGTCTGAGAGCTTTGGACAAGTGTGAAATCAGTGCAAATGACAATTCTCGCAGGGCAGGCCCATGTACAAATGGTAGCTCGGGGCAACAAAGCTGCACGTCTCCACTCCCTCTCAAAATCAAATCAACACGTTTGATTTGATAGGAATAAGCTTCTTAAATGAAATACTGTGTAACAAATAAATGTACTCTTTATAAAAATACATTTATATCCATCTATTATATGTATATAACAAAGTTTTTGTTTGATTGTTTGTTTGTTTGTTTGTTTGTCTGCACACGCTAATCTCCTGAATGGTGAAAGATAGGAGGAAACTTATAAAACAAAAACTGTCGGGACGGGCCCCGGGAAGGTTATAGGCGAGGTGGCGAGGCCGGTCGAGGCCAACTCGGCTGGGCTGGGCCCATTTCGCAATTAAAAGCTGAGCTGAATTATAGTAGTCAATCTTCTACGGCTGTGAGTTAAAGCTGAATTATAGTAGTAAATTCATTCAAAAATAACTAAAAATGTCGGGACAGGCCCCAGGAAGGTTATAGGCTAGGTGGTGAGGCCGGTCGAGGCCAACTCGGCTGGGCTGGGCCCATTTCGCAATTAAAAGCTGAGCTGAATTATAGTAGTCAATCTTCTACGGCCGCGAGTAAAAGCTGAATTATTGTAGTAAATTCATTCAAAAAGAACAAAAAATGTCAGGACGGGCCCTGGGAAGGTTATAGGCGAGGTGGCAAGGCCAGTCGAGGCCGCCTCGGCCGGACTGGGCCCATTTCGCAATTAAAAGCTGAGCTGAATTATAGTAGTCAATCTTCTACGGCCACGAGTAAAAGCTGAATTATAGTAGTAAATTCATTGAAAAAGAACCCGGGCAACGCCGGGTGCTTTCGGCTAGTATATATATATAATCTTTGTATTCAACAAATAAGCTGTGTATTCAGATTTCGACATATGTATAAGTTTGGGAAAAGATTCCCGCAGTTGTAACTGTTGTAAAACTATTTTTTAATTAGTGTTGAGCTCTCTGCAAGGTCACCCACAGCACATCCCACTAAAAAGATTAGATTGTGACTTAGAAACTGGGCTGGAGAAATACCGTTCTCTCGGAAATCCATGGATTGACACAACTGTGAGTTAATGCTCTATTAATTCGATGCAAGTAATGGGAATGTTCTGAGACAAAAAGGGAAATGTATTATAACTGGATGCTTCACAATAACTGAATTAATTGTATTTTCTGTAACCCAAAACCTCTCCCAAGATGAAACGTTTGGGAAAAAGCCAATTTGCCTCCATCACGCTTGAATCTCTTGCAACTTTTCTTATCTCGTTCCCCCTTCCTCTCTCTCTTCCCCTCAGCCCAGCCCCATTCTCCTTTCCTTCACAAGTACAAGAAAGGCTGTACTGCACAAATGCTTCAGGATTTTGCTTAGAAATTATTGTGTGTGTGCGTGCGTGCATGCGTGCGTGCGTGCATGCATGCATGTTTTCTTTTCTGGAGTTGGATTCTTACCAAGTGGTTTTTTGAAGTCCTTTGATGTATATCTTTTTGTAACCTTAGCAAAGTCCTCCATGTTTCATTAAAAATCAGCAATTATCTTAAACAGTTTGTGGACATTAATCATTGAGTCTTTTGTCTATCAATCAAGGCTAAATTAATTAGTTCCACAACAGTTCCCATTACAAGGAATGGGTCATGTTGACTAGTTGTAGGGATTATGTTAATTCTCTTGAACGTTGTTCCCTCTGTGATCATTACCTTGTCCCGTATGGCAATGCACACAGACACTAGTTAGGAATCCCACCATTAAAAGCACCACACGTAGCAAATAATAATAATAAAACCCTAACCGGATCCCAGATGACGCACTTGGGCTGACAAACCCGAATTGGCAAGTACACATTGGACAGGCAGGAGGAAGGCCGCCAATTGGCAAAGTAGGGAAGGACTGGTGATTGGCCAGGGGAGGAGCAATAAGCTTCCCTGGGTTTGGTGGAAGGAAGGGAGCAAGAAGCGACGGACTGATTGGCCACCGACTGATGATGTGAGGAGTGCGCGAAGTGCTCAGCCAATGGTAAAGGACCACAGGGGGGGGGGGGGGGGGGGAGGGGGGAGGAAGATTTGAGAGGTCATGAGGTGATGGGCTGATTGGAAGGAAGGGCTGGTGACGTCAGACGACGAGCGACAAAACGACTCGCGAGCCGGCATTTTCTCTCTCTCGTTGGATGCCATCGCGGATGGTCGTGGACCCCTTTCCTCCCTTTTCGCTCTTTTGGCCTTCTTGCTCTCTTCTCATTATTGCTCGTTGTTGGATCCCTGGGTGGCTGGACCTCGTTTGCTCCTGCCCTCACGATTTCTCTACTCCGACCTCTTTCCCTCATGGCTTCCTTTGTCCTCGGCCCTCTCTCCCTTTTACACCAAGCGTTGGGTGCATCGCAGTTCCGTGCCGAGTCCGCGGGGACATTGCACGGCTGAGGGGGCAGGTGGCATGCCCGCTCACTCGCTTTGAGCGGGATGGCCGGTGAGGCCTTGCAGCGCGCGAACGAGGCGGATTGAAGCTTACTTCCTGCCAACACCATAGTGCGCGCTTGGACTGGACGATCACTGCCAAGGCGCCAATCGAGCTGAGTGCACGATAATGAACACATTTACTTTCCTTCCGTTTAAATTCCCATTTGTTTGTGTTTAAGTCTGGTGTGGGGATGTCCCGAATTAGGATATTTATTTCCATCGTTGCGTTTATCTTGTCCCGGCATTCTGTTGTAAATAAACCCTTTTATTATTTTCCCTGTTATTCTAAATTCGTTTTCGTGAGTTTAATTTCCTGCAGGTTTGAAGACTGTTCGGGGATCGCGTCAGGCAAAGCTCCCGCTTCTTCTTCTTCTCCCTTCCTCCGTGCACAGAGACAATAGAGTGAAGTCCGCATTCGATCGTTGCCTTCATTAAAGCTCAATTGGTCATCCGTGGTGTGCTCGGTGTTAATAGAGACGTCCACACGACAATACAGCCGCAATTTCAACCTACGGTAAATTTTACATATAAACACAGTCAACACAAATGCAAATACAAGCAAACAAATTACAACACCCAATTAACATAACAAACGCGAATTAAAAATCTGTCAATCGTCTGAAAAGTTTGGACAATTTAATTATTGAGTCCATCAATCACTCCAACACTAAATTAATACCACAACAACATTTACAATGGATGGTGGTTCAACGAGGTTAAAGTCCGCCAAAAAGGGTAGTTTTACTTTTCTTGAAATCCAAACTCGTGAAAATATCGATCCTACGATTACTTGATACCTTTGAAGCGTATTTATAACTTCAGGGTCGTTTACGTTTGTTGTTTATTTTGACAAAGTTCTGCAGTTGTGTTCAGAATGAAATCGTCGAATATTACTGCCGACCTTAAACCTCATTTGACAAGATTCTGTTTCTTTGAGAGAAAGCGAAAGGACCGCAAGAGCGAGTGCAGTTGCACATAGTCAAAGCATAAGGCCAATGTGCGCATGCCCGGCAAAAGGGGTGAAAAGGCAAAGGGCACAGGCGCGGACGTGGTAGAAATCATCAAGGAAGCACCTTTTCTCTGAGAGAAAACACTGAAATGTCTGAGGCAAAGTGCAAAGGTTAAAGAACAAATCAAAACATCGAGCTCTCCACAAATATAAAGCCTCAGTACCACCACCACCACCACCACCACCACCACCACCACCACCACCACCACCACCACCACCACCACCACCACCACCACCACCACCACCACCGACACGCGAAGGTTTGTCGTTTTGCTCAATTGGGGTTAAAAATCAAACGGTGGTGTCATGTCTGGACGTGGTAAAGGTGGAAAGGGTCTCGGTACAGGAGGTGCGAAACGTCATCGCAAGGTACTGCGTGATAACATCCAGGGAATCACAAAGCCTGCTATTCGTCGCCTTGCTCGTCGTGGTGGGGTAAAGCGCATCTCGGGTCTCATCTACGAGGAAACCCGTGGAGTTCTCAAGGTGTTCCTGGAAAATGTGATCCGCGATGCTGTTACCGACACGGAGCACGCCAAGCGAAAGACCGTCACTGCCATGGATGTGGTGTACGCTTTGAAGCGCCAGGGCCGCACACTCTACGGTTTCGGTGCTTAAACATTTTGGTGGTGGCAACATCAACAGCGACAACAAAACGGCTGTTTTCAGAACCACCAACTCGTTCATGAAGGAGCTTCAGTCGTCTTGAACTTTGCTTTATGTATTCTTTAATAGAGGAGGTTGATCTTGTGCTTTATTCATACAATAAATTAAGAGCCACAATGGTCCAGGCAAAATAAGGTTTCACTTGGAACAAATTGCAACAGAAATTATTTCACCACAATGCATTTCTTCAAGGTCCCCAGAACAACATACTAAAAGTCCCAAGCAATCCCAACATGGGAAATATGTCTAATTTGCATAATCCAATATGGCCGCCAATCTGCAATATTTCTCTCATATAAGGAATGATGCTCTGTCTATTGGTGACAGATACACGAGTTTCATTACAAAATCACCATACTATCTATCTATATAAAGCAGTAAAGCATTTGTTTGTTTGTTTGTTTGTCCTCTTCTAACTCGAGAACTACTCATCGCAGAGCAAAACCAAAGGCATATTCGAATCAGTATGTCTCAGAGCAACTACAGCACACCTTAAATGTTAAAAAAAGCCGTCGGGTTTTAAAATTATGACGTCATAAGCGTATTTCGTAGCGTTAATTTTTCAACTTTGACGACAATGACTTCCGGGTTCGGAATGCGGGACCAATGCCATTTGACAGGGAATAAAAAATAATGCGACATTCAATTGACGACAATGACTTCCGACTTGACTCCCCCCTCCCCCTCCCCTCCCCCCTCCACCCTACCCCTCCCTTTCTCCCTCCCCCTCCCCCTCCACTCCCCCCTCCCCTCCCCCCTCTCCTCCCCTCCCCCTCCCATCCCTCCCCCTCCCCATCCCCCCCTCTTCTCCCCTCTCCTCCTCCCCCTCCCCCTCCCCCCCTTCTCCCCTCCCCCCTCTTCTCCCCTCCCCCCCTCTCCTCCCCTCCCCCCCTCTTCTCCCCTCCCCCCTCTTCTCCCCTCCCCCCCGTTCCCCTCCCCACCCTCTCCTCCCCTCCCCCCATCCCCCCATCCCCCTTCCCCCTCCCCTCCCCCTCCCCTCCCCTCCCCCTCCCCTCCCCTCCCCCTCCCCTCCCCTCCCCCCTCCCCCCTCTCCCTCCCCTCCCCCTCCCCCCTCCCCCTCCCCCTCCCCATCCCCCCCTCTTCGCCGCTCTCCTCCTCCCCCTCCCCCTCCCCCCTCTTCTCCCCTCCCCCCCTCTTCTCCCCTCCCCCCCTCTCCTCCCCTCCCCCCTTGTTCCCCTCCCCTCCCCTTCCTCCTCCCCTCCCTTCCCCCGCCCGGCAATGCCGGGTACTTCTGCTAGTGCTTATATAAAGATGTTCAGCTCGTGAAAATTGCTGTAGTGATTGCTGTAGGTATAAAAAATGCTGGAACATCCAACTCAAACGATTAAACATTTTTGTCATGCTCCTCTGTGAAATCTGGCCGTTCTGCATTGGTACAACTTGTACCATGACATTCCCCGCACACAGCACTGCATGTGAGACCATATTTTCTACAAGTACATCTTCGTGTATTGCAGTCCTTTTTACAGTTGCAGCAGATGATGTCCAGGAGTGCTGATGGTGCTGCGGCCTGATCTGTCAGTATTGGTAGGCAATGTCCAGCTGCTACGTGCCATCCCCACTCCAGTGGATTTAGATCGATCCCTTTCCACTGCTGTATTTGGTGATACACACGAAGGCTGTGGTATCTTGCAGCTGCAGAGGTGGGTGGCAGGGTCTGTGGCTCTACATGTGAAACATTCTTGGTGACCTTCTCACAAAACCGCTTGTACCGTATGGTGTCCAATCCTTCCTCCTCAGATCCTCCATACAACGAAACTAGTGCATGTTCTCCTGCCTTGGCGATAACCTTCTCCTCCATTTGATGTGTTTGACTGAAAACTTTCGCTTGTTGATAGAAGAAGGCATCGTTCATGATTTTTTTCAGTGCTGGACCCTTTCCCAAACCAAACAGGCGAGAAGTTGTATCGCAACCAAGAATAGCATGGACGAACAGCACACAGTCACATACATCACTGCCAAGCAAATTCGTTGATTGCTTCATGTTCCAAATCCTGTTCTTTCTTGAAGTTTGCGTTGGTTCTGGTATCAGGAACAAGTCATGTGCGTCCATTTCAGCATGGTGAATAAGAAGGATGAGTAAGTCCGTGTCATCTCCCACCAGGACAGTGTCTGTTGTTCATGCAGAGGCGACAGCTGTTTGAACAATTAACAAATCAGCATCTTGCTTCGCATGAAATGTTTTTTTTGTTGTTGTTGTTGTTGTTTTTTTGTATACAAGATCGAGGCTCGTGAAAGAGCTAACATTAATCACACAAAAAGACAAACCGACACACAAAACACAAAAAACAAGGGGAGCGGCAGACAAGATGGGGAGATAGGGGGAAGGACACAAAAGAGAGGGGGAAGAGGGGGAAGGACACAAACACAACATTTGAGAGCAGGGACATCGGGAGGACTTGGGGGGAGGTGGGAGAGGATTAAAACATATGAACACTGCAAGGACTCTGGGGTGAATTACCGGGGGTAGAAAAGATCAAGGTTTTCGATGGGGGACGATAAGAGATGGTGGTGAACAGCTGTTTTAAAGACCTGGAGGGAGGAGTGGGATTGAAGGGAGTGGGGGAGTTTGTTCCAGAGGCGGGAGAAAAGGGGAATGAAAGAGTGAAGGTGAGCAGAGAGCCTAGACTTTGGCAGTTTAACCATAAGAGGGTTGCAGGCAGATCTTGTGCGACCTGAAGGAATATTGGGGGGACAGAGCACAGAGAGAGCTGGGGGAGCAAGGCCGGAGAGGAGTCGGTAGAAGACAGAAAGACCACCAACCTGCCTGCGGTGAGTGAGTGAAAGGCCCTCGGCGTTGACTACATCGCAGGAGATTCCAATGATTCTGAAAGCTTTGGCCTCAACAGCGTGAAGCCGAGCAAGGTGTGAGGCAGGAGCACCAGCCCAGAGGGGGGAACAGTATTCCATTGAGCTGCGGATGAAAGCCTTGTATGTGGTGAGGAGCTCAGGTGTGCCAAGGAAGGACTTCGCACGACGGAGGATGCCCAGTCGGCGACTGGCTTTGGAGGCCAGCTTGGAAATGTGGTTTTCCCAAGAAAGATCATGGCAGATAGTGAGACCCAAAAGCTTGAGCGACAGAACTTCTTGGAGAGGATTGTTGAGAAAGTAGATGGGAGGGTTGTCCAGTCGGTCCTTTCGGAGAGACATTGTAAGAGTGTGAGATTTGTCAGGATTGAAAGAGATGTTCCACTTGTTTGACCAGTCTGTGATTTTGTCCAGGTCTGCAGAGAGTGAGGAGGCTGCAGACTGCCGATCTGAGGGATGAGGAATGGAGCGACAGAGAGTAGAGTCGTCAGCAAAGAGATAGAGAGGATTTTCAAGAGAGTCAGAGAGATCATTGATGAAGACCAGAAAAAGCACAGGGCCCAGAACACTACCTTGGGGAACTCCAGCCTGAACAGGAAGAGGAGATGAGAGAAACCCATTCAGGGCCACACGTTGACTACGACCAGAGAGGAAGTCCGCCAGCCATGCTTGGAGATTTCCATGGATACCAGAGGAGAGTTTGGAGAGCAGAGCAGGGTGCCAGACCGTATCGAAGGCACATGAAATGTCAAGGGAGACAGCTCTAATTTCCTGTTTGGCGTTGAGGACCTCCATCCATTGTTGAGAAAGCAGAAGCAGCATGTCCAGAGTAGATTGACCAGGTCTGAAACCAAATTGATGATCAGAGATCAAGCCATTGGAGAAGAGGAAAGATTTAATATCTGAAGCAATGATGGATTCCATGACTTTGCTGATAATTGGGAGAAGGCTGATTCGTCTGTAGTTGCTGGGATCTGTTTTTGCACCTTTGTTGTGCAAAGCGGTGATGTTGGCTGATTTCCAAGCAGATGGCAGATGACCTTGAACAAAAGAGAGGGTGAAGAGAACAGAAAGAGGGAGTGAAAGAGCAGAAGAACATGATTTTAGGACCCGTGGGCTGATGCCGTCAGGACCAGTTGCAGAATCAGAGTCGAGAGTTGACAGAAACTTTTCCACCTTGTCAGGAGGAAAGGACACAGAGTCCAGGAGCAGCTGGGTACGACTGGGTACGGTGGGTACAGAGAGGGATGGGTTTGGGACACAAGATTTAGAGGCAAACACAGAGTTGAGGCATTCAGCTTTTTCACGTGCGGATTCAGCCATTAAGCCGTTTGAGGTGAGGGAGGGGATGGAGGGGGAACAAACACCAGAAACAGATTTGACCAGACGCCACCAGGATTTGGAAGAGGGAGACAGATAAGAGAGTTCGGTCTTGAGAATGGTGAGATATTGTTTCCTGGCTCTCCTGAGGGTGGACACACACTTGTTTCGGGCTTTGTGAAAGGAAATGAGATTTCCTTCCGTTGGATTTGCTTTCCAGGAGACGAAAGCAAGTTGTTTCAGGGCAACAGCCTCACCACAAGATTCCGTGTACCATGGACGGGAGGAAGGGTATGACAACTGAAGACGAGATGGTATAAATCTGTGCATGAGAGAGAGCAATTTACTTTGAAAGAATTCCCAGGATGAGTTGATGTCAGAGGCGGTAGAGATGGGAGACCAGTCCAGATGATTGATGGCTGCTTGAAGACCGTGCCAGTTGGCCTGAGTGAAATGCCAGACTCGTCGACGCTGAGGAGGCTCTCTGAGAATGGTCAGAGAGATGTCCACTTTGACAAGCACATGATCAGATGAGCCGATTGGAGCAGAAGAAGAGCAGCAGACATTTTCAGGGAAGTTTGTCATAACCAAATCCAGAAGAGAAGATGCTCCGTTGACTGAGATCCGGGTCGGGAAATTGACAGATTGTGTCAGTCCCAGTGAGTCGCAGAAGTCCTTTGCTGAAGAGCCATGGCTGGTGAGAGAGGTACCCACACCCAGCCAACTGGCATGGTGACAATTGAAATCACCACATATGAGGAAGAGAGAGTTGGGATGGGTTGATAGAAGTTGGTCCATATTATCAGACAGTGAGATGTAGATGGAGTCATCGCTGATTGGTGGACGGTACAACACACATATGAACAAAAGGTGGGAGCGAAGGGGAAGCCGTAGCCAAAGGTATTCCTGGGGGTGAGGTGGAGAGAGGGCAGTGGAGGGCGAGTGAGGAAGAGAGTTTTTTATAAAGATAGCAACCCCACCTCCAGGACGAGGCTCAGGTCTATCATACCGGAGGAGGGAGTAACCTGGGAGAGATACCAAGGCATCAGAGACATCATGAAGGAGGAAAGTTTCTGTTAAGCAGATCACATCTGGTTTGTCAGAAGCAACCTGTATGGAGAGGTCAGTCAAGTTTGAGCGAAGGCCCCGGATGTTTGAGGTCCATACCGTTAATGAAGAGGAAGGGGGAGCATCGGGTCCAGAACAGGGGGGGGGGAGGGGTAGGGTAAGATGTGGAAGAGGAGGAAGAGGTAGGGAGAGCTGTTGAAGGTGTGTCAGAGATTTCAGAATAGCTTGGAGAAAGGGAAGAATGGGGCGGACAAAAGGTTTGATGGAGATTGGGTGAGGCACAGTGAGGTGTTATTTGAGGAGGGGGAAGAGCAAGGCAGAAGGTTTGGGGAGATGAAGGTGAAAGTTGGAAGGAGGAAGAAGCAGGGAGGATGCTTTGAGGAGGAGGGGTGAGAGGGGAGTCTAGGAGGGGAGGAGCGAGGGAGAGTCTCGGAGGGGATGGGTGTGGGAGGAGTTTAGGAGGGAGGGGAGGGAAGGGGCAAGGGGTGAGATTTGAAAGGGATGGGTGATGGGGAGGATTTGGAGGGGAGGGGTGAGATTGGATTTTGAAAAGTGTACGATTCATGGGAAACGAACATTTTTTGCAAAATGAGTTTGAGACCTTCGAGTCAAAAATACGTTTGAGGACACTGGAGGAGGGATGGAGTTCTGGATAGTTTATGGAATGTAGAAAGGAGGAACTGTAAGAGATGGTATTATATATATTTTTTGGAATGAATAGATTTGGTGAGCAAGACGAAAGCATCCTTTTGTAGGAAAAGAAGAAAAGGGTGTTATAATATATGAGAGAAAATAGTTGTTCAGGGGAGAGATTATACATTTCTAACCGCGTGATCGCGAACGAAGAACGAACGAACAAAAAGAACAACAAATAAACGAATAAGACCTGGGAAGGAAATATTTTTTTGGGGTTTTTTTTTTTTTTTTTTGTGAGTGCAGATATTAAACAAGGAGGTACGGGGTGAACGACTGGTACGAAACAGAGAACGAAAATAATTTCAGCGCATTCGACGAATCGCTAAATTGCTGGTGTTGCACCCAGCTGTCTCCAGTTTGTCACTTAGATGAGAAATGAAGCGCTGTTTGTTCCTCGCATTGTTCAAGAAATACTCTTTTCTGGATTGAATCACCATTTTACCCGCGAAGTGAACTCTCACACCAGTACAGGTTCCTGTTCTTCTCATGTGTGTGGCATCTTTCGTTGATGGGTCATCATTGTAGCCATCAAAGACAACAGTAGCATCAGCATATTTCTGTACAACATAGTTCGTGTATAGATCACACACATAATCAAAGGTAGAACCTCTTGGCCAGGGTAGTCTGTGAAGTAGAGCACCACCATCAAGGATGTACTGGACATTTTCAGTCGGTTCTCGTTGTTTCTCTGGGATGACTTTCCAGATAGAATCAGCAAGAGATGCCTTATTGGCCTGCAGTGGAAGGGAGGAATATTCGAACAATGCAGGAGGGTGACTACAGAGTTCATACTTGAACAGTGATGGAACATCTTCACAATGTTCAGCGACAGTTATCAACCTCTGGAATATCAGCTGTGGATCCACCTTCACAGATTCGCCTTTGATTTTGACAGTTGATCTTGTACCGAGTGTCTTTGCTTGATCAGCTTTTCGGAAGACAAACTCATCGACAGATTTCCCAACCATTGACGCTAGAATCCGTTCACCAACCTCTCTTGATCTTTCAACATTGACTCCTTCCTGAGCTGTCATGCCATTTGCAATGTTGAGCAGTGTACTGTTATTAACAAAATGGGTTTCTCTTTTCAAGATAACTGAAAAGATCAAGGGTGTCGCTGACATCTCCAGCTTGTCTTGCTGATGATATGTCCTTGTGTTGGTCACTGGTTTCATATGACACACCACTGAGCTTTTGCATGGCATCATTGATGTTTGCACATGCTGGCATAGATAGGACCCACAGCAAGTGCTGGGTTTCTGTCATCCCCTTTCCTCTTGTAAGTCTCCCACTTGTCTTAACACTTCTCATGAGCACTTGTTCAATAATGAGATCGGTCGACAATCCTGACCAATATCTGTCGCTGCGTCTCACCGCATGGTATCCCTGCTCAAATTTCTGGTTGACTTCTGGGTGTGTCTCTGGCAGATTTAACATCATATGAAGATAGATATATGCAGATTTTGCATATAGTGTGTGTCCAGATGCTGCAAAGTATGGTAACATTTCACGTACTGATTGGAGATGCATTTTCCATTTGCCATCATCACCTGTCATCACTTCATCAGGGTCCTCTGCTTTCATTTTGGATGGCACTGGTACATTGTATGCGCTGGACAGAAGGATGATGTTCAGTGCAGCATCTACTAGCATGTGACCACGGACTGCTCTGGACACAGCCTTGCCAGTCAACATGTGGCTCACGGTGTTACGAGCATACACAACCTCAAGGACTTCTTCCAATCCGGAACCTGCCATCAGATGCCCGATGCTACCCAGGAAACTCATTTCCATGTGAAACCCTCCCAGTTTGAGGACCATTCGCCGGAGAAGTCTGTCAACTGGTTGAGATCGAACAATTGATAATGCTTTCCAATACAAGGGTTGATCGAACGTGAGGACAGGAGTAACACCATGTCACATGGCCTGAGCTGACCCAAACTTTAGTGTGGAATCGATACAATTTGGATCACTAGGATTGAGATCAATCATTGGAAGGAATATCACAGAAGACTGTCCTGGATATTGGCTATGATGGAATATTTGCATCATACCAGACCATGCTGGTCTTGGAGAGCGAAGAAGTAGGGAGGTTTTCCATAGAATGTCAAGTTGAGATGTCGGATCATCCGCTGCCGTGTGTACAAGTGGCAGATAGGTGAGTGGTGGTATCATTGCAGGGATATGGAAGTACTCAATGTTTATACGGCCAACTGCCGCAATGTCCCAAGCTCTAACAGACACTTTGGGGACAGGTCTTGAGGTCTTTATTTGTGGTGTAACAGTAGCTATGATGCCCATGCCATGAAATGTCCCGGTGCCATCTAGTGTTGCTACGTTATGGTCAACATTGTCCGCAATATACTGGATGCATTGCTCTTGAGTAAAGGGTGTATCTGTGCCTTGTACAACTGCCGCACTTCGTTCAAATGTTTTCACCTCGGCATAGGAGCATGAGAATCCATGTTCATGAAGTGTGTCTATCAGGAACAGTGACGCAAAATGATGGTGCATCTGTACCCCAATACCAAGTTGAAGAGGTGGAAGTATGGATCTTGGTCGAATTGCCTGCATGATTGACTGCCCAATCGATGCAACTTTAGACATATTTCCCATGTTGAGATTGCTTGGGACTTTTAGTATGTTGTTCTGGGGACCTTGTAGAAATGCATTGTGGCAAAAAAAATTCTGTTGCAATTTGTTCCAAGTTGAGTGAAAAAATGGCCTAGATTGCCTGGACGACAAGTGTGAGTAACTCGACTGTACAATATAAATTTGCATTATTTGCAAATAATGTTCAGTTCCACCAATCTCAAAAAAATGCATTTCACGAAGTTCCCCTTGCCAAAAGACCCAATTCTGAAATCGATTAACGAGTGAATTTTTTGTCTTACGGGACAAACACATTTATTTGGCAAAGATTTGCCTTTTGCTTCTTTTATTTCAGCGAAATGCTGAACAGGCCCAAACGAGCTGACGATAGATATTGATGGGAGAAACGAGCAAGGGAGGGCGGACGGAGCTTTCCTTCGCGGAGAGGATCACATCGGGCTCGGATTTCAGCCAATGGAGAGTGGAGAGTGAAGTTTCGACCAATTGATGGAGCGTAAGGTGGGGCTTAATTCTTCAGCGAATGGGAGAGTGTTTGAGGCAGCCAATAACAAACGTGCAAAATATGCCAGCCAATAGCGAACGGCGGAAGCATCTCGCGGCGCAAATAAAATCAGACCGCGCATTGCATTTCTCATCTCATAATCTCATTTCATTCGCTGGTGTTTTGTTTTGTGTTGATATTTCACGGTCACGATGGCTCGCACGAAGCAAACCGCCCGTAAATCGACTGGTGGAAAAGCTCCCCGAAAGCAGTTGGCGACAAAAGCGGCACGGAAAAGTGCTCCAGCCACCGGTGGCGTGAAAAAGCCGCATCGTTACCGTCCAGGAACTGTGGCGCTGCGCGAGATCCGGCGCTACCAAAAGTCCACGGAGCTGCTCATTCGCAAGCTGCCCTTTCAGCGCCTCGTCCGTGAAATCGCACAGGATTTCAAGACCGATTTGCGATTCCAGAGCTCCGCAGTGATGGCGCTGCAGGAGGCGAGCGAGGCCTACCTCGTTGGGCTGTTTGAGGACACTAATTTGTGCGCGATTCACGCCAAACGTGTCACCATCATGCCCAAGGACATCCAGCTGGCACGACGTATCCGCGGGGAGCGAGCTTAAGCTGGTCGTCCAAGATCTTGTGCACAGCTTCCGCACCACAACACCCAACGGCTCTTTTCAGAGCCACAACACCTTTCTTGAGAGTGTAATCGACTTTTCACCGAACTCGCCACCTACTACCTTTTGTGTAAGTATAATGTGTATATGGGTGGGAAGGAAATACGCTTTGTGATTCCCTTTTTTTGAAGACAAAGGGAAACGTTGAACAAGACGGTGGAGTTTCGTTGTCTTCAGGGAATGGGGTTTCACAATGTTTCAATGAAACCATAGGATTAATAAGTGACAATTGTTGGGGATCATGTGTCGTGTCGCTTGCAAGGTGGTTCATATTAAAATACACATTTTTCATTTTAACCATAACATGTATAATTTGACCCGTTCATCTCCACAAACCCAAAATAATATGAACCCTGCTATCATTGCATTTGTGGTGCCAAAGAATACAGAGTTTAAGTCGCCTGAAGCTCCTTCATGAACGAGGTGGTGGCTCTGAAAAGAGCCGTTTTGTTGTTGAAGATGTTGATGAACACCACCCCCACAATGTTTAACCACCGAAACCGTAAAGTGTACGGCCCTGGCGCTTCAAAGCGTACACCACATCCATGGCAGTAACGGTCTTGCGCTTGGCGTGCTCCGTGTAGGTAACAGCATCGCGGATAACATTTTCCAGGAACACCTTGAGAACTCCACGGGTTTCTTCGTAGATGAGACCCGAGATGCGTTTCACCCCACCACGGCGAGCAAGGCGACGAATAGCAGGCTTTGTGATTCCCTGGATGTTATCTCGCAGAACCTTGCGATGACGTTTAGCACCTCCTTTGCCAAGACCTTTTCCACCTTTCCCACGTCCAGACATAACCACACCGTTTGATTCCAAAGTCCAAACCCAAATAAGCTAAACGACGAGCGTTCGCGTGTTTATATGGATGATTGTGGTTCTGAGGCTTGATATTTGTGGAGAGCTCGACGTTGTCATTTGCCCTTTAACCTTTGCCCTTTGCCTCCCATATTTAATTATTTCCTTGAGAAGAAAGGGTGCCTGCTTGGTTATTTCTACCACGTCCGCGCGTGTGCTCTTTGCCTTTTCACCTCTTGCTGCGCGTGCGCACGTTGTCCTCACGCTTTCACAATGTCCAACTGCACTCGCTCTTGTGGTCCCTTCGCTTTCGCTCAAAGAAACACAGAATTTTGTCAAATGAGGGTGAAGTTAGGCAGTAATTTACGACGATTTCATTCTGAACACAACTGCAGAACTTTGTCAAAATAAACAACAAACGCAAACGGCCCCGAAGTTATAAATACGCTGCAAAGGTATCAAGTAATGGAAGGATCGATATTTTCATGATCGATATTTCAATTTTAAATTTCAAGAGAATTTAATACGACCCTTTTTGCCGGACTTTAACCTCGTTGAACCACCGTCCATTGTAAATGTCATTTAATTAAGGTTCAAACAATGAATTCTCGTGACGTTCAACCAGTAAACAGCACAACATTTCGCTGTTATCACGAAGCTTTACTTTAACGCGTGGAAGATCTTTGAAGTTGCTGCATGGAAGACCTTGCACTTCTCTTGGACGACAGGGGATTAATTCAACCAGTCAAGTAAGTGTCAATGAGATATCACAACAGTTTCGTTTACAACACCTGGATGCATCCAGAACATCACACGAAACACGACACAAGAACATGGGAGAAACCGGGCCGACGATTTTATTCTCGTTTGGATTTAATAAAACGTTCGAAGCATTGCTTACACCCGTTTGCTGTTGGTAACCAAGTATATTCACATTTGTGATGGTCCATGCCAAGATGACCTCGACACAAACCTCCAAAAAGGAGTTTTTTCCTGTTTGTTTCATTGCCTTGCAAAGGTGGCTGCAGACAGGTGCACATTTCACCATGAACTTTGTGAGGTTTAATTCAGGTCAAAGAAAATATTTCACTCTTGAAAAACAGATTCTGAGCAAAGAAACCCCTTGGGCGAAGCCCGAGAACGTGTTGGAGTAAGCAATGTTCTGTCAAAGCAGATCGTCCATGTGCCGTGTCGGGCCGTGGAATGCGGCGAAAGGGCCAGATGTTAGAAAAGATGCTTCTCTCCGTTTGCCAGGATGTGTTTATACCTGAAACGATTGTGCGCATTGCGCATGGAGTTAACGTTCATGTGAACAACAAAGCTCAAAGTGACGCAGGAAACACAAACGGATACGGTGAACGACCCATCGTTTCTGAACGCTGACGTTGATTTCTACCACGTCCGCTTCTTCACGCCATCACTATAACAGGCGACGTGATAATGCAACGCTTTATTTGTGAAACACTGAACCTCTTTTTGGATCTTCGTGTTACTTGTCATACTCTTGTGAGTGGGAAATGTCGGAGTCTGTTCCTGTTTCAGTCGCACCTTCAACTTCGTCCCCGTCGGTCAAGCGAAGGAAGAATAAACCTGGCGCTTCCAAGACCCTGAAGAAGACTGACGGCACCCTTTCGGAAAAGATCATCAAGGTGGTGGGATCGAGCAAGGAGCGAAATGGTATGTCGCTTGTCGCCTTGAAAAAGGCCCTGGGAGCAGATGGCTACAATCTCCAACGGAATTCCGTTCGTATCAATTCGGCTGTGAAGAGGCTCGTTGCAAGTGGAAATCTTGTGCAGACCAAGGGAACGGGCGCTGTCGGCTCATTCAAACTGAACAAGGAGAAGAGTGCCAAAGTGAAGAAGAGCACCAGTCCCAGAAAAGTTGTGAAGACCACAATCAAGTCTAAAGCGGCAAAGAAAGCGACCAAAAAGCCAGCAGTGAAGAAGGTGGTGCGGAAGGTATCTCCCAAGAAACCGAAAAGATCTATCGCCACCTCTTCGAAGCGATTCAGTAAGTCGCCTGCAAAGGTGAAGAAAAACGTGAAGAGGGTTCTGCCGAAGACCAAGGGAAATACCAAGACGACGAAACCAAAGTCCAAGCTTGCAACCAAGGGGTTGAAGAACAAGAAGGCGACGCTCAAAAAGAAGTGAGAGGAAGGGAAGACGAGAAGATCGAGGTCTCTTGTTCCTCCTCGTCTCACTTGCCCAAAACCCACAACGGCTCTTTTCAGAGCCACCACCTCGTTCACTTGAAAGGAGCTGAACCGATGGTTCATAAAAACTACGTGCAGACATAATAGATATAACCTTTGTATTCATTATTTGATGAAGTGGTTTGTGAAAGAGCTTAATAAACAAGAGCACAAGGTTCAAATTATTTGCAAGACCAACAAAAGTTGTTCCATATTCATTCATAACTTATTTATATCAAACAATGACCAAAGAATGGCAAATCACGTGACTCAACACGCAATGTTAAATATGCAACATTCAAAGTGTGTCATCACGACTACCATTACTTCGTATTTACCAAATTACTAATTTCTAAGATCACTTAGTAATTGACCCATTTGCCCCAATGTACAGGAACAATGTCCGACCAAGAAATGAAACTTGCCCCATTTGACATTGACCAACGTCGTTGACCATCCCCGTTTACCTGTAAACCCAGTGCCTCGTGTCTGGAAAAGCTCGTACATTGCACGACTCTTCGTCCTTCCTTTGAACGAAGTTTCCTCATTCGGAAACCAAATACAAAGTGCTCGCAGTATTTATGAACCGTACACAGTACTATGCATATACCTGCATCTCGTCAACATATGACCCCAACTAATTCAGACATGTCGATATTTCACAGAACCATCCTGAAGCCCCGTCCCGATCCACCCAGCACCCCCTGTCTTGTTCATCAAATCAATTCTGTGGGTCTTTATCTTTTCCCAGTCTTTGTTAAAAACAAAACAAAATGCTTCATAAAACACGTCTCTGCGTCTCTTTCTGACCCGTGTACACAATACACACACAAAAGGTCGTGACATGTGGCGAGTTCGGTGAATGGTCGATCACACTTTCAAGAAAGGTGTTGTGGCTCTGAAAAGAGCCGTTGGGTGGTGTGGTGCGGAAGCTGTGCACAAGACCTTGGACGAGCGACTTGAGGTCGCTCCCCGGCCCCGGCGGATCCGTCGTGCCACCTTGGCGTGTCCTTGGGCACGATGGTGACACGTTTGGCGCGAATCGCCAAGGGTAAAAGGTCAAAGTTCAAAAGGTCAAAGTTCAAAGTTCAAACGATTCTGTCTCATGTGCAAATATTTGGATCACAGATAGTTTGGAGGCGGAGTACACAACCTGATGTTCAGCCATTGGATGGATAAAATGTGGGCGTGTATGATTCCTGGTCCGATTTCACCCTAAAAACAACTCAATTCGCACCATGACTTTCAGTCACAGTAAGGTGGTTTCGATATCGGTTCATTGCTACGAATCATGTCGGGACGTGGTAAAGGTGGTGGAAAAGCTCGTGCTAAGGCAAAGACTCGTTCTTCCCGTGCTGGGCTGCAGTTTCCCGTGGGCCGTGTCCACAGACATCTTCGCAAAGGCAACTACGCCAAGCGCGTCGGTGCCGGCGCTCCCGTCTATCTGGCGGCTGTGCTCGAGTACTTGTCTGCAGAGATCCTGGAGCTCGCCGGTAACGCTGCACGAGATAACAAGAAATCGCGCATCATCCCGCGTCATTTGCAGCTCGCCATCCGCAACGATGAGGAGTTGAACAAACTGCTGGGCGGGGTGACGATCGCGCAAGGTGGTGTGCTGCCGAACATCCAGGCCGTGCTGCTCCCCAAGAAAAGTCAGGGCAAGTAAACGGCTCCGCCTCACAAGAGTTCTTCAGCTCTCCCACAACGGCTCTTTTCAGAGCCACTCAAACCTTTCCGAAAGCAGCATCAGCGATACACGATCCGTGTTTTACACAAAACTCTGCTGTGTTGAAAAACCCTGAAAAACCCTTTCTCGTTTCCTTTACATTTCAAAACCACATACAGAACTTTGAACTTTATGAATTTCACTTATTAATTTTCATTTTTTAATGCCCAATAATTATGAACTTTGCCCTTCGGCATCAATCATTCATGCATCTCGTCATCACAGAAGCCCCAATCATTGTCCGTCTTGTCGGGTAGATTTTGTCGTATTTTGACGATACAGAGAGTTGCAGCACAGTCACAGTGTGGTACAAAAGAGCAGGCGTGAGTGTGTTCAAGGGTAGAAACAGAAAAGGGGTGAGAGGAGGAGGGGTGGGGGCGGGGTGTGAGACTCAATAACTAAGAAAAAAGGGTGCTTGGGGTTATAAAAGGTACCTCTGCAATGGCATTTTCCAGTCTTTATTAACTGTTAAAGTTCTGAACAAAAATTTATTCTGACAGATTTGCATTCACAAACAAGGGGATGTTTATGGGTTCTGGAAGCGCCAGTTTTATTATTGGCTCGTTTGAGAAACGAGGTCGAAAGTGCTGTCGGAAGGGGAACAGTCTCCGCCATTTCACACCGAATAGAGTGAGGAAGACGAGAATCCAAAATCAGTGCAGTATTGTACAAACTACACATCGTCTCGTCACGCCGCCGAAGTTATTGTGGCGGGAGAAGCGGACGTGGTGGAAATAGACGTCGGCAATCGGAATCGATGAGAAGTGTTCTTTTGTTTCCGTTTGTTTCTCGCTTCACTTTGAGCTCCGTAATTAACGTGAATGATACATCCATGCGCAATGCGCACAGCATTCTCAGGTACAAGCACGTGCTGGTGAAAGGCGAGAAGCACATTTTCAATCCTCTGCACCTTTCACCATCTTCCACGGGCCGACACTGTAGATGGAAGAGCTGCTTTGACACAACATTGCATTGCTTACCCGGTCGGATACGTTCTCGGGCTTCCCCCAAGGAGCTTCATAACTCAGGCTCATTTTCACGAGGTAAATCTATTCTTGGACCAAACTTAAACGTTAAAATTTTCATTGTGAAATGTGCACCTGTCTGTAGCCATCTTTGCAAGGCAGTCAAGCAAACAAGAAGAACAATCAGCTTTTATGAGGCTCATGTTGATGTTGAGGCCACCAGAGCAATGCGCATGGACCAGCATGAGAGTGAAAATGCTTGGTCACGAACAGCACACGGCTCGAAACAATGCTTTGAATGTTTTTTTTTCAATCTAAACGTCACAGTCATCGAGCTTGTATCGTGCTTCGTGTGATGTGCCGATTCCTTCTCCGCCTTGTAAACGAAACTGTTGCGTTGTCTCATTCACAATGAGCTGCTCAAATTCATCACCTGTCGTCCAAGGTAGCGCAATGATGGAGAAATTTCAAGCATTCATTGTGTTTGAACCGCAATGAAATGACATTCGAAAGAGAAATTTTAAACGAGGCCACAATCGAGGGTTCAACGAGGTTAAAGTTGGTCCGCGGAAAAAGAGGTGTGGTGCTGTGCACACACGACTCGATTGCCAGAAAGGTAGGCCACAACGCGTGGATACAAACGAAAGCATGAGAGGAGGACCAGCATGAGTGAAAATGCTTGGTCACGAACAGCACACGGCTCTAAACAATGCTTTGAATGTTTTTTTTTCAATCTAAACGTCACAGTCATCGAGCTTGTATCGTGCTTCGTGTGATGTGCCGATTCCTTCTCCGCCTTGTAAACGAAACTGTTGCGTTGTCTCATTCACAATGAGCTGCTCAAATTCATCACCTGTCGTCCAAGGTAGCGCAATGATGGAGAAACTTCAAGCATTCATTGTGTTTGAACCGCAATGAAATGACATTCGAAAGAGAAATTTTAAACGAGGCCACAATCGAGGGTTCAACGAGGTTAAAGTTGGTCCGCGGAAAAAGAGGTGTGGTGCTGTGCACACACGACTCGATTGCCAGAAAGGTAGGCCACAACGCGTGGATACAAACGAAAGCACTTTATTACAAGCTCGCACATCAGCACTGGGCGGGCTCGACCTGAGAGCCCGCACATATGTCCCGAGGCCACGCCTTGCCCCCGGGCGTGGCCGATCGGTCGAAAGGCGGGGCATGTATCTCAGTTCCACGCACGGACGCTCGCGCCACCCACTGGTGCGCGGAATTATTGACCATTGTGCCCGCCACACGCGCCCCCCCAGAATTCCCGCGCACCTGAAGGGTGAGCTTGCGGGGAAGCCGGATGACCCGGCCGAAACGCCCACTGGCGACGCGTGCAGGGCTGGGGGGTAGCGGGATGGCGGGGCTGGGGGGTGCTGGGGGTCTGACCGCCGTGGGGCGGCCTCGACGCGGAGGCAGAGCTGCTTGCGGGGGGTGGTCCAGATCGAGGTGGGCCGGCTTGAGGCGGTCCACGGACATATGATCCGGGGCACCGCCGATGTCCACAGTGAAATGTTTGTCCCCGGTCTCCAGCACACGGAAGGGCCTGTCGTACGAGGGCCGCAGCGGTGCCCGGTGGGCGTCGTGCCGGACGAAAACGTACTCCGCCGTGCGAAGCTCCGGGGCGACGTGGGAGGACGGGCAACCGTGGTGTGCCCTCGGCACCGGGGCGAACCTCCTGGCGGTCTCCTGCAGGGTGGAGCGCTGTTGCGCCGCGGACCAAGGAGCCGTGGAGTCAGGGATAAATTCGCCCGGCACCCGCAGCGGTTGTCCGGAAACCAGCTCTGCCGAGGACGCGCACAGGTCGTCCTTGGGCCCCGTCCTGAGGCCCAGCAGGACCCAGGGGAGCCTGTCGGCCCAGCTGCCGTCGCGGAGGCTGGCCCGGAACGCGGCCTTCATCGAGCGATGAAAGCGCTCGCACAGGCCGTTGGCCTGGGGGTGGTAGGCCGTGGTGCGGTGCAGTTTGATGCCGAGCCCTTGCGCCACTGCTCCCCAGAGCTCCGAGGTGAACTGGGGGCCGCGGTCGGACGAGATGTCCGAGGGGGCACCGAACCGGGCAACCCACGTGGCGATGAAGGCTTGCGCAACATCAGCTGCAGTCGTCGCCGCCAATGGCACCGCCTCCGGCCACCGGGTGGTGCGGGGACCACCATGGTGAGGAGGTGGGTGAACCCCCATGATGGGGGCAGAGGTCCCACCAAGTCGACGTGGACGTGGTCGAACTGACGCTCGGGCACTGTAAATGGGGCCAACGGGGCCTGGGTGTGGCGGTGGACCTTTGCGCGCTGGCACGCGAGGCACGTCCTGGTACAGTCGCGGACGTTCTTCCTGAGGCCATGCCAGACGAACTTCGCCGCGACGAGCTTCTGGGAGGCCTTCGTGCCCGGGTGGGACAGGCCGTGGATGGCATCGAAAACCGGGCGCTGCCAGCCAGTGGGCACGATGGGGCGAGGCCGGCCGAGGGAGACGTCGCACAAGAGGGCCGTGCCCGCGACGTCGAACGGCACCTTGGTGGCGCGGATGCCCGTGACGGCGGTCTGCAAGGCCTGGACGTCGGGGTCGGCGGTCTGGTCCCCCGCCATCCGGGCATAGTCGATCCCGAGGTGGACCGCGTGTGCGACGGACCGGGAAAGGCAACCCGCCACCGGGTTGTCTTTACCCGCGACGTGACGGATGTCCGTTGTGTACTCGGACATGGCAGAGAGGTGACGTTGCTGCCGGGCCGACCATGGCTCGGCGACCTTGGCCATCGCGAACACAAGGGGCTTGTGATCGACGAAAGCCGTGAACGGGCGGCCCTCGAGCAGATGGCGGAAGTGTCGGACCGCCAGGTGGAGCCCGAGCAGCTCGCGGTCGAAGGTGCTCTAGCCGCGTTCTTGCGGGCGAAGCTGCCGGCTAAAAAACGCCAGCGGCTGCCAAGCACCACGCACCCACCGCTCGTGCACCGCGCCCACCGTGTAGTCCGATGCGTCGGTGGTGAGGGCGATTGGTGCATCGGGCGCCGGGTGCGCCAGCATTGTGGCGTTGGCCAAGGCCAGCTTTGCACCCACAAACGCCATGGCCATCGGCTCCGTCCAGGTGATGTCACCTTTGCCCGGCTTCCGCCGGAGGGCCTCGTGAAGGGGGCGCAGCAGCTGGGCGATGCGGGGCACGAAGCGGTGGTAAAAATTGACCATGCCCAGGAATTCCTGGAACCCCTTGATCGTGCTGGGGCACGGGAAACTCCTGACGGCCTCCACCTTGGCCGGTAAAGGGATGGCCCCGTGCCTGGTGATGCAGTGCCCCAAGAAGTCGATGGCGGTGACGCCGAAATGGCACTTCGCGGGGTTGATGATCAGGCCATGCTGGCCCAGGCATTCGAATAGCATGCGGAGGTGGAGAAGGTGCTCCTCCCGGGACGCGTTCTTGACTAGGATGTCGTCCAGGTAGACGTAGATGAAAGGTAAGTCGCGCAAGACGCTGTCCATGAGCCGCTGGAATGCCTGGGCCACATTCTTCAACCCAAAAGGCATCCGCAGGCACTCAGAGGCCGAAAGGGGTGATGACGGCTGTCTTTGGGACATCGTCCGGTTGTACGGGGACCTGGTGGTGGCCCCGGATGAAGTCCACCTTGGAGAAAACGGTCGTGTTTGCCAACCGGGTGGAAAAGTCTTGAATATGCGGGACCGGGTAGCGGTCGGGGGTGGTGGCATCGTTGAGCCGGCGGTAGTCACCGCACGGCCGCCATCCGTCGCCGGGCTTTGGCACGATGTGCAGAGGAGAGGCCCATGTGCTGTTGGAGCGCCGTACGATGCCCAGCCGTTCCAGCATGGCGAACTCCACTTTCGCCACGGCGAGCTTCGTGGGGTCGAGGCGGTGTGCCCGGGCGTAGACTGGTGGGCCGATGGTGGGGATATGGTGCTCCACCCCGTGTTTGACGGCCACCGCTGAAAAGGTGGGCCGCGTGAGTGCCGGGAAACTGGCGAGGAGGCGGGTAAACTCGTCCGCTGCCGGAAGCGTACAAACTAATCTCGCCGGGATGGAACCACTCAGCAAGCCGCTTGGCAAGCCGCTCGGTGAGCCGCTCAGCGAACAAGCGAGCGATCTGAAGGTTTCGGCCTGGATGAGACGTCGACGCTTAACGTCCACCAACAGCCCATGCGCACAAAGGAAGTCCGCACCGAGCAGGGCCATTGGCACGCTGGCGGTGACGAACGACCATTGGAAACGCTGCCCTCCGAACCGCAGTGAGAGCCAATGCTTCCCGAATGTGCGGATGGGTGTTCCGTTGGCGGCAAGCAAAGCGGGGCCCCGGCCCGCGGCTTGGTTGTCGGATGCGGAGGCAGGGAGGACACTTACCTGTGCTCCCGTGTCGCACAGAAAACGACGACCAGACGAGGTGTCCATGATGAACAGGAGGCTGCCGGAATGGCCGACGCTCATGGCCGCAAGTGAGCGCCGGCCCGGTCATCTCCCGACCCGTCAAAAGAACATGGCGGGCGGCACGTTCTAGCCTTGCGGCCGAACCTGGCATGGTAGTAGCACCAGGTTTGCGGCGGCGGCGGCCACGTCGGCCGTGCTGGCGGCGGTGGTGGTGGCAGCGGCGGTAGTGGGCGGGGCGTAGCAGCGGACACGAGGGAAGCAGGCCGCGAAAAATTTGTCGGCCTCTCCGGCCAGGGCACGGGGTTCCGTTATTTTGGAACCGGCCAGCACGAGGCGCACCTGCACAGGTAGGTGGCGGAGGAAAAGTGCTCGGAACAGCAAATCCGGGTGCTGGTCTCCAAGCAGGGACAGCATAAAATCCATCTGAACGGATGGTCGTGTGTCGCCGAGGGTGGGAAGGTCCAGGAGGCGGTCGGCGTGTTCGACCTCCGTGAGCCTGAACGTGGCGAGGAGGAGACGTTTGAGCGCCTCGTACTTGTGGTCGCCCGGCGGGCGCCGAAGGATGGACACGACGCGGGCGGCAGTGCCGGGCCCGAGGGCAGCGACCACGTGGTAGTACCTGGTCTCGTCCGCCGTGATGCCCAGAGTTGGAATTGAGCTTCGGCCTGCACAAACCAAACGTCGGCTTGCACTTCCCAGACCTCCGGGAGTTTGATGGAGACGGCGTTGATAGCCATGGCGCGTTCGGGGATCAGCTACGGCTGAACCAGTCGGGGTCACCAGTGTGGTGCTGTGCACACACAACTCGATTGCCAGGAAGGTAGGCCACAACGCGTGGATACAAACGAAAGCACTTTATTACAAGCTCGCACATCAGCATTGGGCGGGCTCGACCTTAGAGCCCACATATATGTCCCGAGGCCACGCCTTGCCCCCGGGCATGGCCAATCGGAAGAAAGGCGGGGCGTGTATCTCAGTTCCACGCCTGGACGCTCGCCCCACCCACTGGTGCACGGAATTATTGACCATTGTGCCCGCCACACGCGCCCCCCCCCAGAATTCCCGCGCACCTGAAGGGTGAGCTTGCGGGGAAGCCGGATGACCCAGCCGAAACGCCCACTGGCGATGCGTGCAGGGCTGGGGGGGTAGCGGGATGGCGGGGCTGGGGGGTGCCGGGGGTCTGACCGCCATGGGGCGGCCTCGACGCGGAGGCAGAGCTGCTTGCGGGGGGTGGTCCAGATCGAGGTGGGCCGGCTTGAGGCGGTCCACGGAGATATGATCCGGGGCACCGCCGATGTCCACAGTGAAATGTTTGTCCCCGGTCTCCAGCACACGGAAGGGCCTGTCGTACGGGGGCCGCAGCGGTGCCCGGTGGGCGTCGTGCCGGACGAAAACGTACTCCGCCGTGCGAAGCTCCGGGGCGATGTGGGAGGACGGGCAACCGTGGTGTGCCCTCGGCACCGGGGCGAACCTCCTGGCGGTCTCCTGCAGGGTGGAGCGCTGTTGCGCCGCGGACCAAGGAGCCGTGGAGTCGGGGATAAATTCGCCCGGCACCCGCAGCGGTTGTCCGAAAACCAGCTCTGCCGAGGACGCGCACAGGTCATCCTTGGACCCCGTCCTGAGGCCCAGCAGGACCCAGGGGAGCCTGTCGGCCCAGCTGCCGTCGTGGAGGCTGGCCCGGAGCGCGGCCTTCATCAAGCGATGAAAGCGCTCGCACAGGCCGTTGGCCTGGGGGTGGTAGGCCGTGGTGCGGTGCAGTTTGACGCCGAGCCCTTGCGCCACCGCTCCCCAGAGCTCCGAGGTGAACTGGGGGCCGCGGTCGGACGAGATGTCCGAGGGGGCACCGAACCGGGCAACCCATGTGGCGATGAAGGCTTGCGCGACGTCAGCTGCAGTCGTCGCCGCCAATGGCACCGCATCCGGCCACCGGGTGGTGCGGTCCACCATGGTGAGGAGGTGGGTGAACCCCCGTGAGGGGGGCAGAGGTCCCACCAAGTCGACGTGGACGTGGTCGAACTGACGCTCGGGCACTGTAAATGGGGCCAACGGGGCCTGGGTGTGGCGGTGGACATTTGCACTCTGGCACGCGAAGCACATCCTGGTACAGTCGCGGACGTTCTTCCTGAGGCCATGCCAGACGAACTTCGCCACGACGAGCTTCTGGGAGGCCTTCGTGTCCGGGTGGGACAGGCCGTGGATGGCGTCGAAAACCGGGCGCTGCCAGCCAGTGGGCACGATGGGGCGAGGCCGGCCGAGGGAGACGTCGCACAAGAGGGCCGTGCCCGTGACGTCGAACGGCACCTTGGTGGCGCGGATGCCCGTGACGGCGGTCCGCAAGGCCTGGACGTCGGGGTAGGCGTTCTGGTCCCCCGCCATCCGGGCATAGTCGATTCTGAGGTGGACCGCGTGTGCGACGGACCGGGAAAGGCAATCCGCCACAGGGTTGTCTTTACCCGCGACGTGACGGATGTCCGTCGTGTACTCGGACATGGCAGAGAGGTGACGTTGCTGCCGGGCCGACCATGGCTCGGCGACCTTGGCCATCGCGAACACAAGGGGCTTGTGATCGACGAAAGCTGTGAATGGGCGGCCCTCGAGCAGATGGCGGAAGTGTCGGACTGCCAGGTGGAGCCCGAGCAGCTCGCGGTCGAAGGTGCTGTAGCCGCGTTCGTGCGGGCGAAGCTGCCGGCTAAAAAACGCCAGCGGCTGACAAGCACCACGCACCACCGCTCGTGCACCGCGCCCACCGTGTAGTCCGATGCGTCGGTGGTGAGGGCGATTGGTGCATCGGGCGCCGGGTGCGCCAGCATTGTGGCGTTGGCCAAGGCCAGCTTTGTGCCCACAAACGCCACGGCCATCGGCTCCGTCCAGGCGATGTCACCTTTGCCCGGCTTCCCCCGGAGGGCCTCGTGAAGGGGGCGCAGGAGCTGGGCGACGCGGGGCACGAAGCGGTGGTAATGCCCAGGAATTCCTGGAACCCCTTGATCGTGCGGGGGCACGGGAAACTCCTGACGGCCTCGTGCCTGGTGATGCAGTGCCCCAAGAAGTCGATGGCGGTGACGCCGAAATGGCACTTCGCGGGGTTGATGATCAGGCCATGCTGGCCCAGGCATTCGAATAGCATGCGGAGGTGGAGAAGGTGCTCCTCCCGGGACGCGTTCGTGACTAGGATGTCGTCCAGGTAGACGTAGATGAAAGGTAAGTCGCGCAAGACGCTGTCCATGAGCCGCTGGAACGCCTGGGCCACATTCTTCAACCCAAAAGGCATCCGCAGGCACTCAGAGGCCGAAAGGGGTGATGACGGCTGTCTTTGGGACATCGTCTGGTTGTACGGGGACCTGGTGGTGGCCCCGGATGAAGTCCACCTTGGAGAAAACGGTCGTGTTTGCCAACCGGGCGGAAAAGTATTGAATATGCGGGACCGGGTAGCGGTCGGGGGTGGTGGCATCGTTGAGCCGGCGGTAGTCACCGCACGGCCGCCATCCGTCGCCGGGCTTTGGCACGATGTGCAGAGGAGAAGCCCATGTGCTGTTGGAGCGCCGTACGATGCCCAGCCGTTCCAGCGTGGCGAACTCCACTTTCGCCACGGCGAGCTTCGTGGGGTCGAGGCGGCGTGCCCGGGCGTAGACCGGTGGGCCGACGGTGGGGATATGGTGCTCCACCCCGTGTTTGACGGCCACCGCTGAAAAGGTGGGCCGCGTGAGTGCCGGGAAACTGGCGAGGAGGCGGGTAAACTCGTCCGCTGCCGGAAGCGTACAAACTAATCTCGCCGGGATGGAACCACTCAGCAAGCCGCTTGGCAAGCCGCTCGGTGAGCCGCTCAGCGAACAAGCGAGCGAGCTGAAGGTTTCGGCCTGGATGAGACGTCGACGCTTAACGTCCACCAACAGCCCAAGCGCACAAAGGAAGTCCGCACCGAGCAGGGCCATTGGCACGCTGGCGGTGACGAACGACCATTGGAAACGCTGCCCTCCGAACCGCAGTGAGAGGCAACGCTTCCCGAATGTGCGGATGGGTGTTCCGTTGGCAGCAAACAAAGCGGGGCCCCGTCCCACGGCTTGGTTGTCGGACGCGGAGGCAGGGAGGACATTTACCTGTGCTCCCGTGTCGCACAGAAAACGACGACCAGACGAGGTGTCCATGATGAACAGGAGGCTGCCGGAATGGCCGACGCTCATGGCCGCAAGTGAGCGCCGGCCCGGTCATTTCCCGACCCGTCAAAAGAACATGGCGGGCGGCACGTTCTAGTCTTGCGGCCGAACCTGGCATGGTAGTAGCACCAGGTTTGCGGCGGCGGCGGCCACGTCGGCCGTGCCGGCGGCGGTGGTGGTGGCAGCGGCGGTAGTGGGCGGGGCGTAGCAGCGGCCACGAGGGAAGCAGGGGGCGCTGGAGCCTCCGCACCGGGATCCACTACGGCAGCACCGTACAACGACCACGTGTCGCAGGCCGTGAAAAATTTGTCGGCCTCTCCGGCCAGGGCACGGGGTTCCGTTATTTTGGAACCGGCCAGCGCGAGGCGCACCTGTACAGGTAGCTGGCGGAGGAAAAGTGCTCGGAACAGGAAATCCGGATGCTGGTCTCCAAGCAGGGACAGCATAAAATCCATCCGAACGGATGGTCGTGTGTCGCCGAGGGTGGGAAGGTCCAGGAGGCGGTCGGCGCATTTGACCTCCGTGAGCCCGAACGTGGCGAGGAGGAGACGTTTGAGCGCCTCGTACTTATGGTCGCCCGGCGGGCGCCGAAGGATGTACACGACGCGGGCGGCAGTGCCGGGCCCGAGAGCAGCAACCACGTGGTAGTACCTGGTCTCGTCCGCCGTGATGCCCGGAGTTGGAATTGAGCTTCGGCCTGCACAAACCAAACGTCGGCTTGCGCTTCCCAGAACTCCGGGAGTTTGATGGAGACGGCGTTGATAGCCATGGCGCGTTCGGGGATCAGCTACGGCTGAACCAGTCAGGGTCACCAGTGTGGTGCTGTGCACACACGACTCGATTGCCAGGAAGGTAGGCCACAACGCGTGGATACAAACGAAAGCACTTTATTTCAAGCTCGCACATCAGCACTGGGCGGGCTCGACCTTAGAGCCCACATATATGTCCCGAGGCCACGCCTTGCCCCCGGGCGTGGCCGATCGGCCGAAAGGCGGGGCATGTATCTCAGTTCCACGCCCGGACGCTTACCCCACCCACTGGTGCACGGAATTATTGACCATTGTGCCCGCCACACGCGCCCCCCCAGAATTCCCGCGCACCTGAAGGGTGAGCTTGCGGGGAAGCCGGATGACCCAGCCGAAGCGCCCACTGGCGATGCGTGCAGGGCTGGGGGGTAGCGGGATGGCGGGGCTGGGGGGTGCCGGGGGTCTGACCGCCGTGGGGCGGCCTCGACGCGGAGGCAGAGCTGCTTGCGGGGGGTGGTCCAGATCGAGGTGGGCCGGCTTGAGGCGGTCCACGGAGATATGATCCGGGGCACCGCCGATGTCCACAGTGAAATGTTTGTCCCCGGTCTCCAGCACACGGAAGGGCCTGTCGTACGGGGGCCGCAGCGGTGCCCGGTGGGCATCGTGCCGGACGAAAACGTACTCCGCCGTGCGAAGCTCCGGGGCGACGTGGGAGGACGGGCAACCGTGGTGTGCCCTCGGCACCGGGGCAAACCTCCTGGCAGTCTCCTGCAGGGTGGAGCGCTGTTGCGCCGCGGACCAAGGAGCCGTGGAGTCGGGGATAAATTCGCCCGGCACCCGCAGCGGTTGTCCGAAAACCAGCTCTGCCGAGGACGCGCACAGGTCGTCCTTGGGCCCCGTCCTGAGGCCCAGCAGGACCCAGGGGAGCCAGTCGGCCCAGCTGCCGTCGCGGAGGCTGGCCCGGAGCGCGGTCTTCATCGAGCGATGAAAGCGCTCGCACAGGCCGTTGGCCTGGGGGTGGTAGGCCGTGGTGCGGTGCAGTTTGACGCCGAGCCCTTGCGCCACCGCTCCCCAGAGCTCCGAGGTGAACTGGGGGCCGCGGTCGGACGAGATGTCCGAGGGGGCACCGAACCGGGCAACCCACGTGGCGATGAAGGCTTGCGCGACGTCAGCTGCAGTCGTCGCCGCCAATGGCACCGCCTCCGGCCACCGGGTGGTGCGGTCCAACATGGTGAGGAGGTGGGTGAACCCCCGTGAGGGGGGCAGAGGTCCCACCAAGTCGACGTGGACGTGGTCGAACTGACGCTCGGGCACTGTAAACGGGGCCAACGGGGCCTGGGTGTGGCGGTGGACCTTTGCGCGCTGGCACGCGAGGCACGTCCTGGTACAGTCGCGGATGTTCTTCCTGAGGCCATGCCAGATGAACTTCGCCGCGACGAGCTTCTGGGAGGCCTTCGTGCCCGGGTGGGACAGGCCGTGGATGGCGTCGAAAACCGGGAGCTGCCAGCCAGTGGGCACGATGGGGCGAGGCCGGCCGAGGGAGACGTCGCACAAGAGGGCCGTGCCCGCGACGTCGAACGGCACCTTGGTGGCGCGGATGCCCGTGACGGCGGTCCGCAAGGCCTGGACGTCGGGGTCGGCGGTCTGGTCCCCCGCCATCCGGGCATAGTCGATCCCGAGGTGGACCGCGTGTGCGACGGACCGGGAAAGGCAATCCGCCACCGGGTTGTCTTTACCCGCGACGTGACGGATGTCCGTCGTGTACTCGGACATGGCAGAGAGGTGACGTTGCTGCCGGGCCGACCATGGCTCGGCGACCTTGGCCATCGCGAACACAAGGGGCTTGTGATCGACGAAAGCCGTGAACGGGCGGCCCTCGAGCAGATGGCGGAAGTGTCGGACCGCCAGGTGGAGCCCGAGCAGCTCGCGGTCGAAGGTGCTGTAGCCGCGTTCGTGCGGGCGAAGCTGCCGGCTAAAAAACGCCAGCGGCTGCCAAGCACCACGCACCCACCGCTCGTGCACCGCGCCCACCGTGTAGTCTGATGCGTCGGTGGTGATGGCGATTAGTGCATCGGGCGCCGGGTGCGCCAGCATTGTGGCGTTGGCCAAGGCCAGCTTTGCGCCCACAAACGCCACGGCCATCGGCTCCGTCCAGGCGATGTCACCTTTGCCCGGCTTCCCCCGGAGGGCCTCGTGAAGGGGGCGCAGGAGCTGGGCGACGCGGGGCACGAAGCGGTGGTAAAAATTGACCATGCCCAGGAATTCCTGGAACCCCTTGATCGTGCGGGGGCACGGGAAACTCCTGACGGCCTCGTGCCTGGTGATGCAGTGCCCCAAGAAGTCGATGGTGGTGACGCCGAAATGGCACTTCGCGGGGTTGATGATCAGGCCATGCTGGCCCAGGCATTCGAATAGCATGCAGAGGTGGAGAAGGTGCTCCTCCCGGGACGCGTTCGTGACTAGGATGTCGTCCAGGTAGACGTAGATGAAAGGTAAGTCGCGCAAGACGCTGTCCATGAGCCGCTGGAACGCCTGGGCCACATTCTTCAACCCAAAAGGCATCCGCAGGCACTCAGAGGCCGAAAGGGGTGATGACGGCTGTCTTTGGGACATCGTCCGGTTGTACGGGGACCTGGTGGTGGCCCCGGATGAAGTCCACCTTGGAGAAAACGGTCGTGTTTGCCAACCGGGCGGAAAAGTCTTGAATATGCGGGACCGGGTAGCGGTCGGGGGTGGTGGCATCGTTGAGCCGGCGGTAGTCACCGCACGGCCGCCATCCGTCGCCGGGCTTTGGCACGATGTGCAGAGGAGAGGCCCATGTGCTGTTGGAGCGCCGTACGATGCCCAGCCGTTCCAGCATGGCGAACTCCACTTTCGCCACGGCGAGCTTCGTGGGGTCGATGCGGCATGCCCGGGCGTAGACCGGTGGGCCGACGGTGGGGATATGGTGCTCCACCCCGTGTTTGACGGCCACCGCTGAAAAGGTGGGCCGCGTGAGTGCCGGGAAACTGGTGAGGAGGCGGGTAAACTCGTCCGCTGCCGGAAGCGTACAAACTAATCTCGCCGGGATGGAACCACTCAGCAAGCCGCTTGGCAAGCCGCTCGGTGAGCCGCTCAGCGAACAAGCGAGCGAGCTGAAGGTTTCGGCCTGGATGAGACGTCGATGCTTATCGTCCACCAACAGCCCATGCGCACAAAGGAAGTCCTCACCGAGCAGGGCCATTGGCACGCTGGCGGTGACGAACGACCATTGGAAACGCTGCCCTCCGAACCGCAGTGAGAGGCAACGCTTCCCGAATGTGCGGATGGGTGTTCCGTTGGCAGCAAGCAAAGTGGGGCCCCGGCCCGCGGCTTGGTTGTCGGACGCGGAGGCAGGGAGGACACTTACCTGTGCTCCCGTGTCGCACAGAAAACGACGACCAGACGAGGTGTCCATGATGAACAGGAGGCTGCCGGAATGGCCGACGCTCATGGTCGCAAGTGAGCGCCGGCCCGGTCATTTCCCGACCCGTCAAAAGAACATGGCGGGCGGCACGTTCTAGCCTTGCGGCCGAACCTGGCATAGTAGTAGCACCAGGTTTGCGGCGGCGGCGGCCACGTCGGCCGTGCCGGCGGCGGTGGTGGTGGCAGCGGCGGTAGTGGGCGGGGCGTAGCAGCGGCCACGAGGGAAGCAGGGGGCGCTGGAGCCTCCGCACCGGGATCCACTACGGCAGCACCGTACAACGACCACGTGTCGCAGGCCGTGAAAAATTTGTCGGCCTCTCCGGCCAGGGCACGGGGTTCCGTTATTTTGGAACCGGCCAGCGCGAGGCGCACCTGTACAGGTAGCTGGCAGAGGAAAAGTGCTCGGAACAGGAAATCCGGATGCTGGTCTCCAAGCAGGGACAGCATAAAATCCATCCGAACGGATGGTCGTGTGTCGCCGAGGGTGGGAAGGTCCAGGAGGCGGTCGGCGCATTTGACCTCCGTGAGCCCGAACGTGGCGAGGAGGAGACGTTTGAGCGCCTCGTACTTATGGTCGCCCGGCGGGCGCCGAAGGATGTACACGACGCGGGCGGCAGTGCCGGGCCCGAGAGCAGCAACCACGTGGTAGTACCTGGTCTCGTCCGCCGTGATGCCCGGAGTTGGAATTGAGCTTCGGCCTGCACAAACCAAACGTCGGCTTGCGCTTCCCAGAACTCCGGGAGTTTGATGGAGACGGCGTTGATAGCCATGGCGCGTTCGGGGATCAGCTACGGCTGAACCAGTCAGGGTCACCAGTGTGGTGCTGTGCACACACGACTCGATTGCCAGGAAGGTAGGCCACAACGCGTGGATACAAACGAAAGCACTTTATTTCAAGCTCGCACATCAGCACTGGGCGGGCTCGACCTTAGAGCCCACATATATGTCCCGAGGCCACGCCTTGCCCCCGGGCGTGGCCGATCGGCCGAAAGGCGGGGCATGTATCTCAGTTCCACGCCCGGTCGCTCACCCCACCCACTGGTGCACGGAATTATTGACCATTGTGCCCGCCACACGCGCCCCCCCAGAATTCCCGCGCACCTGAAGGGTGAGCTTGCGGGGAAGCCGGATGACCCAGCCGAAGCGCCCACTGGCGATGCGTGCAGGGCTGGGGGGTAGCGGGATGGCGGGGCTGGGGGGTGCCGGGGGTCTGACCGCCGTGGGGCGGCCTCGACGCGGAGGCAGAGCTGCTTGCGGGGGGTGGTCCAGATCGAGGTGGGCCGGCTTGAGGCGGTCCACGGAGATATGATCCGGGGCACCGCCGATGTCCACAGTGAAATGTTTGTCCCCGGTCTCCAGCACACGGAAGGGCCTGTCGTACGGGGGCCGCAGCGGTGCCCGGTGGGCATCGTGCCGGACGAAAACGTACTCCGCCGTGCGAAGCTCCGGGGCGACGTGGGAGGACGGGCAACCGTGGTGTGCCCTCGGCACCGGGGCAAACCTCCTGGCAGTCTCCTGCAGGGTGGAGCGCTGTTGCGCCGCGGACCAAGGAGCCGTGGAGTCGGGGATAAATTCGCCCGGCACCCGCAGCGGTTGTCCGAAAACCAGCTCTGCCGAGGACGCGCACAGGTCGTCCTTGGGCCCCGTCCTGAGGCCCAGCAGGACCCAGGGGAGCCAGTCGGCCCAGCTGCCGTCGCGGAGGCTGGCCCGGAGCGCGGTCTTCATCGAGCGATGAAAGCGCTCGCACAGGCCGTTGGCCTGGGGGTGGTAGGCCGTGGTGCGGTGCAGTTTGACGCCGAGCCCTTGCGCCACCGCTCCCCAGAGCTCCGAGGTGAACTGGGGGCCGCGGTCGGACGAGATGTCCGAGGGGGCACCGAACCGGGCAACCCACGTGGCGATGAAGGCTTGCGCGACGTCAGCTGCAGTCGTCGCCGCCAATGGCACCGCCTCCGGCCACCGGGTGGTGCGGTCCAACATGGTGAGGAGGTGGGTGAACCCCCGTGAGGGGGGCAGAGGTCCCACCAAGTCGACGTGGACGTGGTCGAACTGACGCTCGGGCACTGTAAACGGGGCCAACGGGGCCTGGGTGTGGCGGTGGACCTTTGCGCGCTGGCACGCGAGGCACGTCCTGGTACAGTCGCGGATGTTCTTCCTGAGGCCATGCCAGATGAACTTCGCCGCGACGAGCTTCTGGGAGGCCTTCGTGCCCGGGTGGGACAGGCCGTGGATGGCGTCGAAAACCAGGAGCTGCCAGCCAGTGGGCACGATGGGGCGAGGCCGGCCGAGGGAGACGTCGCACAAGAGGGCCGTGTCCGCGACGTCGAACGGCACCTTGGTGGCGCGGATGCCCGTGACGGCGGTCCGCAAGGCCTGGACGTCGGGGTCGGCGGTCTGGTCCCCCGCCATCCGGGCATAGTCGATCCCGAGGTGGACCGCGTGTGCGACGGACCGGGAAAGGCAATCCGCCACCGGGTTGTCTTTACCCGCGACGTGACGGATGTCCGTCGTGTACTCGGACATGGCAGAGAGGTGACGTTGCTGCCGGGCCGACCATGGCTCGGCGACCTTGGCCATCGCGAACACAAGGGGCTTGTGATCGACGAAAGCCGTGAACGGGCGGCCCTCGAGCAGATGGCGGAAGTGTCGGTCCGCCAGGTGGAGCCCGAGCAGCTCGCGGTCGAAGGTGCTGTAGCCGCGTTCGTGCGGGCGAAGCTGCCGGCTAAAAAACGCCAGCGGCTGCCAAGCACCACGCACCCACCGCTCGTGCACCGCGCCCACCGTGTAGTCTGATGCGTCGGTGGTGATGGCGATTAGTGCATCGGGCGCCGGGTGCGCCAGCATTGTGGCGTTGGCCAAGGCCAGCTTTGCGCCCACAAACGCCACGGCCATCGGCTCCGTCCAGGCGATGTCACCTTTGCCCGGCTTCCCCCGGAGGGCCTCGTGAAGGGGGCGCAGGAGCTGGGCGACGCGGGGCACGAAGCGGTGGTAAAAATTGACCATGCCCAGGAATTCCTGGAACCCCTTGATCGTGCGGGGGCACGGGAAACTCCTGACGGCCTCGTGCCTGGTGATGCAGTGCCCCAAGAAGTCGATGGTGGTGACGCCGAAATGGCACTTCGCGGGGTTGATGATCAGGCCATGCTGGCCCAGGAATTCGAATAGCATGCGGAGGTGGAGAAGGTGCTCCTCCCGGGACGCGTTCGTGACTAGGATGTCGTCCAGGTAGACGTAGATGAAAGGTAAGTCGCGCAAGACGCTGTCCATGAGCCGCTGGAACGCCTGGGCCACATTCTTCAACCCAAAAGGCATCCGCAGGCACTCAGAGGCCGAAAGGGGTGATGACGGCTGTCTTTGGGACATCGTCCGGTTGTACGGGGACCTGGTGGTGGCCCCGGATGAAGTCCACCTTGGAGAAAACGGTCGTGTTTGCCAACCGGGCGGAAAAGTCTTGAATATGCGGGACCGGGTAGCGGTCGGGGGTGGTGGCATCGTTGAGCCGGCGGTAGTCACCGCACGGCCGCCATCCGTCGCCGGGCTTTGGCACGATGTGCAGAGGAGAGGCCCATGTGCTGTTGGAGCGCCGTACGATGCCCAGCCGTTCCAGCATGGCGAACTCCACTTTCGCCACGGCGAGCTTCGTGGGGTCGATGCGGCATGCCCGGGCGTAGACCGGTGGGCCGACGGTGGGGATATGGTGCTCCACCCCGTGTTTGACGGCCACCGCTGAAAAGGTGGGCCGCGTGAGTGCCGGGAAACTGGTGAGGAGGCGGGTAAACTCGTCCGCTGCCGGAAGCGTACAAACTAATCTCGCCGGGATGGAACCACTCAGCAAGCCGCTTGGCAAGCCGCTCGGTGAGCCGCTCAGCGAACAAGCGAGCGAGCTGAAGGTTTCGGCCTGGATGAGACGTCGATGCTTATCGTCCACCAACAGCCCATGCGCACAAAGGAAGTCCTCACCGAGCAGGGCCATTGGCACGCTGGCGGTGACGAACGACCATTGGAAACGCTGCCCTCCGAACCGCAGTGAGAGGCAACGCTTCCCGAATGTGCGGATGGGTGTTCCGTTGGCAGCAAGCAAAGTGGGGCCCCGGCCCGCGGCTTGGTTGTCGGACGCGGAGGCAGGGAGGACACTTACCTGTGCTCCCGTGTCGCACAGAAAACGACGACCAGACAAGGTGTCCATGATGAACAGGAGGCTGCCGGAATGGCCGACGCTCATGGTCGCAAGTGAGCGCCGGCCCGGTCATTTCCCGACCCGTCAAAAGAACATGGCGGGCGGCACGTTCTAGCCTTGCGGCCGAACCTGGCATAGTAGTAGCACCAGGTTTGCGGCGGCGGCGGCCACGTCGGCCGTGCCGGCGGCGGTGGTGGTGGCAGCGGCGGTAGTGGGCGGGGCGTAGCAGCGGCCACGAGGGAAGCAGGGGGCACTGGAGCCTCCGCACCGGGATCCACTACGGCAGCACCGTACAACGACCACGTGTCGCAGGCCGCGAAAAATTTGTCGGCCTCTCCGGCCAGGGCACGGGGTTCTGTTATTTTGGAACCGGCCAGCGCGAGGCGCACCTGTACAGGTAGCTGGCAGAGGAAAAGTGCTCGGAACAGGAAATCCGGGTGCTGGTCTCCAAGCAGGGACAGCATAAAATCCATCCGAACGGATGGTCGTGTGTCGCCGAGGGTGGGAAGGTCCAGGAGGCGGTCGGCGCGTTCGACCTCCGTGAGCCCGAACGTGGCGAGGAGGAGACGTTTGAGCGCCTCGTACTTGTGGTCGCCCAGCGGGCGCCGAAGGATGGACACGACGCGGGCGGCAGTGCCGGGCCCGAGGGCAGCGACCACGTGGTAGTACCTGGTCTCGTCCGCCGTGATGCCCGGAGTTGGAATTGAGCTTCGGCCTGCACAAACCAAACGTCGGCTTGCGCTTCCCAGAACTCCGGGAGTTTGATGGAGACGGCGTTGATAGCCATGGCGCGTTCGGGGATCAGCTACGGCTGAACCAGTCGGGGTCACCAGTGTGGTGCTGTGCACACACGACTCGATTGCCAGGAAGGTAGGCCACAACGCGTGGATACAAACGAAAGCACTTTATTTCAAGCTCGCACATCAGCACTGGGCGGGCTCGACCTTAGAGCCCACATATATGTCCCGAGGCCACGCCTTGCCCCCGGGCGTGGCCGATCGGCCGAAAGGCGGGGCATGTATCTCAGTTCCACGCCCGGACGCTCGCCCCACCCACTGGTGCGCGGAATTATTGACCATTGTGCCCGCCACAGAGGTATTTTTACTTGACATCAAATCCAAACTGGCATCAAAATATCGTACGATGACTTGATGCTTTTGAAGCTTATTTCCAACTTCGGTGATGTGAGCGCGCGTTGTTATTTGCCAAAGTTCTGCAGTTCAAGTTGTGTTCAGAATTAAATTGTCGTCAATTTTGCAAACCTTAAACCTCATTTGACAGGATTACGTGTTTACTTGAGTGAAAGCGATGGGATCGGAAAAGCCAGTGCAGTTGCAGATTGTCAAAACGAAAGGACGACGTGCGCATGCGCGGAAAGTGAGATGAAAGGGTAAAAGGCACAAAGCGCACACGCGGACGTGGTAGAAATCACCAAAGGAAAGCGCAGTGAAAATAATTAAATGTCGGAGGAATCGTGGAAGGGTCAAAGAGCAAATGGTAATATCGAGTTCCCACCAATAGAAAGCGTCAGTATCACCACCAAAAAGACACACGAACGCTCGTTTCGTTTATTCACCTTTGGATTCAACTCCCATCATCATGTCTGGACGTGGTAAAGGTGGAAAGGGTTTTGGAAAAGGTGGTGCTAAACGTCATCGCAAGGTACTGCATGATAACATCCAGGGAATCACAGAGCTGAAAGTTTATTAAAGATTATTGCATATTGTAAAATCGTAAGGACGACGTGCGCATGCGCGGCAGAGAGGTGCAAAGGGCACACGCACGCCCGTGGCAGAAATCACCAAGGCAGCACCCTTTCTCGTCGAGAAAATAATTAAATGGAGGAGGCAAAGTTTCAAGGTTGAGCAAAGCGTCATATCGAGCTCTCCACCAATATGAAGCCTTGGTACCAACACCATCGGTATCGACACGCGTATGCTCGTTCGTTTGGTTAAATTGGGGTTTTGATCGAAACGCTCATTATGTCTGGACGTGGTAAAGGTGGAAAAGGTCTCGGTAAAGGTGGTGCGAAACGTCATCGCAAGGTGCTGCGTCATAACATCCAGGGAATCACAAAGCCTGCTATCCGTCGCCTTGCTCGTCGTGGTGGGGTAAAGCGCATCTCGGGTCTCATCTACGAGGAAACTCGTGGAGTTCTCAAGGTGTTCCTGGAAAATGTTATCCGCGATGCTGTTAGCTACACGGGGCACGCCAAGCGAAAGACCGTTACTGCCATGGATGTGGTGTACGCTTTGAAGCGCCAGGGCCGCACACTCTACGGTTTCGGTGGTTAAACATTTTGGTGGTGGTGTTCAACAGCAACAACAAAACTGCTCTTTTCAGAGCCACCAACTCGTTCATGAAAGAGCTTCAGGCGACTTGAACTTTGCTTTTTGTATTATTTGGCACCAGAAATGCAATGTTGAGAGCAGGGTTTGTATTATTATTTTGGGTTTGAGGAGATGAACGGGTCAAGTTATACATGTTATGGTTAAAATTAAAAAAAATGTGTATTTTAACATGAACCACCTTGCAAGCAACATGACACATGATCCCCAACAATTGTCACTTCTCAATCCTGTGGAGGTTTCATTGAAACATTGTGAAACCCCATTCCCTGAAGACAGCCAACCACCACCGACTTGTTCAACATTTCCTTCTCAGTTTTCATTAAAAAGTCAAAACAAAACGTATTTCCTCCAGGCCCGTATACACATTATATACATACAAAATGCAGTGATAGGTGGAGAGTTTGGTGAAAGGTCGATTACACTTTCAAGAAAGGTGTTGTGGCTCTGAAAAGAGCCGTTGGGTGGTGTGGTACGGAAGTTGTGCACAAGACCATGGACGAGCGGGTTAAGCTCGCTCCCCGCGGATACGTCGTGCCAGCTGGATGTCCTTGGGCATGATGGTGACACGTTTGGCGTGAATCGCGCACAAATTAGTGTCCTCAAACAGCCCAACGAGGTAGGCCTCGCTCGCCTCCTGCAGCGCCATCACTGCGGAGCTCTGGAATCGCAAATCGGTTTTGAAATCCTGTGCGATTTCACGGACGAGGCGCTGAAACGGCAGCTTGCGAATGAGCAGCTTCGTGGACTTTTGGTAGCGCCGGATCTCGCGCAGCGCCACAGTTCCTGGACGGTAACGATGCGGCTTTTTCACGCCACCGGTGGCTGGAGCACTTTTCCGTGCCGCCTTTGTCGCCAACTGCTTTCGGGCCTCGGGGAGCTTTTCCACCTGTCGATTTACGGGCGGTTTGCTTCGTTCGAGCCATCGTGACAATAACACAAAATTGAAAACAACTTTTTCACCAAACGCCAATAATGCGATTAAAACTGCGCTGTGCGCGTTTATTTATGTCGGGAGACGCTTGCTCCGCTTTGCATTTGGCTTGGCTGCCACATTTCCTCGTTCACTATTGGCTGCCACATTTCCTCGTTCACTATTGGCTGCCACAATGTGCTCGGTTGCAATTGGCTGCCACATTTTCACGTTTGCTATTGGCTGCCTCAAAACCATTCCCATTCGCTGAAGAATTAAGCCCCACCTCACGCTCCATCCATTGGTCGAAACTTCATTCTCCCCTCTCCATTGGCTAAAATCTGAGCCCGATGTGATCTGCTCCGCGAGGGAAAGCTCCGTCCGCCTTCCCTTGCTCGTTTCTCCCACCAATATCTATCCCGAGCTCCTTTGGGCCTGTTCAGTGCTTCCATTAACGTGAAGAAGCAAAAAGCAAATCCTTGCCGAATATTTCCGTTTGTGTCCCGTAATATAAAAAAATTCACTCACGAATCGATTTCAAAATTGGGTAGTTTGTCGAGGTGGGACGGAACTCCATTTTTATTATATTACAGTCGTTGTACGTTATTTGTAAATAAAACATTATTGCGATATTGCAGGAACCGTGTGTGTTATCTTGTTATCCGTTGTACGTTACCGTTGTACGTTATCTATATTATAATAGCCGTATATGATTCTGTCTGTCTGTTGGGCGTCTGTCCGGGGTGTGGCTTACTCGGTTTGCAGAGTAGCTCCACCCATAGCTCCACCCATTCTGGGAGAGCCTTCGCTTCATATAAACAAATATCCACCATTTTATTAACTCGCATAGCTTTGAGGCCTGTTTTGTAGGCCCGTGGTGTCTTGCTCTCTCTCCCAGTTTTATTTCAAATCAAATTCGATATATCATTTCATTTTTCACAGTCGCTAACATAGTTTTAGACTCGGTTGAAAAAAAAACGGGAAGAAAATCCGATGAAAGTTGCCGTTTATAGAACGAAATGAATTCTCAAACGCCTGTAAACTAAAGGCAAAGCCCATTCATTGAGTCACCCTCACGATTTTATCGAATTCACCATCTGATTTAATTTTTATCGATGGTTTTAGACTCGGTGTCAGAAATAATTGAGAACATTCACGCACACACGGGAAATTGCCGAGATATATTTATTAAAATCGCGCCACGATGATACACGAAAATACACCGCCTAAAATAACAGTCGGGGAAAATGTCGACAGATATTAAAAATTCGCTTTTTCTTTTCCGTTAACATTTATTACTTTTACGTTTTATGAGAGTCGGCACAAAAACGACATGTTTTTCTTCGTTCTTTCTTATTTCATTCAAAATTATTATCCGGAAGTAAAATATGTTTCAGGAAATTACCGAGAGATATTTCTTCGTTTTTATTTCATTAGTTACTAGCAGAAGTACCCAGCGTTGCCGGGCGGCGGAGGGGGGAAGTGCACGTACACTTTAAACATGTATATACGTGTGGGATGTGGGATATGGGATATATACGTGTGTGTGTGTGTGTGTGTGTGTGTGTGTGTGTGTGTGTGTGTGTGTGTGTGTGTGTGTGTGTGTGTATATATATATGTGTATATACTGTATATGTGTGTGTATGTGTGTATGTATGTGTGTGTATATATGTGTGTGGGTGTCCGTGTGTTTGTGTGTATGTGTGTATACATATATGTGTGTGCATACATATATGTGTGTGTGTATACATATATGTGTGTGTGTGTGTGTCTGTGAATAAGAGAGAGACCGAATTGTGGGGTACAGAAATGAAAAAACGAGGTCGGTGTGTGTGTGTGTGTGTGTGTGTGTGTGTGTGTGTGTATGTGTGTGTGTATATATATGTGTGTGTGTCTATGTGTGTGTGTGTGTGTGTGTGTGTGTGTGTGTGTGTGTGTGTGTGTATATGTGTCAAGTAGTAGATTTGTTATTGCCTAAAGTTCAGTTATAGACGTTGGTTGCTAATGTGTTATGATTTAAATCTGGTTTAAAAATGCTATTTTCATGAAGTTAATAAAGGGTTTTTGCTTCGTTTTAGTTTTGGATGAGGAGAGGCTCGCTGAGGTCATGCTGAACAAATTGTATACGTATGCTTTTTCGAGGCTGGTCGTAAAACCACGCCCACATGCGCTTGTTTTTGCGTAATGCTAGTAGAATGACATGAACCTATCGTTAACCATATATATTTTGTTTTAATCACAGCAACGCATGACTCTGTATAAACATGCTTTGAATTACTCATGTACACAAACCCATAAAATATATGGGTTTGTTTGGCTAAGCATACACTCTCCTCTTTGTGAGTTACATTTCTGTTTTCTCGGAGCCCAGAAAAACATTTGGTCCGAATGATAAGGAAGGGCTGACTCCCCCGAATGATAACGGTGGGAGGGACTCTCGCCAGTCGCTTTGTTCTCTCGGAGATTTTCTGATAATCGTATTCGTATATAAGTGAATGAGAATCAATGCGTTTTCAGGAAGGCTTGACGTGGCATGAGACTGGCTCTTGCTATAGATGTCTTGGCCTCCTCCGGATCTGTATAAGTTGGTTTTTAATAAAGCTGCGCCATTCCAGGCTATTGTGGACTTCTTTTGCAAACGAAGAGCTGATTCTTCACAGATGGTACCAGGAGTGGGGTGTCAACAGACGCGGAGGACGGGAAACGGAGCCCGAGGGACAGGAGGAAGGCTGACCTGAGGCCGGCGCCGGCACGTTGATTTGATTAAAGGTGGGAGTTGTTTTATATCAGAGGGCTATTATTCCAAATTCGTACCTTCCTCCCTCGCGCGGGTTCAGCCTCCTTGTCTTCCGCGCTGTCTGCACTCGAACAGAAATTGTAAGTAAAGGCTCATTTAGGCCTCAGAATGACGTGGTTTTGTTAAAGCCAGGATAAACAAGTAAGGATAAACCAGGAAGGACTTAACAGTAAGCTTAAAGTTACAGTTAGCACCAGGAGGGGAAAATGAGGTCGGACAGCCATATAGGTTGAAACCAGGTGGCCAAGATTTTTCCAGGAAGGAACAGCCCAGAGACAAGATGGGGTATGCCATTGCATGCCAGGGAACGAAGGGCTGTGGCTAAACTTAGATAGAAGGCCAAAGCAACAGAGGTCCAGATAGAAACAGGCCAGGACCTGGTGGACAAGAGAAAATAAATAAGCTCACAGGAAATGGGCCAGGTGGCCACAGGGTGAGAAGGACAGGAATGGTTTTTGAAATATTGAAATTTTAAGCATTGTAGCTATAGTTATTGAAGCTACAGGACAGAGGACAATTAAGTAAGCAGTTAAACAAGTAAAACAGCGAGTGATGCCGCTGGACCAGATACCAGACCAAGACCCCCCAACCCCCCAAGACCTGAGCTCAGTCCCGGGGCTCTAGGCAACACCCCCCCACCCCCCCCAAGACCTGAGCTCAGTCCCAGGGCTCTAGGCAACACCCCAACACCCCGCCCTGCCTTCCCTTTTTTTCACCTCAACCCACCCCCCGTCCAAACCCGTCCCAAAAATCCTTTTCCTTGAATGGGAGACTTCTATGAGTATATGAATGAGGAATGAATGTATATTGGGATGTTAATTGACGTGTGTATCTAGCCAATGTATTTGTCTGTATGACATATGCAAAGCAGAGGGTTTCGGTGTGAAGCTTTGTAAGTGATCTGCTCGACGTGCGGGAAATTCAGGCCGGGAATGTCCATTTTAGCGTCTATCCGAGAGAACAGGCGAGGTCCTGAACTGAGTCCGGATTTTCATCTGTTTGGGAGTTGTTTGGGAAGCGAATTGATATAAATCGGGTCAGGAAAGCACTCGGAGTGCCCTTGTCGACCTACTGTTGATATGAAGCGGGTTTCTTGGAGATGGTTGCAGGATGGGCTGTTTTTTTTCCGCTAAATTCAGAATTCGAATCAATATGTGTGTTTTACTTGAATCGAAGAGTTCATTCAATGGCAGATATTGTGGATTGTATGTGTGGGATGTATCGCTGAGGCAGCTCACCTTTGGAATTGGTGTCATATAGTGCATTTTGGGTCAGAGAGGTCAAGCGTCGGAGATCCTGTTTTTTTGCGATGTTTACGAGCTAGGGATGAGTTCTGACAGCTCAATGTTCTGACAACTCACTAAATGTCAAGTCGTAGATTCTTTATTGACAATTCTCTGTTATGACAGCCGACTGCATGTCCCAAGTGAGGTAAACCCCGCCGGGAACGCGAATAGAGCGGCGTGCAGGGAGTGTTGGGATTCGTGTGGAGGCACGAGGGTGCGCGCCAAGACGGGGGGCGGCGTGGCGTCGTCGCGTTGAGATGGTTGTGCCAGGTCGATCGGCGATCTCTGAATTTAAATCGGATTTTTGTCATGTGTGTTGTGAAATTAAACGTCTATCCGAGAATCCTGGCAATGTTCGTTTAACTAAAGTGTGGTACAAACCTGTGTTTCCGCCGTGCGGCTCCGTGGAAGTTTGGGTAGAGGGATATTGGGTGTTCAGACAGGAGCCGAGCGAGCCGCGAGTCACGGGTGTGCTGTATGAGATTTGCTCAGAGTGCTGGCGATAACTCGCCCACTCTCAGAGGAGGATGTGTGCCCAAATGCATTGTGGGTCATTTCGACTTTGCTGGATGTCGGACGTTCATGTCAGACGAGCCATGTCGGAATAGTGGCCGGCTGCGACATATATGCCAGGCAATGTCACAGGACGAATACGTCATTTAAGATGGATTTATAAGATGGATAGATGGATGGATTTATTTAAGATGGCTAAAATAAACGATTTCAAGACAGAGTAATTAATTTCCGGAGCCAAGTTCCAACAGGAAGTCTTGTTCATACAGTAAGGTACAGTGCGGAGTGGCGGCTGGAAGATGCATCGATGCATTTGTGTTGACCAATTCGAAGTTTGACCTTTTAAAGTTTAGTTGACCTTTGTTCGAGATATGCAAGGGAAAGGTCAGAGGTAATTCACTAACCTTGGAAGAACGACAGGCGGAGTCAGTCTACAGGGTGTTGCTTTAACGACAGGATATATAGGACTTAAATCTGGAGAATATCGGGACATATATTGTGGGTAAAACCAAAATCATGTACGTAATTAATGAACAGAGAATATCGAGTCCTGTTTGTCGTTGTAATTGTCGTTGATGTCCCGATTCAGGGGTCTCAAGAAATAAACAGACTTCCGGTGCCGACCGGAAGCGTCAGGTACAGTACGCTTGGAATTTAATTTAACCGGGTCGAGTACAGTAACGTGTTCGATCGAGCTGTGGGGATTTGAGATGGATTTGAGTCACGTTAAATGGAGGACATTTGGGAGGATGAAGAGATGCAAGTAACGTGGATTAAATTGTGGTATCACGAGTTGGGTGCCAGAGATATTGTGGTTATTATAACTCACTGATTATAGGGGGCGCCGGGCGCACCGAGTACAGATCGGGTTGCATGATGGAGCACGCATGCATGGATTTTGGCTTTGCGAGGCTCCGGATAGAAATTGGCATTTCGATGCTGTGGATTATATTGTGCCTGCCCGGAAAGGTGATGTCCTGTGCTGGGGCTGGCGACATGCCTCTGTTATTTGTTACTTGCCGGAAAAATTTTCCGGCAAGTATGTTGATCTGTTCGTTTGTTTGTCTGTTTGTCTGTTTGTCTGTTTGTCTGTCTGTTTGTCTGTCTGTTTGCAGCACTGCGTCTACACCGTTGCACGGAGAATCGCCAAACTTTGCACACATATTGGTCTTGCCCTGGAATAGACTGTGCCCAATTGATGACGTCATCGGTGACGTGGTTCGGCCGCCATCTTGGAAAAACCGAAAAAATTTGCACCTCTATATCTCCGAAAGTACTGTACTGAAAAAATTGAGACATGGCTCATTGTAAAGAACTCTCCATGGGGAATAAAATATGTTAATGATGACGTCATATGTCACGTGGTCGGCCGCCATCTTGGAAAAAAGGCAAAAATTTGCACCACTATATCTCCAAAAGTGCTGAACAGAAAAATTGAGACATGGCTCATTGTAAAGAACTCTCCATGGGGAATAAAATATGTTAATGATGACGTCATCAGTCACGTGGTCGGCCGCCATCTTGGAAAAACCGAAAAACTTAGCACCTCCATATCTCCGAAAGTGCTGAATAGAAAAAATTGAGACATGGCTCATTGTAAAGAACTCTCCATGGGGAATAAAATATGTTAATGATGATGTCATCGGTCACGTGGTTCGGCCGCCATCTTGGAAAAACCGAAAAATTCTGCACCTCCACATCTCCAAAAGTCCTGAATAGAAAAAATTGAGACATGGCTCATTGTAAAGAACTCTCCATGGGGAATAAAATATGTTAATGATGACGTCATCGGTCACGTGGTTCGGCCGCCATCTTGGAAAAACTTTGCACCTCGATATCTCCGAAAGTGCTGAACAGAAAAAATTGAGACATGGCTCATTGTGAAGAACTCTCCACGGGGAATAAAATATGTTAATGATGACGTCATCGGTCACGTGGTTCAGCCACCATATTTGTCCTAAATGGCCGATAAAAAAGTAAATTCCGGCAAGTCCTCGGTCTCTGACCGATTTTTCATCTGTCTGTCGGTCTGATTGTAAGTCTTTGGTACTGGGAGGGCTAATTGAGTGCTCAGGCGTCATTGTTCCATGGAGGCAGGAGCTGTGAGTCACAAAATGTAAATGTAACACAGAGAGATGGACAGGACAACAATGGAGTTTATATGGACGGGTTTGGGGCAGTTTCAATCTGACGATTACAGAGTGCTTTGTTCCGTTCACGAAACATGTAAAATTCATGGAGTTGAAGTCGTTTGCAAGAAGGCAGCAGAGTCAGTACTGGGATGCAACTTCGTCCGGGGGTTTTGGTCCAGCCTGCAAGGAGTCCAGGGGCTTGTTTTAGGGCTGGGTCGCCAAAAATGGGATGCTGTGCCCATCTGGATGTAAAATTATCCATCAAGGACGGGGAATAATGTGCAGTGTGATTGGGTAAGAGGTAAAGGCCATAAAACACCAACCCCATGAGGAACGAAATAAATGGAGAGATGTTGGGATCACATGATGGTTGGGATTGAAGAACAACCTACTGGGATTTCAAACCTGTGTTTGGGTCTGGGGCAACTGGGTGATGGGCAACAGTGTATGAGTGAGTAATTATGATCTGTTTAAGTGTAAGAGGCGGTGGAGAAGAAAGGGGTGATGAAAAGTTATTTGTTTTAGTGTGAAGTAGGTTGGTTGCTTATTTGTCACAGTAAGATGAGAGTTGTGTTTTTAAGCTTGGTCTTTGAATGAATTGTTGCTTGGAATGTGTTGATTGGAAAAGTGATTTCTGATCGCTGATCCGATCTGGTTTTGAATTGTTGATTTAATTTTGAATTGATTGGAGGTAATAAGGATTTGTGTTGATTTCCTGATTTGAGTTGATCTGGAAACAAAGACAGATGGGATTAATGTGTATATCAGGAACATTTTGGAAAAGAAATATGGATATATGACATTACTAAAATATAACCAAGCAATTGAGAGTTCTTGGGTTAATGGGATATAAATAAATGCATCTACAAGTTGATGGTTTATAAAAAATTTAGTTCTGGATGATACTTAAACGATGAACAATGTTGGCAATATACAAAGAATGTGACTTGTTTTTTGGGGGGAAAACATGTGGTTTAAAATTGGTTGGCTAAGTTTTAAAGATGGAGATGTTTCGCAGAACTCTTATGATTATTTATATGAGTGGTGGACTATTCCATGGAGAAGCATGGTATGGTATAAAAATAAAGAGGGAGTATCCAGGAAAAAGATGTTCAAGTGAACTTTGTGCTGTGAAAAGAATGTCGAGTTAATGGAAGTGTTTTGTTCGATTAATTTTGTTCAATTTGTGTTCAAATGACCATCGATGTTGGGGGCAAAGTTATGGGTGAATTTGGTGAGTGGTTGTGGGCAAACGAAGATTAATTTAGATTTATCATAGTTAAGTTCGAGGAAGTTGATTTGAAGCCAGAATTTCATTTGGATGCCAGAAAGGAGAAAGGAGATGCTGAAAGCCAGAAAGGAGATGCTGTTGTCTACTCTGAATGACAGGTGGCGGTATCCAGGGCGCTGAGGAGTTTGTTCACGTTGTAAAGTTTGTTTATTTAGTTTGTTTATTGTAGAGAAGAGTGCTTTTGGGATTCCGGAGCCAGAGTGGATAATTTGAGAGTAGTAGGTGGTCCATGTGAAGCTTGGGAGTGAACTGATTTGGGTTTAATAGGCACAAGCTGGTCTAAACAGGGTGAGGAGGATGGCGTGATTGATGATGTCAAAGGAGGCGTTGAGGTGAGGAGGATGAAAATGTTGAGGTTGCCGGCATCAGAGGAGAGAAAAGGTCGCTGGTGATTTTGAGGAGAGCAGTTTCAGTACTGTGGCTGGAGCAGAATCCGGATTGGGATGTTTCATACAGGTTATTGGCAGAGTGGTGATGTTTGAGTTGAGTGGCCACAGCACGTTCCAAAACTTTTGACAGAAAGGGTAGATTGGAGATGGGTCTGAAGTTATTTAGGGTGTCAGGGTTTAGTCCAGGGTTTTTCCAGAATGGGGGTGAAGTCTCACGAGTTTTTGGGGAAATCGGTATGTGAAGCTGGATTAAGTTGGAACTGCTTGATGAGCCATGGAGATGGATTGGGTTTTGTTGTTGGTTGTCTGGGAGTTCGGTTGTTGCATTGCCAAAGGTTTCTGTGTGGTGGACACACTCGTTGGCTGTTGTCTTGTGTGACGTGGATGGAGATGTATGTGGCTGCGTGTGGCTGCCTGGAGTCGGGAAGACGGCTACAGTGGTTGATATTGGTTGTGGATCGTCCGGGGTGCTTCGATTTGCATAGGGGGTGAAGATTGGGATATTACATTATTTTAAGTAAGTATTGGTATGAGTAATTACATAAGTAATTATGAGTTATTATGAGTATTAGTTATGAGTAAGTGATTATTTTAGTAAAGTTACATGTTTCGCTGTGTTGTGGATCTGCGGACAAGCTAGTTTGATGGGTACCCTGGGGTCTTCGGCGTGTCTATGTGTTTGGCTGTCTGTCACACCGGACTCTTGAATGGGTTTTCATGAGACGAATTTCAGACATAACAGTGAGAATCTATTTTGAGCGAATCACAGTGGGTGAGGAAAACATTGTGTGTGACCAGACACCAGAACTGACCAGAATTGAAATTGGAAGTAGACCAGGTTATTTCTATTATTTGTTTATTCGTGAAAATAAATAAATAATAGGGGGAGGTTAATGGAGGTTAATGGTGGTTTGTTTGTGTTAATGGAGGTTAATGGTGGTTTGTTTGTGTTAATTCTAGTTGAAACTCTCGCTGAAGTAATTTTCGTTTATTTTTATTTTTTGATTCGATTTGAGAGTTGAGATGATTGATTTTTTATTAATTTTATAATTTTATTTTTATTGATGTTGGAAACAGGTAATGGGATGCTGAGAGAAGGATTGAATTTAATTTGAATTGGACTGGATTAAATGGGATTGAATTAAAAAATTGAATATTGGATAAAATTGGATCCACTTGAAAAAAAGTGGATTAGGAAATTGGAGAAAAGGTGTTCTATGAAACTATGAATTGAATGAATTGAATCTATGAATTGGAGACCTGTAGACCAGGCGCTCCCAGGAGACTTGTGGACCAGGTGTTCCACCAGAGGAAAAAGACCAGGTGTTCGTGGAGCACTTCACCTGCAAGAACGCCTTGGAACCAAGGTGGAAGGGACCAGTCCAGGTGTTGCTGACTACACCAACGGCAGTCTTTTGCGAGGGCAAGACTTCGTGGATCCACGCCACGCACTGTAAGTTGGCCATACAAGCACCAGACACTACACCACAGCAACCACAGTAAGGATGGGCCTAATCATAGGTACAATACTATTGATAGCGACAGCAGCTAGGGGAAACTCCGATTCCAATAGATGCGAAAACGAAACCCGACACCTCACCGTAACATGGGGACAAAGAGTATCACTACCATGTTTCGAACAGAAAGCCCTGCACACAAATTGGGTGAACATAAATTGGCTAGCACTGTCGGCAGGGCCTGGACGCGTTGGCATGATACTACAAAAGCAACGAGAGTTCCGGGAAGATGGGCAAGCTAGCATTAAGACCTTGGCCCAACCAGGATACCAATGGGGAACCCCTGATTTTAAGCTACAAACACGCACACGCCTAGGGAAAGACATGACCATGCAGGTCCGGTGCAGCGTCTGGACCCCTGGCGCGGCCGGTGGCGAAAAGAACTACATACCATGCATCAAATACATACTCACGCCACAACCCCAGAATAAGGCCCCAAAGAAGGGTGAAAACACATATTGGAAAGTGGCCAGGGAAGTGGCAACAATTCAAAATAGGACACACTGCTGGTCGTGCATGCGCTTTCCCCAAGCAGGCACCACAGGAATACACATGATAGTGCTACCTCTGTCCCTCAATGACCTCTGCTCACAACCTATCGATTCCCCATGTTTAGTCACCACGCTGGAAAGAGAAGGGGTTGACAACGGCAAGAGTTGCAATCGACAATTTAATTATCGCCCGTCAATGATTGCCCATGTGGCCGAGAGGCCTGCCCCCGTCTGGGTCAAACCACAGAAAGGGAAGGTCTGCCTCCAGGGTTCCGGCCACTTGCGTATGGGAGAATCAGAATGCGCCTACACTCTCCCCGGGAAGCTGGGACAAGGGAGCTCGGGGATTACATTACGAATAGTACTGCAAGATAAACACAACCACAACATAACGGCTATAACATTCTCTAGGGGGGTTAGTAGGATTAATGGGGTGGTAAAGGGACTCCAGTGCTTATCCACCCACCTGGTCCCACCCCATGGGACAATGTTTATATGCGGCGACAAGGCTTACCCCTATTTACCAAATAATTGGGGGGGCACATGTTATCTGGGTTCAGTCCTTCCTGACGTTGAGATACTGGATGAGCTAGACCCAAAGTCCTTGGACAGGCGTTATAAGAGGTCAGTCATGAACGAAGATGGAACCACTAAACTACACGGGAGCCTAGGGGAAAAGGTGTTTGGTTTCTTCTTCCCAGGAGCGGGCACAGTCATGGATAGTTTCCGGATAGATAAATTGGCTTTGGCCCTAGAAAAGGTGGCAAACGACACCGCTACGGCTCATGACATACTATTGGACACGGTAATTCACATGCGTACAATGGTGATGCAGAATCGGGTGGCTTTGGACATGCTCCTGGCAGAGAAAGGAGGGGTATGCGGAATTATAGAGGGAAAATGTTGCACTTACATACCCGATCCATCTGAAGGAGTGTCAGCCGCAATAGTGAGACTAAGGGAAACTAGCCACGCCCTGACGATCGATCGGATCGCGCGTGAAAATTCTTATACATTTAGCTGGCTCACTGACTGGTTCCAGGGATGGACGGGCACCATAGTGAAGTGGTTATTGACCGCACTGGCTGTGATAATCGGGGTAGTAATTTGGGGGGCACTAATGAAATCTCTAGTCCTCCTCTGTATGAGAAAGTATTTTACAGGATGGAAAGTGAAGAAGCCGCCGACAACGACTATGGCTCTGACCACAGAGGCCGTCGACCTGAACGGGTCCTTCAACAAGGCAGTTGCGACCGGCGCTCCAGAAAATTGCATTGAATTTTGTAATGACTGTGATACTTGTGTGGATCCCATGTGGGAACTGGCTGCTGCCTGTAACGGTGTATGTGATGACTGTGATACTTGTGCTATAAACCCCTTGCGTGTACTGGCTAACGCTGCTTATGTATTACAAGCTGACAGCTGCACGCCCCCTTTAAACCCAACTATGGATCTGATTGCGACGCTGGGTCTGGCGGTCGAGGGACCCGACGTGGATATCCTAGACCCGCAAGCCGACCAGGCGCCCAAGGGAGACTTTGACATAAAAGGAAGTTCCTCTCTTTGCTTCATATGTATTAAGTTCAAATGCTTCAAGTGAATCGGATTTTTACGCTCTGTACCCTGACCAGGAAATTGAGACACAAGATACTGACAATATTATGTATTCCCCAGAACAGCAGCACGTGAGGGACCTCATGGGCATGATCGTTGATTAACTTCGAAGATCTGCAAGGACTGAGTCTGCAAAGGGTGGGGGGAGCAAGTTCCGCAGGGGAGGTGACGGGCCCTCTGGCGGAGCAGAACCTCATCTGGACCAGACGCCTTCGTTGTGGATCCGAAACGTTAATGGACTTTCATGTTCTGAGCCCTCAGGCTCCGAGCACGCACCACACGACACGTTCGCCAAATGCACGGGCGAGGCGCTTTGGGCGCACGATATGCCCTTGGGAGATACCCGCATTACACAATTATTTTTTCAATACCCGCATTACACAATTATTTTTCAATAAAGCCCAATGTGGCACGTTGTCTCTTAAGATACTTTGTCTCGACGAGACAAGAGGAAGGAATGTCAAGTAGTAGATTTGTTATTGCCTAAAGTTCAGTTATAGACGTTGGTTGCTAATGTGTTATGATTTAAATCTGGTTTAAAAATGCTATTTTCATGAAGTTAATAAAGGGTTTTTGCTTCGTTTTAGTTTTGGATGAGGAGAGGCTCGCTGAGGTCATGCTGAACAAATTGTATACGTATGCTTTTTCGAGGCTGGTCGTAAAACCACGCCCACATGCGCTTGTTTTTGCGTAATGCTAGTAGAATGACATGAACCTATCGTTAACCATATATATTTTGTTTTAATCACAGCAACGCATGACTCTGTATAAACATGCTTTGAATTACTCATGTACACAAACCCATAAAATATATGGGTTTGTTTGGCTAAGCATACACTCTCCTCTTTGTGAGTTACATTTCTGTTTTCTCGGAGCCCAGAAAAACATTTGGTCCGAATGATAAGGAAGGGCTGACTCCCCCGAATGATAACGGTGGGAGGGACTCTCGCCAGTCGCTTTGTTCTCTCGGAGATTTTCTGATAATCGTATTCGTATATAAGTGAATGAGAATCAATGCGTTTTCAGGAAGGCTTGACGTGGCATGAGACTGGCTCTTGCTATAGATGTCTTGGCCTCCTCCAGATCTGTATAAGTTGGTTTTTAATAAAGCTGCGCCATTCCAGGCTATTGTGGACTTCTTTTGCAAACGAAGAGCTGATTCTTCACATATGTGTGTGTGTGTGTGTGTATATGTGTGGGTGTGGGTGTACATGTGTGTGGGTGTGGGTGTACATGTGTGTGGGTGTACATGTGTGTGTGTGTGTGTGTGTGTGGATGTATGTGTGTGTGTGTGTGTGTGTGTGTGTGTGTGTGTGTGTGTGTGTGTGTCTGTGAATAAGAGAGACACAATTGTGAGGAACAGAAATGAAAAAACGAGATGTGTGTGTGTGTTTGTGTGTGTTTGTGTGTAGATATATATGTGTTTGGGTGTACGTGTGTGGGTGTACGTGTGTGTATGTATGTGTGTGTATATATGTGTGTGGTTGTACGTGTGTTTGTGTGTGTATGTGTGTGTGTGGGTGTGCACGCACATGCATTCACATGTTATCAGAAGTAAATACATTGTGTAGATTACATCATTTGTGCATCTGATAAATTGCCAGTAACAATTTTGTGAAACTGAATGTGCAGGTGCAGCATCTAACTCAATATGTCGAAATGTCTCACACGTCCATGCCCGTGGGATTCCCACGGGTGACCCCAGGGCCGATTGGAGCGGAGAGTGAGGGCCGATTGGAGCGGAGAGTGAGGGACGATTGGAGTGGAGAGTGAGGGCCGATTGGAGCAGAGAGGAGTGTGAGGAGGTATTGGAGAGGGGTGTGAGGAGGTATTGGGTGGAGAGGAGTGTGAGGGCTTGGAGAGGAGTGTGAGGGGTTGGCGAGGAGTGTGAGGGGTTGTAGAGGAGTGTGAGGGGTTGTAGAGGAGTGTGAGGGGTTGTAGAGGAGTGTGAGGAGGTATTGGAGAGGAGTGCGAGGAGGTATTGGAGAGGAGTGTGAGGAGGTATTGGTGAGGAGTGTGAGGAGGTATTGGAGAGGGGTGTGAGGATGTATTGGAGAGGAGTGCGAGGAGGTATTGGAGAGGAGTGTGAGGAGGTATTGGATAGGAGTGTGAGGAGGTATTGGATAGGAGTGTGAGGAGGTATTGGAGAGGAATGTGAGGAGGTATTGGAGAGGAGTGAGGAGGTATTGGAGAGGAGTGTGAGGAGGTATTGGAGAGGAGTGTGAGGAGGTATTGGAGAGGAATGTGAGGAGGAGTGGGATTGGAGAGGAGTGTGAGGAGGAGTGGGATTGGAGATGCGTGAGGGTGGAGAGAGGAGAGTGTCAGGTGGAGAGGAGTGAGGGGTCACATATTATGTGAAATAAATAAATTGTGTTCATTCCACCATTTCTGGATCTGATGAATTGCCAGTAACCATTTTGTAAAAATGAATGTGCAGCATCTAACTCAATATGTCGAAATGTCACACACGTCCATGCCCGTGGGATTCCCACGGGTGACCCACTATATTTCTTCGTTTTTATTTCATTCAACATTATTATCCGGAAGTAAAGGTTCACATGTTCATTTCACGTGTGCAAAAACAAACTCCATTTCACGTGTGCATGGACATGAAACACAGACGGGAAAATGCTAAGAGATATTTCGGTCGAAGCAATTATACACCGCCCAAATAAAATATTTCACCGATACACCGAGCGAATTTCACCGAGTTTCAGGAAATTACCCAGAGATATTTCTTCGTTTTTATTTCATTAGATACTAGCAGAAGTACCCAGCGTTGCTGGGCGGGGGAGGGGGGAAGGGCACGTAGCTACACTTTAAACATGTATATACATGTGGGATGTGGGATATATACATGTGGGACGTGTGTGTGTGTGCGTGTGTGTGTGTGTGTGTGTATATGTGTGTATGTGTATGCATGTGTGTGTGTGTGTGTGTCTGTGTGTGTGTATGTGTATATGTGCATGTGTCTGTGTGTGTATATGTGTATGTGTGTGTATACATATGTGTATGTGTATATGTGTGTATGTGTATATGCATGTGTCGGTGTACATGTGTGTATGTGTGCGTGCGTGTGTGTGTGTGTGGATGTGTATGTGTGTGTGTGTGTGTGTGTGTTATTGTGAAACTGCATGTGCAGGTGCAGCATCTAACTCAATATGTCGAAATGTCACACACGTCCATGCCCGTGGGATTCCCACGGGTGACCCCACCAGTTTGTAAATAAAACATCATTGCGATGTTGCAGGAACCGCACATTTGTCAATGAATCGAGAAGCAGAAAATGGACGTAACAAAAGCTTGTTTGAAAGACGAACGTGCAATTGCGCAAACCCCGCAGAATGGTAATTCCATCGCCGAACACAAGCAGGAGATTAAATTATTTTGTTTCCAGAGCTCCGATCTGATGGCGTTGCCGGCGACATTTTGACCTCCCTCGTCGGTCTGTTTGAGGACACGAGGAGAGCGTCATCCACCGTCTACAAAACTCGATACCGACAAATCCCTTTTTGTGCATTTATCTGTCAGAATGGATTTGTACAGAACTTGAGAGTAAAGAAGAGGAGAGATCAAACGGTAATAAGGCAAGGGTCTTTCACTCAGTTGTTAATGTGTGGAATGGTCGCTCCGGAAAGGTCGTGGCAGCAGAAACTACATTCGTCTAAATTGGAATGAGATAAGTACCCGGAAATAATGTAGATCGAGAGGTCTAGGGATATTTGTGTAACTTCTTTGTCGCTTGAGCAAGGATGCGTGATTGAACAGAACATCATTGCGGATTGTTGGCTGTGGGAGGGGGGGCGGGGGGGAGGGAGGAGGTCTCGCTCGTCAAGAGGTGGTGTATGGTCGATGTGGTGTTTCTCACAAAAGAGCCGTCTTCGGAAAGAATAAGTCCCTCCCCTCCCCCAACCCCGCAAAGAAAATCTTCCCCCTCCCCCACCCCCGGAAAGAAACAACTGGTATAAAATTTTTTTCTCCTTTTTGATATAAATTGGTCTGGTGTTGATGAGGTGCAAGAATGACGGACCGAATGGATACCTGCTGGGTCTAAATTCCTTGCGCACCTTGAACTGTTAAGGCTGGAAAAAGCCAACGCGGAGACACCTGCGATGACCCCACTCTCACGCATTGTTGTTTTCCAGATTATTGCGCATCAAGTGCAAAGTTCATTATCATCCACATGTTCTGTATTTGGTTTGGAAGTGACAGAACGCCATGATTTGTCCACAAAAAGAGAAATCCAAATAACTTCACTGAATTTCATGCAAAGGTGACGAATTTGGTTCTTTTGAAGGGAAACTCGGATCAAGAAAGACACACGCCCACTTTTCATCGAACCAATGACTGAGCATTAGGTTGTGTACTCCACCCAGAAACGCTTTGTGATCCAGATATTTGCATATGAACCCTTTATAAGAGGGAATCGTTCACACTCGTCTCGTCTCAAAATTCTGTCTTTCTCCGTCGGTTAATATTTGGTTGCTTCGCTCTCGTTTTTGGTTTTCTCCACTTGTCATGCCTCTGGATCCTCACAAGCAAGAGGCAGCAAAGAAGGGTTCGAAGAAAGCCGTTTCCAAAGCGACTCGGAAGGGTCCCAGTAAACGGCGTCATCGCAGAAAGGAAAGCTACGCCATTTACATCTACAAGGTGCTGAAACAAGTTCACCCCGATACGGGTGTTTTTTCCAAAGCGATGAGCATCATGAATTCCTTCGTTAATGACATCTTTGAGCGTATCGCATCCGAAGCATCTCCTCTGGCGCATTACAACAAGCGCTCCACCATCACATCGCGGGAGATCCCGACGGCAGTGCGTCTGCTCCTTCCCGGGGTGTTGGCCAAGCACGCCGTGTCCGAAGGTACAAAGGCCGTGACCAAGTACACCAGCTCCAAGTGAGCTCCGACTCGTTTCTGAAGTTCATCCCCAAATGGCTCTTTTCAGAGCCAGTCAATGTTTCTTTAAGAGAGTGCAGCCTTTGCTATTCGTGTCCCTCTGGTGCGTTTGTGATGCACAAGATGATTGATGAGTTCGAATCGCTGAACTCAAGTAAACACAAGTACAACACGTAGTAATTATCAATATATTTCATAAATATGTCCAATCTTCATAAATATCGGGGTTTGTTTCTTTCCGAGAGAGTTTGCAAATGCGGTTCTTGGGTGAGAAACATGAGCAACCACACACCACTCCTTGCCGAGACTCACATAAACAACACTCCGCACAGATGCACACAATCATCCATTCATGCTCAAGGTAACAAAGTCCTGCCCTACACCCCACTATCTCCAATACTTCCAGGTGCAATTTAAACTCATCTACTCTTTTTGCTGCCACTACCTTTCCAGGGAGGCTGTTACGGATTCGTCACTTCCGTTGTTGTGGTTCTCATCCACTGTAAACATTTTTGGTTGCATGTACTCTTATAGTTATCGTTTAAGTGAAATAGAGATTACTGTTTTCAAAAGGTAAAAAAATGTTAGTGTTTTAAAAGAAACCGGAAACCGGATCGGGAACCGGACGAAGTGGAGGAAAAAGAGGAAGAAGAGGCGGAGCGAGTAAGGTCAGAGAAGGAGCCGAGCTGCGTTGAGGTTTTGAGCAAACGCTGGCGAACGGGGGTCACAAGCGAACTTTGGGGTTTCCTGGGAAAGGGATTCCTGCAACAGAGTTGTTATCGCTGTGACAGATAAACCTGCGTGACAGATTTTGCGGTTGATTCCGAAGAGAATCATTGGAGTGCCATTACGTCTCGAGAAGGACAGTTGGCGATTTTACCTCGCGCCCGATTTCGGATCGCTCTCGGCTCTTCACCTCGCTTCAACCATTCCACTGCATCCAGACGTTAACCTGATGTGTGTGTGTGTGTGTGTGTGTGTGTGTGTGTGTGTGTGTGTGTGTGTGTGTGTGTGTGTGTGTGTGTGTGTGTGTGTGTGTGTGTGAGACGTGGATTTTGAGTGTGAATTTGCGGTTCGCCGATTGGGAGCCGTTGAACGTCCATACCCGAAGATGTGATTTCTCAGCCGCCTCTTGAGGACACTTCTGGCTATATTTGGCAGTGTGACTGTCAACCGAGCGGGATTCTGGTCTCGATACAACATCGTTCTGATGATCACAAGAGCGTGGATCGACTTTGGTTTGAAGCTGGGACAGAGACATTCGGAATGTTATTTTCGATCACTTGGAGCACATTGAGTTATATTGTACGAAACTGATGGTACCATCATAGGAATGATATTATATTGGTTGTACAATTGATTAATATTTATTGTACTGTTGTTCTTGTGTGACCGTAATACAATACTTGTTTGTTGGTAACAATTGGTGTGGTTTAACTGTTGATCTTTGACATACAGAATAACACGTCTTTCTGCCGTGTCTCCTCTCGGGGCTCGGAGGTACACCGTGACCAGGGTTTGGGGAGGAGCACGTAACAGAAATTGAGGGCCTCGTCCGGGATAGAATTCCCTAACATTCCCCAAATTCACAAATTTGGAATTTTCTAACATTCCCAAATTTTTCAAAAAATTGAATTTTTTTGTGTGAAGGTTTACAGGTGCTAACTGATAGTCACCATGGTGTTTCACGCAGAAAAGTTTGCAGCGTCCCCTAATGAGGCACAGTTCCAGGCGTTAAAAAGATCGGAACTCATGATATTGGCCAAATATTTTAACTTGGAGATCCGAGTTAGTATGAAGAAAGCTGAGATTCAGACATTGGTGGTGGAGTCTCTAGTGGGACAAGGAACATGGGAAGAGGTAGCCTTGGATTGGTTACCCAAGGAGAAAGGAAATGTGGAGCTCCGGAAAATGGAGATGCAACTGCAGAGCCAGGAAAGGTTAAAAGAGTTGGAATGGAAAGCCGAGGAAAGAAGAGCAAAGGAAAGAGCAGAACAGAAACGATAACTCGAGGAAAGAAGAGCAGAGGAAAGGAGAGCTGAAGAAGAAAGAAGAGCAGAGGAAAGGAGAGCTGAAAAGGAACTCGAGAAGAGCAGAGGAAAGGAGAGCTGAAGAAGAAAGAAGAGCAGAGGAAAGAGCAGGGGAAAGGAGAGCTGAAAAGGAACTCGAGGAGAGAAGAGCAGAGGAAAGGAGAGCTGAAGATGAAAGAAGAGCAGAGGAAAGAGCAGATGAAAGGAGAGCCGAAAGGGAGTGTTATGGATTCGGCCCTAATTATTGTTGGTATTATTCTTATTGTTGGTTCTCAGTCAGGGTTATTGTGGTTAAAATGTTTAAAAGCGCTCCTGGTAAAATGTGGCCAGAAATCGGATGGTGACCCGGAAGGCAAAAGGGAGCGAGGAAGAAGAGCGCGTAAGGCGGAGAAAAAAAGGAGGCGTTTGGGAACAGCTCCGCACCCAGCTTGGTCGAGCGTCCATGGAGAGGGAACTTTGAGTCCTGGAAAGGAATCTCGTGCGATCGTTGATACCGCCGGTGTCGTGGAAAAGCCTGTGAAGCCAGGTACAGGTGGGAGATTCCGGAGAATCTTCGCCTAGCAGCTGCGACCCGAGGAAGAAGATACCGCCATTTCGGGGACCTGGCGTGTCGTTCGCGGACCCTTGATTAGTCGCGTCCGCTGGTCCAGCCCTCCGGTGGTTTGCCGAGGATGTGGGTGCGCGACAGCGGCCTTTGAAGAATACGGTGCGGTTCGCGACTGCACGGTGTAGGTGCACGTTTGGATAGCGTCTTTGGGGATTCCTCTTTCCACCGCCAATTGGGGTTGGCTGGGACCACGTGACGGTCCCTGCCTTACCTACATCTCCGTTCCCGCCTCATCGCCATCGCCTCTACGCCGGGAGCACCGTTGTGTGCTAGAGACATTGAGAAGGGCTCTGCTCCAGTCCCTGGGGGTGCCGTGAGTCTGAGCTGGGGTACCATCTTAAGACTGGATTGCAGGGGTGATTGCCCCCATTGTTGTAGGGTGCTTTTTGGTGTGCTTTTAATATAATATTTTTTCATAATCCTTGGTGTGGTTTCATTATTGATTTGATTGTTTCATTTGATTGTTTCATTGAGAGTTTCATTATTGATTAATTTCAACAAAGGATAACATATTTTTCTGCCGGGGACCCTCCCGGGGTTCGGAGGTTTACCGAGACCAGGGGATAGGGGAGGACCCCGTAACAGGAGTTAAAGGAACGTGACATGGAGTATCAGAAAGAACTTAAACTCAAGGAGATGGAATTACTGGGAGAACGGAGAGAAGTAGTATCCATGCCGGCTAGTTCGACAACTAGTGAGAACTCTTGGGATGTTGGTGGGCATGTGAGGCTGGTTCCACCCTTCAATGAAAAGGAGGTAGCCAAGTTTTTTTTTACATTTTGAGAAAGCGGCTCAAATGCTAAAATGGCCTGTGGGGTCCTGGACTATGTTAGTGCAAAGTGTTCTGGTGGGTAAAGCTCAAGATATATTTTCGGCTTTACCGATTTACCAATGTGCAGATTATGAGATAGTGAAGAAAGCCATTCTCAAAGCCTATGAATTGGTCCCTGAAGCTTTCCGGCAAAAATTCAGGAATGCCAGAAAGAGGGAGAGTGAGACCCATGTGGAGTTTGCCAGAATAAAGGAAACCATGTTTGATAGGTGGTGTGACTCGAAGGAGATTGGGAAAGACTTCAACCTGTTACGACAATTGATTTTGGTGGAGGAATTCAAACAGTGTGTCCACGTGGACATTAAAGTACATCTGGATGAGAAGAAAGTACCAGAGTTGTATGAGGCAGCAACAGTGGCAGATGAGAGATGACTATGCCTGGACACACAGGATGGGGTTCCACAAACCTAACTTCTGGCCTAGAGTTAGCCAGGGGAGTTATGGTAAATCAGGTTCGGAGAATAGATTTTCATGGAGGCGGCCTAGAGAGGACTATGGGGACAAATCTGATCCCGTGAATTTTAGGGGTCAGAAGACTACAGTTCCAAGACAGACTTATCTTCCGGGGGGCCCGAGGCAGACCACAAGTTTTTCCTCCGGGCCTACTCGCGCTTTTTGCAAGAAACCTGAGCATTTGATGTCCCAATGTTACGCCCTGAAAAGGAAAAATCAGGAGCGGAGTCAAACTAGTGCAACGCCGAATGCATTGGCCAATGCGAGAAATCGTCCTTGGAGGACAGTGCCTTGTGAAGGTTCCCATGCCAAAGTTGCGGCATCACAGAACGACCTTGTTCAAGAGGGTGACAAACCTTTTATTTCAGAGGGGTTTGTGTCACTGGATGGAGACTTAACGAACCAGAGACCTGTTAGGGTATTGAGGGACACAGGAGCACATCAATCTTTGATGCTTGAGGGTATTTTGCCATTGTCAGAGAAGACGACACCTGGTGTTAGTCTTCTTTTACAGGGGGTTGGTGGCTATGTTAAAGCTCCTCTTCCTGTCATCCATTTGAAGTCTGATTTGGTGTCAGGACCAGTCACTGTAGGTTTACAAGCCACTCTTCCTGTAGAGGGAATCTCTTTTATTATCGGGAATTATTTGGCCGGTGGTCGAGTTTCTGGTAATCCGATGTTGGTTGAAAAGCCCAGTATGGAAAATAACACTGCACAGTTAGAGCAGGAGATTCCGGGTATCTTTCCATCCTGTGCAGTGACTCGTGCTATGGGTAGGAAGTGCTCTGAAGAGAAGGAGAAGGAAGGCGATGTGGATTTTGGTTCCTTAGATGTATTGGAGGAAAATTCTGAAAGAGGTAATAGGAAAGGGAGTGACATCAAGGAACTTAAGGAAAAGGTGGCATCTGGAACAACAGAGGAAATGGAGTGTCCGTCGGAGACATCTGAGAACGAGGTTGAACAAACGGTGCTGGTCCGAAAGAGACTTGTTGAAGAACAACACGGAGATTCGGAGCTCCGGAGTTTGATTGATAAAGCCGTTACAGAGGAAGAGGCTATGAAGATACCTGTTGGTTACTCCATGAAAGGGGAAATACTCATGAGAAAATGGAGACCATCGGAGGTGCCAGCAAACGACGAGAGGAAAGTTCATTGCCAAATTGTGGTGCCACCGCCGTACCGGAAGGAGATATTGAGTTTGGCGCATGAGACACCTTTGGCCGGGCACCTTAGAGAGAACAAGACATGTGACAGAATATTGGTACATTTTTTCTGCCCAGGATTGCGACGTGATGTGGCAGAGTTCTGTAAATCTTGCCACTCTTGCCAGCTGGTGGGAAAACCTAATCAGAAAGTCCCATCCGCACCTTTAAAACCAATTCCAGCTTTTGACGAGCCATTCAGCCGTGTCATTATTGACTGTGCAGGCCCTTTACCTAAAACTAAGGCTGGACATCAGTATTTGCTGACCATCATGTGCGCTTCCACAAGGTTCCCAGAGGCAGTGCCTCTTAGAAAAATGACTGCGGCAGGTATTGCGAAGGCCTTGATGAAATTTTTCACTTTGGTTGGCCGACCGAAGGTCATCCAGTCTGATCAGGGTTCCAATTTCATGTCAACACTTTTTCAGCAAGTGGTACACCTGTTGGGAGTGGAGCAAGTAAGATCAAGTACTTACCATCCCGAGAGCCAAGTGGCCTTGGAAAGGTTTCACCAGATATTGAAGAATATGATCAGAACGTATTGTTTTGAATGTGACAAGGATTGGGATGAAGGAATACCCTTATTGTTGTTTGCTACGAGGGAATCCGTTCAGGAGTCATTGGGATTCAGTCCTTTTGAACTTGTGTTTGGACACGCAGTGCGAGGACCATTGAAATTGGTGAAAGAACAGTGGCTACAGGAGGAGTCACAGTCAACAGTGGTGGAGTATGTGTCAACGGTTAGGCACAGACTGGCAAAGGCTTGTGAAGTTGCGAGGAGAACTTGAAAGTGACACAGGATAAAATGAAAGTGAGACATGACAAGAAATCTCAGATAAGAAATTTCAGTCCTGAGGACCGAGTGTTAGTGTTGCTTCCTGTCCCAGGTCAGCCACTACAGGCTAGATATTTTGGTCCCTATGCAATCGAAAGGAGGGTTAATGAAACAGATTACGTGGTGACAACTCCCGACCGACGGAAAAAGTGGCAGCTGTGTCATGTCAACCGACCGAAGAAATATTATGAGAGGAAGCCTGTGGAAAAAATGGTTCCTGTCTCACCTGTCGTGCCTGTAGTCGGCGTGCAAGAGAAGTTTGATAACTTTGATGACCAGGCTTGTCCCAGATTGACGACCTTCGAAGTGTTGTCATTTAGATGAGAAATTAGGTCATTTGACGAGGGAACAACAAGGACAACTATCCAGCCTAATTTTTGAGTTTGCACATTTGTTCACAGATGTACCTGGTCGTACTGACTTGGTATATCATGATATTGAGGTGGGGGAAACCACTCCTGTGAAGCAACACCCCTATCGGATGAACCCTGTGAAGATGGAGTATCTTCGGAAGGAGGTTCAGTATATGTTGGAGAATGACATCATCGAACCAAGCAGTAGCGAATGGAGCTCACCATGTGTGTTGGTTCCAAAACCCGATGGCAGTTTTCGCTGTTGTACGGATTTAAAACGGGTTAATGCAGTGACCAAGACCGACTCATATCCCATCCGGAGGATTGATGACTGTATTGATAGAATAGGCCCAGCGAAATTTGTAACTAAATTTGACTTGCTGAAAGGGTATTGGCAGATTCCTCTGACTGAGAGTGCCAAGGAAATCTCGGCTTTAGTCACACCAAATGGGTTGTATCAGTACAATTTTCTTCCCTTTGGATTGAAAAACGGGCCTGCTACATTTCAACGGCTGATTAATAAGCTCATTGTAGACCTTGAGGGGGTACTTATCTGGATGATGTCATCATACACACCATGACCATGGAAGATCATATTAAACAATTTCATGCATTTTTCAAGAAACTGACCGAGGCAGGGTTGACCATCAACTTATCTAAGAGTGAGTTTGTAAAAGCACAGGTGGTGTTCCAAGGCCATGTAGTAGGTCAGGGTCAGGTGCAACCGGTGACAGCCAAGATAGAACCCATGGATCGCTTCCAAGGCCCAAAAGGGAAGAAGGAGCTTATGAGATTCTTGGGTATGGCTGGTTGGTACCGGCGGTTCTGCAGTAATTTTTCTGATGTGGTAGCCCCTTTAACGAATTTGCTGAGGAAAGAGACCAAGTTTGTTTGGGATGACAAATGTCAGGCTGCCTTTGCCCACGTCAAAGCAATATTAATGAGCTCTCCTGTCCTAGCAGCCCTGGATTTTCAAGAACCATTCAAGTTGGCCATTGATGCAAGTGATGTGGGGGCTGGGGCAGTTCTATTACAGGAAGATGAAGATGAGGATGGAGTGGATCACCCGGTATGCGACGATTCCAAAAAGTTTAACAAACACCAGGCAAATTATGCCACCGTGGAAAAAGAGCCCCATGCTCTCCTGCTAGCGCTTCAGCATTATGAGGTGTATCTAGGAACTACTACCTTTCCTATAAAGCTGGTTAAATTTTTTTTCCTGTTTATCATCACTTTTTTTTCAAAAAAGTGGGTAGGGAGGGAGGGTTTTTTTTTTTTTTTAATGAGTGAAATTTTAATGGATTATTCACCGCACAATATGTTTTTTTCTTAAATATACTTGATCGGACATACGTGATGAATCATGTTGTGATTTCTAAACTAGTAAACCTTCGTATGTACGCACTGATATGATTCAAATAAAGAAAATAAAGAAACCTATGTCACATTGAGTTCTGTTTACTTTTAATATTTGCTGATACATATAACAATGGTAGACCAAAACCTCGGCTTTTAAGAATAATGTACCTTGCGGTAAATAACCTTGCGGTCCACGTAAATGGCGAGTGAGGGGGAAAACCAGCACACACTAAATATTCAACAACACCAACAACGTACATTAAAACGGTTATATTTCTTACCATCAATCGTTCCTGACATGAGCTCATAATACAGTTCGTCTAGAGCAGGGGCGGGCAACCTTTTCAGAGTGAGGGCCAGATGAGACTTTTGGAAGGAGATCGCGGGCCGGAGTGAAAAACGAAATCTCAGAATTACTATATTTTGTTTACATGAATAGATTGTACAAAAATTGCATTGAACACTCTACAAATCAATGAGACTGCTGGTGCTGTTTGCCATGAAGAAGTATTTCCATGTCTGGCTCGATGGTTGAAGTAGACAACAGAAGAATGTCATTGAGGTGGCGGTCCGAGAGTTGGGAGCGAAGGTGAGACTTCGTGTACTTCATTTTCGAGAAGAGCTGTTCACAGCAGTAGGTGCTGCCGAACATGGCCACAATGCGTTGGACATGGGCAATGTATTTTTGAAAATTGTTAGAAGGGAGAACGGTGTCGCGGAAGAAGGACAATGGAGAAGAGGTGCGGAACTTCGCCTTCATTTCATCGTTGCACTGCAGCTCCACCAACTCCATCTGTAAGGAGGCAGGGGCGTCTTCCACGGGGAAGTCAAAGGGAGCAGTGAAAAGCTTGAAGTCCGCAGCCAGCACCCTGACTCCTGCAAAACGGGAAGCAAATTCCTCACGTAGAGAGTTGACGACACTAACGCAAGTGCCCAGGTCCACATCGTCAGGGGCACATGCAGCAAGGCGAGGAAAATGCACAAACTGACCAGAAGCCAATTGAGCCTCCCACAAGCGCAGTTTAACCTCGAAGGCAGTGATGTGCGCGTACATGTCTGTCACGAGAATGTCTTTGCCTTGCAGCTTTATGTTGAGGGTGTTCAGGTGCGCCGTGATGTCCGTGAGCAGGGCCAGGCGAGCTAGCCACCGCGGATCAGAGAATTGATCAGCGTGGGGAAGGTTCTTCTGACGTAGAAAGGAACGAAAGGCTCACGTTCTCAAAGGCGGAACGCTGCTCTGGACAGACGGAGTCCACTACAGCGAGGAGGCATTCCTTGATGAAGTCCCCATCCGCGAATGGCTTCATTCGGCGAGCAAGGATGCGGGAGACTTCATAACTGGCGCGCGTCACCTTTTCGGCCTCAGTATTCTGCTTGCGGAAGAGTGAAGTTTGTTTCTCCAAGTTGCCTGATAGTCTAACCATGGCGTCCTTCCTTTCGGTGGCAGACACCGACGCGAAGTTTGACGAGCGGTGCTCTGTCTCCCAGTGGCGGCGCACGTTGTACTCTTTTAGGACAGCCAAAGTCTTCAAGCATATGAGGCACTGGGCCTGTCCAAAGCGCTCGATGAAGAAGTACTTCTCCCACTCAGGGTTGAAGATCCGACGCTCGAGGTCCACTTTCCTCTTCTTAACACGCTGGGTCGCAGACATGATGAGCTGAAAAGGAAGAAATTAGGTATATCAGCAATGAATAAATGATGTAACAGCAAGCAATCTGGGGCACAAAAAATCTCGGAAGACGAATTGTACAGATGAATGTATTTATTTTGCGCGCACGTGGCCAACGCTGAATATGACACAGTTTCACCGTAAAACTGAAATACAGGAAATGAATCAGTCTGCATACTTTTTTTTTTTAAGAGTTCGTTTTCCTTTTAAACAAAAGTTCGTCAATTTCGTTTTCCTTTTAAACAAAAGTTCGTCAATTTCTTTTTTCTTTTACAAACAGAAAGTTCGTTATATATTTTTTTTCTTTACAAATAGAAAGTTCGTTATATTTTTATTTTTACAAATAAAAAGGGAGAATAAAATTATTTAAACGCAGCAAATGAAAGATAATAACATGTTCTAACAAACAAAACAAAGCAAATTGAAAGAAAGTGAAAATTGAAATAGGTTTAGAGAACTCTGCGTCGCTTACCTCTTTGTTGCAAGTTATTTGTCCCAGACACCAACGTTTGTCGCAAGCTGACTGAATCGGAAGGACGTCCGTATCACATGCCGGCTGATTTGAAAAGACCGCCTATCAGCAAGCAGGCGGTGTCTAGGCAAGACAGTTCCCCGTGCGCATGTCTTCCGGAAGAGGACGGTGCTGAAGACAAAATGTCCCTTTCTTGAATTCAGACCGGCTAAATATAAACTCTTACATTTACAAATGATATGAGTTTTACTGGGAGGTCCGCGGGCCGGATTGCAATAATAAAGCCTAGCAGGGTGGCGGGCCGGACGCTAAGCCTTCGCGGGCCGGATGTGGCCCGCGGGCCGGGGGTTGCCCGCCCCTGGTCTAGAGTGATATTTTCTGCCACTTTGACACCAACCCAGGCCTTTAGAACACTGGACGTTCGCCGAATTTGGCAAACAACGAATGGCATTTTCTGTCAAACTGTCGCGCACATGTAACTTGACTCAGACAGTACGCGAGCACATACAAAATTCGAACCTGTTCCACTGAGCGGGAACGGATTTTACTGACTTCACGAGCAAAAACAATAAATAATGATTTTTTTAGGGGCGGACGACTTTTATGGGGTGGGCGGCGATGATAAACAGGAATTTTTTTTTAACCAGCCTAAAAGTCTTCACTGATCACAACCCCTTAACCTTCATTCAAAAAGTGAAAAATAAAAATCAGAGGTTGATGAGATGGAGTTTGGCTTTGCAGGAGTTCAACTTGGAAATTGAGCATGTAAAGGGCAGGGACAATGTCGTTGCGGATGCTTTATCCAGAGTGAACTAACTTTGAAGATTCCTGTAGGTTGTTTGGAAGTTTTGTTGCTTTATTTTGGGGAATATTAATTATTGTTGCTCACGTGAATTGATCATTTGGGGGTGAGTTTTACTTTTGTTTGTTAAAAGAGTTTTTGCATGCAAAGAAAGCTTTCACTATGTTCCAACTTTCTTTCTTGAGGGGGGAAGTGTTACGGATTCGTCACTTCCGTTGTTGTGGTTCTCATCTACTGCAAACATTTTTGGTTGCATGTACTATTAATGTTATCAGCCTGGTGTTGGCTTAGCGGTCAGGGTGCCGGCCTGGGATCCTAGGATCCTGGGTTCGAATCCTGATCGATCGCTGAATTAACACCAGGGGGGTTGACTCAGCCTGTCATCCTTCTGAGGTCGGCAAATTGAGTACCAGCTTGCTGGGATGAATGATCACGGTGTGTACCCCAGTTTAGAATAGGTACACCGTATCCCTGCGCACCGTAAGAGGCGACCAAGGGTTAGCGTCAGGAAGGGCATCCGGCCATAAAAACATTGCCTCAAACAGGGAACCATGATTGTCATGGGGCCCGCAAGGCTAACCCCCACTCTAGCGGGGAAACATGGCCTTAAAACGATCATTCATTCATTTTGTACTATTATTATCATTTAAGTGAAATAGAGATTACTGTTTTCAAAAGGTTAAAAAAGTTAGTGTTTTAAAAGAAACCGGAAACCGGATCGGGAACCGGACGAGGAAGAAAAATAAGAGGAAGAAGAAGAAGAGGAGCAAGTGAGGTCGGAGAAGGAGCCGAGCTGCTTGGAGGTCTGGAGCAAACGCTGGCGAACGGGGGTCACTAGCGAACTTTGGGGTTTCCTGGGAAAGGGATTCCTGCGACAGAGTTGTTATCGCTGTGACAGATAAACCTGCGTGACAGGTTTTGCGGTTGATTCCGAAGAGAATCGTTGGAGTGCCGTTACGTCTCGAGTACAGGCCGGTTGGCCATTTTGCCTCGCGACCGATTTCGCATCGCTCTGGGCTCTTCACCTCGCTTCAACCATTTTCACAACCATCCAGACGTTAATCTGGTGTGTATGTGTAACGTGGATTTTGAGTGGGAATTTGCAGTTCGCTGTCTGTGAGCCGTTGAATGTCCATACCCGAAGGTTAATTTGCGGTTCGCTGTTTGTGAGCCGGTGAACATCCATACCCGAAGGTGTGATTTCCCAATCGCCTCTTGAGGACACCTTTGCCCATCTTTGGCAGTGTGACTGTCAACCGAGTGGGATTCTGGTCTCGATACAACATCGTTCTGACGATCACTGGAGCGTGGATCGACTATGGTTTGAAGCTGGGACAGAGACATTGGGAATGTTCTTTTCGCTCACTTGGAGCACAGTAAGTTATATTGTACGAAACTGATGGTACCATCATAGGAATGATATATTTGTTGTACAATTGATTAATATTATTATTGTGCTGTTATTCTTGTGTGACCTTAATACAATACTTGTTTGTTGGTAACAATTGGTGTGGTTTCACTGTTGATCTTTAACACACAGAATAACACATCTTTCTGCCATGACTCCTCTCGGGACTCGGAGGTACACCGTGACCGGGGTTTGGGGAGGAGCACGTAACACAATGTACAAACATCATGTTGAGACATGGTAAAGGTGGTGGAAAGACTCGTGCTAAGGCTAAGACTCGTTCTTCCCATGCTGGGCTGCAGTTTCCTGTGGGTAGTGTCCACAGACATCTTCGCAAAGGCAACTATGCCAAGCGCATCGGTGCCGGCGCTCCCGTCTATCTGGCGGCTGTGCTCAAGTACTTGTCTGCAGAGATCCTGGAGCTCGCCGGGAACACTCCACGAGATAACAAGAAAACGCGCTTCATCCCGCGTCATTTGCAGCTCGCCACCTGCAACGATGAGGAGCTGAACAAACTGCTGGGCGGGGTGACGATCGCGCAAGGTGGTGTACTGCCGAACATCCAGGCCGTGCTGCTCCCCAAGAAGAGCAAGGGAAAGTAAACGGCTTCGCCTCACACAAGGTCCAAGAGTTCTTCAGCTCCCACACAACGGCTCTTTTCAGAGCCAATCAAACCTTTGCGAAAGCAGCATCAGCGATACACGATCCGTGTTTTACACAAAACTTCGCTGTGTATTTTTTTACATTTTTATTAAACTCAAAAATCAAAACTCATTTTTACAAACAACGTAAAGATCGTGTAACATCACAAAAATGCATTGCTTACAAAGACTGCAGTTCCTGAATATATAACTTTGTTGCCGGCGACGCCACCACGACAAACTACCAAATTTTGAAATCGAATCGTGAGTAGAATTGTGAAAATTTTAGTATCACGAGACAAACACTTGATTCGGCAAGGATCTGCCTTTTGCTTCTTCACGTTCAAAGAAATGTTGAATAGGCCCAAGAGCTCAGCATCAGGATATTGATGGGAGAAACGAGGAAGGGAAGGCGGACGGAGCTTTCTCTCGGCGAGCGGATCACATCGGGCTCGGATTTCACCCAATGGAGAGGGAAGGGTGAAGTTTCGACCAATGGAAAGAGCTTAAGGTGGGGCTTAATTCTTCAGCGAATGGGAGAGTGTTTGAGGCAGCCAATAACAAACGTGTAAAATGTGCCAGCCAATAGCGAATGGTGGAAGCTCCTCGCGGTGCAAACAAAATCAGATCGCGCATTTCTAATCTCATTCGCTGTTGTTTTGTGTTGATATTTGCCGGTCACGATGGCTCGCACGAAGCAAACCGCCCGTAAATCGACAGGTGGAAAAGCTCCCCGAAAGCAGTTGGTGACAAAGGCGGCACGGAAAAGTGCTCCAGCCACCGGTGGCGTGAAAAAGCCTCATCGTTACCGTCCAGGAACTGTGGCGCTGCGCAAGATCCGGCGCTACCAAAAGTCCACGGAGCTGCTCATTCGCAAGCTGCCGTTTCAGCGCCTCATCCGTGAAATCGCACAGGATTTCAAGACCGATTTGCGATTCCAGAGCTCCGCAGTGATGGCGCTGCAGGAGGCGAGCGAGGCCTACCTCGTTGGTCTGTTTGAGGACACTAATTTGTGCGCGATTCACGCCAAACGTGTCACCATCATGCCCAAGGACATCCAGCTGGCACGACGTATACGCGGGGAGTGAGCTTAAGCTCCTCGTCCAAGGTCTTGTGCACCACACCACCCAATGGCTCTTTTCAGAGCCACAACACCTTTCTTGAAAGTCTAATCGACCTTTCACATCACTCAATGTGTCAATGTTTTTGTGCATGCACCATGTGTATACACAGTATATCTGTTGAATGGAAGTCCGTTTTGTGAAGCACTTTTGCCTTATTTTTAATGAAGACCCCGAGAAGGATCCGTGATGAAATAATACGGTGTCGTCTGCCTGTGTCTCAGGGGAAAAGGGTTCAGGATCGTTCAATGAAACCTCCACATGGCTGACAAATGATCGTTTTTCGAGTTCATTTGTCATGAAACATGCAATGGGTGGGGGGGGGGGGGGTCTGGGGGTATTAAAGTACAGCTCAAGTAATGTCGTTAACAGTGGCTGGTCGAGAACATTGATGAAAATTAACATGTATTGCACTTCATGTGCCACATCAGTTATCGATCCAACCTTAACAAAACCAGTTCCCACCACTACTAGGCCATGGGCCAGATATGGTCCTCGTGCACCCCCCCCCCCCCCCCCCACAACTCTACCACCCGATATATTGTTGAAGCACTCGGGTCCCCTCTACATGAAATCAACTGGTAACAGTAAATAAACTGGTTCTTACTATTCATTTTTCACACATATTTGATGGTACCCTTAAAATATATCTTTTCCGTGTCGTTATGTTCCCTGAGATGGCTGAAAGTGGTCTGAGTTAGGTGTATATAAGTTATATATCATCTGAAAGGTAATTATCTGCTGGTCATTATAAATGGCATATATTTTAAATTTAGTGTTACCATTGGCCTCAAAAATCAAGTCGAACAGCTATACCCCATGTTTCGCTGTGTCAAACTAACACTGACTAAGATATTCAAACTAATATTTCAAATCCAGCCGCACTAGAATTGATTGACATTAATAACAAATGTCTGGACATTCTTCATAAAAATAAGTTTAATTTGATACCAAATGTGTATTTTTGTCAATAAAAATCTATCAGATATGACACTTCAAACAGAATGCAGGTATGCCGACAATCGCGATAACTGCACGAAATGATCGCGTTGATAGACATTGTCAGTCATGGAAGGTGCTTTAATTGGAAAGTGAAATATCATTCAATTGCTCATTGTTACTTGACAATAAATTTATTATTAAGTCACACTTTACCTCGATTTAGTTACAGGAATACATGCATGTTGCAAATGAAGCAGCTTTGTCAACCACTCGCTACTATTCAGAAATTTACCAGCTAGAACATCAGCTAGAATATCGCATCAGCTAGAACTAGAAGAAGTTCACAAGAAAGCTTTTGAAGTAGTTTGTGATGTTGTTGATAAGGAGGTGTTACATAGCCACAAGGTTGTGAAACTATCAGACTTGAGAGCATTGTATGTTGCTCAGCTAGAAAGCAGCAATGTTGTTATACTGTAACAAATAAGGTGTGATTGTGTGTGAATTTAGCAATTCATATTTAATTGTGTTGAAAGTTAGCACAGTGTTACCACATGGATCATCTGAGAAGCATATGCGGCAATTGTCGGCACACCTGCGGTCTGTTTACAGTGTCATATCTGATAGATGTTTACTGGTAAGAAGACATATTTGGTATCAAATGAAAGGTATTTTTATGAAGAATGTCCAGAAAGTTGTTGTTAATGTCAATCAAGTCTAGTGTGGCTGGATTGAAGATATAAGTTCGAATATCTTAGTCTGTGTTACGTTGGCACAGCGAAACATGGGGTATAGCTGTTCGACTTGATATTAAATTTAAAATATATGCCATTTATAATGACCAGCAGATAATTACCTTTCAGATGATATATATATATATATAAAACACAGTTTGTGTGTGTGTGTGTGTGTGTGTGTGTGTGTGTAATGTTACCGATAGACACCTAAACGGAGAGGCTCACGTGCTTGATATTTGGCATAGACATGGCCATTGAGCCTGGGAAGAACATGGCTGACCTAAAAAAAAATATTTCATAATATTTTTTTAACCATATTTTTACCTCAGCGCATTTCAGCGAGGAATATTATGCACGGAATCTGAGGCGGTGGCAGAGCAGCGCGCTGATTCGCTCAGAGCGATCACGTGATGTTCCAACTTTGCCGCCATAATCTCACAGTTATGCGTTCGCACGTAATTCAGTTTTTTCCCATTTCAGCGAGGAACATTGCCATTCACACCACATAGGTTTTTTTTTCTTTCATCTGTAGATCCATATTTTTAGCCATAATGTAGCGAACATAGCGTAATGTAGCATAGCTAACGTAGCATTAGCATAACGTAGCATAGCGGAGCGATCCTCGCTCAGGATCTTTTTCGTCAGGTTCGCGAGCAAGTGAGCCAAAACGTAAAAGTGAAAATATATCGAATTTTTTATTCATATTTACCTCAGCGCATTTCAGCGAGGAACATTATACACGGAATCTCAGCCGGTGGCAGAGCAGCGCGCTGATTCGCTCAGAGCGATCACGTGATGTTCCAACTTTGCCGCCATAATCTCACAGTTATGCGTTCGCACGTAATTCAGTTTTTTCACATTTCAGCGAGGAACATTGCCATTCACACCACATAGGTTTTTTTTCACTTTCATCTGATATTTGTGATTTATTTCAAACAAACTGTATTTCCCATCTACACGGCCATGTATTCCTATTAACGTTATGTAAAGTACATAAATTGTGTGGATTACGTCATTTGTGGATGTGATCAATTGTCAGTAACCATCTATATCCCTCCCCTCCCCTTCCCTCCTCCCCCTCCATCCCGCTCCCCCTCCCTTTCCCCCTACCCCTTCCCCCCCCCCTCCTCCCCCTCCATCCCCCTCCCCCTCCCCTCTCTCCCCTCCCCCTCCCCCTCCCCCTCCCCCCTTCCCCCTCACCCCTCCCCCTCCCCCCTCCTCCCCCACCCCCTCCTCTCCCTCCCCCCTCCCCTCACCCCTCTCCTCCCCTCCCCTCCCCTTCCCCTCCCCCCTCCCCTCCCCCTCCCCCCTCCCCTCCCTCCCTCCCTCTCCCTCTCCCCTCCCCCTCTGTTACGTGGTCCCCTCGGTGACTACCTGGTCTCGGTGAACCCCGGACCGTGAGAGGACCTTCGCCAGAAAGTAGTCTTATCTATGCGCTTTCGCAACGCAATCCCTATGAATTCCACCCAAGAGAAACTGATGTTCAATGATATATTTCCAGGGTAAGGATATCATACAATTTCAAGGATACAATCACGGATATATTCCCCGAGCAATCAACAACAAACAACCATCAACAATTCCCAATCCACAATCAATTCCCTATATGGTTAAGATGGCCATCTTATATATGTGTGTCCACTTCTGTACTCACGACCCCCTTTTGGTCTCTGCCCCTCACAATGTCTCTGGGCCCCTCCTGACCAAGATGCTGGTCGGCGTCGCCGCACTTGGGCGGTTGAACGAACCCCGGGTGGACGTGTTTCCACCGGGCAGGTATCGTACCAGGCACCGCGGCTGCAGCCCCTCGTGGCCACGCGAAGCGGGTACGGTAAAGCAAGCCAAAAGCCCCACGCCGCTTGCAAGGCGTGTTAGGCCCCAACGGGCGACCCGTATGCGTCTGTTTAGACGGTGCCCGCGAACGGTGCCAGACGCGGGGTCGATGCACGGCCCCACGTCAACTTGACGTCTCCACCGGGTAGGTACACGTCCCGGTAACTCCTCTCGCCAGACGGGCTTCGGAACGCCGCTTTTCCACGCAGCGCAAGGTCGATCCCACCTTTCGTCGGAGCGGGGCGAGGAAGAAGAATACTCATCGCTTTTCTTCCTCGTGTCTTTTTCTCTTCTGTTTCCGGTCACTTCCGTTTCCGGACACTTTTTCAGAAGGGCTCCTGACCCTCCAACCACAACAACCCTTAATCTACTACACAGGGATAAGCAAAGACCTGAATGGTAATTCACATACATTCACATAAATATGTAACACCTCCTACTCCTCTCCCCCCTCCCATCCCTTCCCCTCCTCCCTCTCCTCCCCTCTCCCCCTCCCATCCCTCCCCCCTCCCCCTCACCCTCCCCTCCCCCCTCCCCCTCCCCCTCCCCTCCCCCCTCCCCCTCCCCTCCCCTCCCCCCTCCCCCTCACCCTCCCCTCCCCCCTCCCCCTCCCCCTTCCCCTCCCCCCTCCCCCTACCCTTCTCCCCTCCCCTTCCCCCCTTCCCCCTCCACCCTATCCTCTCCCCCTCCCCCTCCCCTCTCCCCCCTCCCCCTCCCCTCTCCCCCCTCCCCCTCCCCCCCTCCCCCCTACCCCTCCCCCCTCCCCCCTACCCCCTCCCCCCTCACCCTCTGCCCCTCCCCCCCTCCTCCCCAGAGGTCGTATCGAAACCAGAATCCCGTTGGGTTGACAGTCACACTGCCAAAGATGGGCGAAGGTACCCTCAAGAGGCGACTGGGAAATCACACCTTTGGGTATGGATGTTCCACCGCTCCCAATCGGCGAACCGCAGATTTCCCACTCAAAAGCCACATTACACACACACACACCAGATTAACGTCTGGATGGTTGTGAAAATGGTTGAAGCGATGTGAAGAGCCTGGAGCGATCCGGAATCGGCGTGAGGCAAAATGGCCAACGGCCCGTACTCGAGACGTAACGGCACTCAAATGATTCTCTTCGGAATCAACCGCAATAACCTGACACGCAGGTTTATCTGTCACAGCGATAACAACTCTGTCGCAGGAATCTCTTTCCAAGGAAACCCCAAAGTTCGCTCGTGACCCCCGTTCGCTAGCGTTTGCTCAAAACCTCAACGCAGCTCGGTTTCTTGTCCACCTCACTCGCTCCGCCTCTTTCTCCTCTTTGTCCTCTTTGTCTTCGTCTGGTTCCGGTTTCTTTTAAAACATTAACTTTTTTACCTTTTGAAAATAGTAATCTCGATTTCGCTGAAACGACAACAATAATAGTACATGCAACCAAAAATGTTTACAGTGGATGAGAACCACCACAACGAAACTCCATCTCATCAACCTCAGATTTTTATTTTTCATTTTTTGAATGAAGGTTAAGGGGTTGTGATCAGTGAAGACTTTTATAGGAAAGGTAGTAGTTCCTAGATACACCTCATAATGCTGAAGCGCTAGCAGGAGAGCAAGGGTCTCTTTTTCCACAGTGGCATAATTTGCCTGTGGTTTGTTAAACCTTTTGGAAAAGTAGCACACCGGGTAATCCCCTCCATCCTCATCTTCCTGTAATAGAACTGCCCCGGCCCCCACATCACTTGCATCAATGGCCAACTTGAAAGGTGCTTGAAAATCCGGGGCTGCTAGGACAGGAGAGCTCATTAATATTGCTTTGACGTGGGCAAAGGCAGCCTGACATTTGTCATCCCAAACAAACTTGGTCTCTTTCCTCAACAAGTTCGTTAAAGGGGCTACCATATCAGAAAAAATCCTGCAGAACTGCCGGTTCCAACCAGCCATACCCAATAATCTCATAAGCTCCTTCTTCCCTTTTGGAACTTGGAAGCGATCAATGGCTTCTATCTTGGCTGTCACCGGGTTGCACCTGACCCTGACCTACTACATGGCCTATGAACACCACATGTGCTTTTACAAACTCGCTCTTAGATAAGTTGATGGTCAACCCTGCCTCGGTCAGTTTCTTGGAAAATGCATGAATTTGTTTAATATGATATTCCATGGTCATAGTGTGGATGATGACATCTGTTACGGGGTAATCTACAATCTCCTGGTCTCGGTAACCTCCGAACCCCGAGAGGAACCCCGGCAGAAAAATATGTTGCCCTGTGTTGAAAAGCAACAGTGAAACCACACCAATGATTATAAATGAACAAACTTGTATTATAAATCACAGACAGGTATAACGGTACACCAAATGGCCATTAAGAGTGCACTCTATATATATCTTATATAAAGTCAGGTCACTCACGGCGCTGTCAGCGAGTGAAACGACACTCCTCAATGTCTCTATAACTTTTTCCAAGGCGAATTTGATTCGCTCCAGCGGTCGATGGAACGAAATCCGGTTGAAGCCCGAATCTCGCTCTCCAGTCGATATCCGAAGCGTATACAGTGGGCAAGGATGATCCGAAGCGTGTACAGTGGGCAAGGGTGCTCGTCCCGCCAAACTGTACAACGGCGCCCTCCAGGGCGCACCTTCACCGCTCACTCAGCAAACCGCAACGTAATTGGAGATGAAGCGGCTGCACACCCACATCCCCAACAGACGGTAGGATGTTGGGGTGAAGATGTCACAAAGCAAACCTTCACAGGTGTCCGAAGCACGGGGTTCAAAATGGCCGACAGCTCTGGCTTGAGCCGATGCAATGAGGCGAGGATTCGTCAGAATCTCAGCGCCCCAAATCTGTCTACGCAGATTTCTCCACTCCAGCGCATATTCTTATCGCCGGATGTCCCTTCCCGGAACTCAAAATCCCCTCGCGGCTGTCGGTAAACTTTGCTCATTACGGAGCGCTGACATCACGCGTCTTCTCCAACTTTGCTTGCGCTGCTTCTTCCTCTTCACCTTCCGTCTTTCCGGTTCGGTGTCCTGTATCATTTAAAGTTAGCCTTTTTAACTTTAAATAACCGTTCCTGAATATTAAGCCTTTTGAAGATAATAATAGTACATAATATCAGAACTACGTCAAGTGGGTGAAAACCACAATAACGGAAGTTACGAATCCGTAACACTTCCCCCCCTCAAAAAAGAAAGTTTGAACACAGCCAAAACTTTCTTTGCATGCAAACTTTTTTAAAACAAAAGTAAATTCACAACCCAAATCATCAATTCCCGTGGGTAACAATATTCAACATTCCCCAAAAATAAAGCAACAAAATTTCACACAACCCACAGACATTTCCAAAGTTAATTCACTCTGGACAAAGCATCAGCAACGACATTGTCCCTGCCCTTTACGTGCTCAATTTCCAAGTTGAACTCCTGCAAAGCCAAACTCCATCTCATCACCCTCTGATTTTTACTTTCAGTTTCTTGTGAATGAAGTGTAAGGGGTAGTAATCCAAAATCCCAAGTCAAGGAAAACTACAACACTTTTCCCGGGAGGCCGAGCTGAAAGCCAGGTTCCATGATGGTTGGGGTGGTGAGGCCTGGAAGTATCCACTACATGGACGCCTTTAGGAATGTGGAGTTCACGGTTAGTCTGTGCAGGAAAGTTCATGACATGGATGCCTTTAGGAACGTGGCGTTCACAGTTAATCCGTGTCGGAATCTTGGCTCGGCGGCTCCGCAGCATTTAGTGCTTCAACTTTTCCGAACTTTCATCATAATTACGGTGGGACCGCTTGTCACTGTAGTCACATGAATAGCGGTCTCCTTCTCGGCCACTACTCTGACAATCCTTCCTTCGGGAGCTGCTGTAACTCTGGAAGCCTCCATAATAATATCGATTGCGGCCACCACTAAAACTACTACACCGTGGTCCTCTTCTGTAGCTCCCACGACACCTATGAAATGCCTTCCCTACTGTTATGGTCCGACCCTCCAACTCCTTGCTATTCAGATCCTTTTCTGCATCTCTGGCATCCTTTGAGTTTTGAAACGTGACATAGCCAAACCCTCTTGACTTTTGTGTCTCCTTGTCTTTTATCAGCACTACTTCCAAAAGGGGTCCATATTTGCTGAAGGCCGACTCCAGAACATCTTCCTTTGTTTTGAAGTTCAGTCCACCTACGAATAACTTGCTAAATTTGTCGCCATCCCTAACTGGTGTGGTGTTATTTTCCCTACTGGGCTTTTTAACAACCATCGGGTTACCATAAACTTGACCACCGGCCAAATCATTCTCGATAACAACAGATACTCCCTCTACAGGAAGAGTGGCTTGTAAACCTACGGTGACTGGTCCTGACACCACATCGGACTCCGACTGGATGGCATGAAGTGGAGCTCGAACACAGCCACCAATCCCCTGTAAACGAACACTATCACCAGTTGCTGTCTCCTCTGACTAGGGCAAGATGCCTTCAAGCATTAAAGATTGATGTGCTCCGGTGTCCCTCAATACCCTCACAGGTATCCGGGTAGTCGGGTCTCCATCAAGTGACACAAACCCCTTTGAAATAAATGGTTGGTAACCCTTTTGAGGGCGATTTCTCACATTGGCCATTGCATTCGGAGTTGTACTAGTCGAACTCCGCTCCTGATTTTCCTTTTCTTGAGCATAACAGTGGGACATCAAGTGTCCAGGTTTATGGCAAAAAGCGCAAGTAGGCCCGGAGGAGAACCTCGTGGTTTGTCTCGAGCTCCCCCGGAGGATAAGTCTGCCTTGGAACTGGTGCCTTAAGATTTCTAGAAGTCGTGGTGTCAGAGTGGTCCTCATAGTCATCGCGAGGTCGCCCCCATGAAGTTTCGTGCTCCGCCCCTGATGTACCATCGGTCCCCTGGCTAGGTCTAGGCGAGAAGTTCGGTTTGTGGAACCCCATCCTGTGTGTTAAAGCATAGTCATCTGCCATCGTTGCTGCTTCATACAGCTTTGGTACTTTCCTTTCCTCCAGATGTACTTTAATGTCCTCAGGGACACACTTTTGAAATTCCTCCACTAGGATCAATTGTCGCAATAGTTCGAAGTCTTTCCCGACTTCTTTTGAATCACACCACCGATCAAACATGGTTTCTTTCATTCTGGCAAACTTCACATGGGTCTCATTCTCCCTCTTCCTGGCGTTCCAGAATTTTTGCCGGTAAGCTTCAGGGACCAATTCATAGGCTTTGAGAATGGTTTTCTTCACCATCTCATAATCTGCACATTGCTCAATCGGTAAAGCCGAATAAATATAAAGCCGAATAAATATCCTGAGCTTTACCCACCAGACCACTTTGTACTAATATGGTCCAGGACTCCTCCGGCCATTTTAGCATTTGAGCCACTTTCTCAAAGTGTAAAAAAAACTTGGCTACCTCCTTTTCATTGAAGGGTGGAACCAGTCTCACATGTCTGCCAACATCCCAGGTGTTTTGACTCGTTGTCGAACCAGTTGGCGTGGGTGGTACCTCCCCCCGTTCTCTCATTAACTCCAGCTCCTTGACTTTAATTTCCTGCTGACGCGCCAATTCACGGTCCTTTAACTCCCTTTCGTCTCTGCTCTCCTCTGCTTCGAGTTCTCTTGCAGCTCTCCTTTCCTCTACTTTTTTGTCTTCGAACCTTTCCTGGAGTTCTCTTTCCTGTACTTTTAACCTTTCCTGGAGTTCTCTTTCCACTCTCCTTTCCTCTGCTTTTTTCTCTTCGAACCTTTCCTGGAGTTCTCTTTCCTGTACTTTTAACCTTTCCTGGAGTTCTCTTTCCACTCTCCTTTCCTCTGTTTTTTTTCTCTTCTAACCTTTCCTGGATTTCTCTTTCCACTCTCCTTTCCTCTGTTTTTTTTCCCTTCTAACCTTTCCTGGAGTTCTCTTTCCATTCTCCTTTCCTCTGTTTTTTTCTCTTCTAACCTTTCCTGGCTCTTCAATTGCATCTCCGTTTTTTGGAGCTCCACACTTTCTTGTTCTTCTGGTTACCAATCCAAGGCTCCCTCTCGCCATGTTCCTTGTTCCACCATGGATTCTATCACCACTGTCTGCATCTCTGTTTTCTTCATTTAGCTTTTAGCCTCCAAGCTAAAATGCTTGCCCAATATCAAGAGTTCCGATTTTAGTAACGATCGGAACTGTGCCTCACTAGGGGTCGCTGCAAACTTCTCTGAGTCAAACTCCATGGTGATTATCCGTTAACACCTGTCAACCTTCACACAATAAATTCCCCCCCCCCCCAAAAATTTTTTTTTGTTCTTTTTTGAAAAATTTGGGAATGTTGAAAAATTTCCAAAATTGGAAAATTTGGGAATGCTAGGGAATTCTATCCCGGGCGATATTTAGGGAATTTTAGATCCCGGACGAAGACCCAATTGTCAATTGTCAATTGGAGTCAATTGGACGAGCCCCAAATTTCTGTTACGGCGTCCTCTACAATCTCCTGGTCTCGGTAACCTGAGAGGAACCCTGGCAGAAAAATATGTTACCCTGTGTTGAAAATCAATAGTGAAACAACACCAATGATTATAAATGAACAAACTTGTATTATAAATCACACACAGGTATAACGGTACAACAAATGGCCATTAAGAGTGCACTCTATATATATCTTATATAAAGTCAGGTCACTCAAAGCGCCGTCAGCGAGTGAAACGACACTCCTCAATGTCTCTATAACTTTTCCCAAGGCGAATAGGATTCGCTCCAGCGGTCGATGGAACGAAATCCGGTCGAAGCCCGAATCTCGCTCTCCAGTCGATATCCGAAGCGTATACAGTGGGCAAGGATGATCCGATGCGTGTACAGTGGGCAAGGGTGCTCGTCCCGCCAAACTGTACGACGGCGCCCTCCAGAGGCACACCTTCACCGCTCACTCAGCAAACCGCAATGTAATTGGAGATGAAGCGGTTGCACACCCACATCCCCGACAGACGGTAGGATATTGGGGTGAAGATGACACGAAGTAAACCTTCACAGGTGTCCGAAGCACGGGGTTTAAAATGGCCAACAGCTCTGGCTTGAGCCGATGCAACGAGGCGAGGATTCGTCGGAATCTCAGTGCCCCAAATCTGTCTACGCAGATTTCTCCACTCCAGCGAATATCCTTATCGCCGGATGTCCCTTCCAGGAACTCAAAATCCCCTCGCGGCTGTCGGTAAACTTTGCTCGTTACGGAGCGCTGACGTCACGCGTCTTCTCCGACTTTGCTCGCGCTGCTTCTTCCTCTTCACCTTCTCGTCTTTCCGGTTCGGTGTCCTATATCATTTAAAGTTAGCCTTTTTCACTTTAAATAACCGTTCCTGAATAATAAGCCTTTTGAAGATAATAATCGTACATAATATCAGAACTACGTCAAGTGGGTGAAAACCACAATAACGGAAGTTACGAATCCGTAACACATCATCCAGATAAGCCTCCACCCCCTCAAGGTCTGCAATGAGCTTATTAATCAGCCGTTGAAATGTAGCAGGCCCATTTTTCAATCCAAAGGGAAGAACCTTGTACTGATACAACCCATTTGGTGTGACTAAAGCCGAGATTTCCTTGGCTCTATCGGTAAGAGGAATCTGCCAATACCCTTTCAGCAAGTGAAATTTAGTTTCAAATTTAGCTGGGCCTATTCTATCAATACAGTCATCAATCCTCGGGATGGGATATGAGTCGGTCTTGGTCACTGCATTAACCCATTTTAAATCCGTACTGCCATTGGGTTTTCGAACCAACACACATGGTGAGCTCCATTCACTGCTGCTTGGTTCGATGATGTCATTCTCCAACATATTGTTACGGATCTCGGGGGTCGGCGCTCCCCTTATCAAGGGGGTGGTTAATCCCCTTGTGTTTTTAGCTGGCCGTCCTGAGTCCTTCAAAGTTATAACGCTCCTTCCGGCCGGTATTAGCTCGGGTCATCGGTCAAAGTAGTCCCAAATACCTATTTACTAACCCGACCGTAAAGCAGGGAAATAACTCCCGCTCGAACCACGGATACGATGGAAAACGCCGAGCGGATGGCAATCTGCGATCCGAGACGTTAACAATGAGACTAAACCTGATTCTGAGCGGTTCCTAATCGTGCCACAGGTACTCAATTGAGAAAAGACGAAAGCGAAGGGATTAAGACAAATCCAGGAGGAACAGGTGAATTTATTACGAACAAAAAGAGGAAAGGAAAGAATGTACAAGAAAGGAAGAAGAAGAAGCAGCACACAGGGCAGTCTTAAAAACAGTCTTAACTTATTACCCCAGGACAAACATACACACTCACACGGGGATTGTAGCTGGTAGTAGGGTGGAAGGTCCAGGTAGAGGGTCCGGTGGTGAGGTCTGGCTCCAGGTGAGGCTCCAGTTCAGCGGGCGAAAATCCGGCAGGCAGCTCTGCGTATCATTGGAATGCGACCGGACCTTACATATAGCGGGGGGATGGGGGGAGGCTGGTGTCCTGTACGTGCGCGCTCCCGGACAAGTTCGTTAATAAGCGCGTCTTCAACCCAACTCGTTCAAATGCGCTCTCTCCCACCAGTCCGTTTGTAATGCACCTGCCGACCAAGTCAAACCAGCGCTTTCTCATCAAAATACGTCCTTGTGCGCAGTCCTCAAGTCCTTTCGCCTGAGCGCCGCCGAGTAAGTCCTCCAACAAGTCCGTGAAAGGGCTTTGCGTTCGCGCTTATATCATGCGAGCCAAGATCACTCCGTGCTTCATAAAGCCACTCCCATCGGTGATATTCCCTCAGCCCTGGTTGGCTGTCCAGGGCTTACCGGCCACGCCTTTGACGGGTGGTTGACAGGCCACACCTTGTTCTTGGCATTCCGCCCCCTTTTTCCTCGGGCCTGACCGCATGGTTCATGGCAGCTTGAGCGAGCGCTAAGGCGGCTGCTGCTGGCAGAGGCGCATAATGGCGTCGCTGGGAGAGAGAGGTTGGAAAAATGGCCGGAATTGGATTGGGGACCTACTCTTATTTAATTGATGCAACGCAGATTCAACTATTGGAAATACGGCCTTATCTAAAACACATAATAATGAAATAACTGAGTTCCTATGGTGGCCTACGTGTTGCTTGTGGACTAACTTGGGGTGCAACCTTTAACCTTTAATGTCATATTTACAAGTGATTATTTATTTTCAAGTGTGGGTTCTAAAACCGCAACACTGCACCCCCCCCCCTTTTTCCAGGCCCGGCCCGAGCCGAAACAAAAGGGACTATCTTTTAAATTAATGTGGCACTTAGGTGTGGTTACCCTCTACTTTTAACCTCACCCTGAATGCGACCGTTTTAACACTAGATATGTCCCACCTGCTGCGTTGCATCCTACCTAACCGACTCACACCCACAATTAACCGAATTACGGAATTCTCTTCAAACTACACATAAAGCCGGTGGGGAGCATTATTTACAATACACTAATTATTTACACTGTCACCCAGGACCTGTCTTTTGTGGGAAAAGAAGAGATGTTTGAAAAGAGGAAAAATGCCATTGCCATGCACTGCACCGAAACACCATACCATATGTACCCATATGCACCGATAATAAAGAAATGTACAAAAAGCACCAAAAATGATAAATGCACCAAAAGCACCAGCACCAAAACATTTCAAAATTAATAAATGATGTCTGATGTCTTCTCTGCTGGGCCAATGTATCTTGCTGTCTTGATGGATCTTCTTGCTTGATGTTGTTTTAATTATTAATAAAAAGGGCACACACCGCGTCCGCTTTATGGCCAGCAGGGCCAACTCAGGTGGTCCACTGCTGGGCATAGGTGCCACTCAGAACACAGTGGTCCGCAAGCCAGATACCGCTGGTGTTACGGATTCGTCACTTCCGCTGTTGTGGTTTTCCTCTACTTGAAAGATTTCTGATTCTATGTACTATTATTGTCTTCCAAAGGTTTATTGTTTATGAACAGTTATTAAAAGTTAAAAAGGTTAACTTAAAATGATACAGGAACCCGAACCGGAAGACAAGGAGGTGAAGAGGAGGAGGCGGTGAGAAAAGTCGGAGAAGAAGCTGGTTGCTTTGCGTTCTGGATTGAACGTTGTCGAGCAAGAGACACGAGGGAACTTTGGGTTTCCTGGAAAGGGATTCCGCGATAGAGTTGTTATCGCTGTGACTGATCAAACCTGCATGTCAGGTTTGTGTTGGATTCGGAGGAACCATCGTCATGTGATTACGTCTCAAGTACGAGCCTTCCGCCATTTTGACTCGTGCGCTTCGCGCGTCGAGCAAACTTTCTTTGCTTCGTCAACCGTTTCCACCGCGTTCAGACGTATCTGTGGTGTGTGTGTGCACCCAGGCTTCTGACGATTACTTTGCGGCTCGCCGACTGTGAACAGTGAAAGTTCGTACCTGGAGGGGGCCTTTGGATTTCCCAGTCACCGTGAGTGTGCCTTTGTGCCACTTTAACCACGTGGACCTTTTCTCCGCTTTGGGCTGCGTGCGCCTTGGTGCCGTTTTGGGCGGCGTGTCTGTGCCTGCCCTCAGAACGAGATTCTGGTGTAGAGTCGACATCGTTCCGTTGATCACTGGAGGGGACCAACTCTGAGCTCGAAGATGGGATTATAGAGAGATTGGGGAAGGTTCTTTCCACTCACTTGGAACACTGTGAGTTACCTTATGCATGCTAGCTGATGGAATAGAGAGTGCACTCTTAATTGTCATTTGTGGTAATGTTATTCCTGTGTGATTTATAATATATTATTGGTTTGTTCATAACCATTGGTGTGGTTTCCTTATTGATTTCGACACGGAATAATATATTTTTCTGCGGTGGCCCCTCCCGGGGTTCGGAGGTATACCGAGACCAGGAGGTCAGGGAGGAACACGTACCACTGGCAACAATGGTCGGTCCCAGCAGAGGTGTCAGGCCACAGAACGTGTGGTCCATATGTGGTGCCAGGCCACAGAACGTGTGGTCCATAAGTGGTGCATCAGTCCAGGCAGGAGGCAGCAAAGGTGTGGGCGCACAACTGCGGACACCTGCACACTCCCCTCGGGCACAAAATAACATGGTCCATGAGTGGGGAAGGAAGACAGCAGATTAGCGGGGCAAGGGCGCAAGGGCACACATCAATACAAGGCAATGTAAGATGAGGGGCGCGGTAGAGCGAGCCGAGAAAGCTCATCCATACTCGTTCGTCACCCCCCATGTCACCGACTCTACCCTTGCCCCTACCCTGTATTTACACAATCTACAAATTTACAAATTCGTCGCTAACATCTTGTCCTTCCCATATCTCCCCTAATGCCAAATTCGTCATTACTCCCTCCTAAGGAGGAAGAGATGGAATAAACACAATGTCTCCCCCACGTCCTGATGCGTCTCTTACCATCCAAATGTTTGCAAAACATGGTGTGGAGTCTTATCACCCAGGTGAGTGGATGCGGCTGGTGCGAAGAGACTTTCATCCTAGCTATACTTCTAAATGACATTACCTCTTTACTCTACCCGGGGTCTTACCCTGCCAATCCATTGGCCATCATTACTCTATGCAGTTCTAAAAACCAATTCCCATTGACAATCCCTGTGGTGCCTCCCAATTTGGGGTCTCACTCCCCCGGTTTTTCTCCCTGTGCCCTCGCACAATTTTTGGGCTGGGTCGTGTGCCTCACCAGTAGGTCCGCTCACCGGCACACCTCCGCCACTGTTGTTGCCACCCGAGCTTACCTCGCTCCTCACCCTAACCTGGGGAAGGCCCTCTGGCTCCCTTACCCCATGAATGCCCCCTCTGGCATCGGGCTACCCGGGTCCTCTCTTGGGATCCACGGGCCCCACTGAACTCTACTACCTGGCTCCCAGAGCCTACCTGCGGCCTCACCTGGCCGACAGACTACCAGTGGCCGAGTGCCCATTTAACCATTCTCACTAACAGGCCACACGCCCAGCCATTTCACTTTACGCATGCACCAAACCAAGCAACACCTTGCTACTTTCAGCACCACAGATGTCAATATCCTACTACAATTTACCTACTCCCTCTACCGACTTTTAAACTACCCTCCCCAGGTATTCGTGAAGGGGTCCACCCATCCCACATCCACTCCTTCGCACCATACACTCCACTCCACGTATTCCACACTAACTCCACACCATTCATTCCACTTTTACACACACACACATCCTTCCCGAGCATTGCCTCTCAATTCCTCATTTCATCCCCCTCACCACAAAGATTCTCATGCACACAGCATCATCTGGCTATCTATCTCCCCTAATATTAATGCTCTCCCTGTCATCCCTTATACTATGCACATCCCCCGTCATTATCAACCAACGACTCTACTCTACGTCCCCACGACAGGTACAATGTCACTACTTAAATCTTGCTCACCTATGGTCATCTCTAGATTCCTACACATTTATCCTAACCCTCCCGGGCTAGTTTGCACCGCCAAAACCCCATAAACCTATTGCTCCTCTGCCCAAAATAATGATGCAGGATGGTAGGTCCACCATCCCCCTACATCGGGCATCTCCCACTATCACCCCCCAGTCCTTTTGCACTATGAGCCCCCATCATGTGAGGTACTGGGTCCCGCCCGGGCATCTAAAGCTGAGGTGATCCATGAGGGCGACTGCTCGCCGGTGTCGGGTCTTAACCGGTCGGTGTGGACAATCCGAGGGAGGGCTCGTGGCCCCATTTTGATCTTAACGACCACGTCACAGACTTGCGACAGGACGACCCCCGGGCCTTGCCAGGGAGAGGTGAGTTTGGGGCACTTACCCTTCTGCCTCCAGGGATTGAAGAACCAAATCTTCATCCCCGGAGCGTGCTGACTCCCCTGGCTCTGGTGGTCATACCTGCGCTTCATCTTGGCCCCCGCCAGCTGGAGCTGGCGGCGGGCGAAGGCATGGACCCTCTCCATGCCTTCCTCCAGGTGGCGTGCATAGCCCTCCCTCGGTGGGATATCAGTGGTGTCTGGCACGGGACCGCATAGCAAGTCGGCGGGAGCCCGCAACACCCGCCCATACATAAGCAACACCAGACTGCATGCGGTGGACCCATGCTGGCTAGTTCGGTAGGCCATTAACAAATACAGGAGATGTTCGTCCCAGTCATCCTGACGGGTCGTGGTGAACAATGCCAGTTGTTGGATCAATGTTCGATTCAATTGTTCCACCATCCCGTCAGATTGTGGCCGCAAGGGCGTTGTCCTTGTCTTTCTAATTGACAGGAGTCTGCACACATCTTTTAACAATTGGCTTTCAAAATTTCGACCCAGGTCGGTGTGCAGCTCCTGTGGAACCCCATGCTGACATACAAATCCTTCCACGAAGGCCTGTGCCACCACCCCGGCTTCTTGGTTGGGGAGGGCATGGGCCTCCGGCCACTTGTTGAAATAGTCCATTACAACGAGGATGTACTTATTACCTTGGTGGGTGCGGGGTAGTGGTCCTAGAATATCCATAGCCACCCGCTCAAGGGGGGCCCCCACCTGGTGTAATTGAAGGAGGGCCCTCATCCTCTGTGCTGGTCCCTTTTTAGCAGTGCAGGCGTCGCATCTCCGACACCAGTCCTGTATATCGCGCCCCATATTAACCCAATAGAACCTCCGGCGGACCCGAGATGTTGTCTTTGTCCTGCCCAAATGGCCGCCGGAGCGGGTACCATGCACCTGCTGTAATATGATGTTCTTAAATTTGTCAGGGACTATCACCAGCCAGGAAGTTCTCTCAGAGGGAACCTCCACCCACTTGCGATATAAGATGTTGCCTTTCAATTCCAGGGTTTGCCACTGAGCCCAATATGCCTTTGTTGGTGCCCCGATGGCTGTGACCTCTTCCCCATTAGGTCTCTGTCCCAATCGAACCCATTCGTACATCGGCCCCAGGACGGGATCCTCCCGCTGGGCCGTGCTCCAAGCCAATGTGCCCAATTCCTCATCTGTGGTTAGTGGCAAAATTGGCCCTCTCACCTGGGTTGCACGGACTACGAGGGTAGGGGTGGAATCTGCCAATTGTTCCCTCCTCGTGTCTCGCACAAAATTTGCAGTTTTCCCCCAAACAAGGACGCTGAAAGAGTGCATCGGCATTCCCATGGGCCTTCCCAGCCCTATGGGTCACACTGAAATCGTACTGCTGCAACTTTTCCAACCACCTTGCAATTTGGCCCTCCATTTCCTTGAACCGAATGAGCCATTGCAAGGAAGAATGGTCAGTTTGAACCAAAAATTTCCGCCAGTACAAGTACGGGTGGAAATGGTCACAGCAGCCAGCATAGCCAATAGCTCTTTGCGAGTGACATAATAATTTCATTCGGGCCTACTCATGGCCCGACTATAATATGCGATCACTCTCTCAACGCCCTCCTGTGTCTGAGACAAAACTGCACCCAATCCTTCCTGGCTTGCATCCGTGTCCAGGGTAAATGTCCCGTCACTAGTGGGGTATGTTAGAACGGGTGCGGATGTCAAACACCCTTTCAATGCAAGGAAGGCCTCTAGGCAGTCCCTTGTCCAATTAAATGTCGTCCCCTTCTCCGAAAGCCTGTGAAGGGGCCGGGCCAACTCTGAAAATTTTGCCACAAAACGCAGGTAGTAGGAGCAGAGTCCCAAAAATCCCCGCACCTCGTTGATGGTACGTGGTGCGGGCCACTCCTCTACCGCTGTAATTTTGCCTGGGTCTGTTTTTACCCCCTCGCGACCAATAACGTGACCTAAATAGGCCACCTCTCTTGCAAACAAAGTGCATTTGCTTGGACTCAACTTCAACCCTGCCTGTCTGAGGCACCCAAACACCTGGTCCAAATTAGCTATGGCTTGGGGGAATGTTTTAGCATGTACCAGGACGTCATCCAGGTACAGCCGGCATGACTGCCATGGCATGCCGCCCAGTAAATGCTCCATCAATCGTTCAAAGGTGGCGGGGGCGTTACACAAAACCAAATGGCATCACAGTGAACTGATACAGCCCCTTACCTGTGGAAAATGCCGTTTTCTCCTTCCCTGCCCTATCCATCTCCACCTGCCAATATCCACTCTTGAGGTCCAAAGTTGAGAACCAATTTGAGCCTGCAACGGCATCGAGGGTCTCAACAATTCTTGGCAGGGTATACGAGTCTTTGAATGTCAAGTTGTTCAGCTGGCGATAGTCCACGCAGAAACGCGTGGTCCCTTCCTTCTTTTTGACCAGCACAACAGGTGACATCCAAGGACTTCCAGAGGGCTCGATGATACCTGCATCGAGCATTTTTCTACCTGCTCATCAGCTTCCTCCCTCTTGCTCCAAGGGAGCCGTCAGGTGGGCTGACGAATAGGCCGGGCCTCATCGGTGTGGATCTGATGTTTCACCAGGCCCGTACGTCCATTATCCTCGGAGGACAAGGAGAAGATATTGTTGCGGTTTTAGAACCCACACTTTTGTAAATAAATAACTCTTGTAAATATGACATTAAAGGTTAGAGGTTGCACCCCTAGTTAGTCCACAGCAAAACGTAGGCCACCTTAGAAATTCCAGTTATTTCATTATTATGTGTTTTAGTTAAGGCCGTGTATCCAATAGTTGAATCTGCGTTGCATCAATCAAATAAGGAGTAGGCCCTTTCGTCCATTTTGCGACCTCTCTCTCCAAGCAAAGCCATTACGCGCCTTCGTTAGCAGCGTTCACTGCCATTGAGCTGAAGCTCGTTCAACGACGCCATTAACCATGCGGTCAGGCTCGAGGAAGAAGAGGGCGGGACGCCAAGAACAAGGTGTGGCCCGTCAACCAGCCATCAAAGGCGTGGCCGGTAAGGCCTCGCCAACCAACCAGGGCTGAGGTGAGATCGCTGGCGGGCGTGGTTTTGGAGCACGCGGAGTGATCTTGGCTCGCGTTATATAAGCGCGAACGCAAAGCCCTATTACGGACTTGCACGGACTTCTTCTTTTGGTGGACTTGATGAGAGAGCGCTGAGGGAATTGCGAAAGCCTATACGGAGCGTACATTGGCGAAAAAGGACTCACTCGCTGGCGCTTTGAAGAAAACCTCAGGGAGGGTGCGTTTGACACGACCATACGTTTATTACGTACAAAGGACACGAGCCTCCCCCCCCCCCCCCCCCCGCCATATGTAAGGTCCGGTCACATTCCAACTACGCGCGGATCTGCCTGCCGGGTTTCGCCCGCGGAACCTGAGCCTGGACGGAGTCGACTGGAGCCTGGACCATCTACCTGGACCCTCCACCTTACCAGCCACAATCCCCATGTGAGTGTGTATGTTTGTCTGGGGTCATAAGTTAAGACTGTAATAAGACTGCCCTGTGTCCTGCTTCTTCTTCTTCTTCCTGTACATCCTTTTGTTTCCTCTTACCTCCTGTATATTGGTAATAAATGACCTTGTTCTTTCTTGGTTTTCCCTAATCCAATCGCATCCATCCTTTCTTTCATTGGGTAAACGTGGCACGATTCTGAACCGCTAGAATCGGGTTTAGTCTCTTGGTTAATAGCTCGGATCGTGGATCGCTAACCGCTCGGCATTATCCATCATATCCGTGGTTCGAGCGGGAGTTATTCCCTCGTTTCCGGCGGGCGTTAGTACTTAGGTAGCAGCGAACCCCTAGGCCTAAACCCTACCTAACGCCACGCCAGGAAGGACGTTATAGCTTCCCAGGACTCGGGACGGCCAGCTAAAAAGACAAGGGGATTAACCCCCCCCCCCTTGATAAGGGGAGTGCCGACCCCCGAGATCCGTAACAATTGGTGTCAGGAGTGAGATTTGGACCCGAACCAAATTTTTTATATCTAAAAATTTTTGGGCAAAATTACGAGCGGCCGAAATTTTATTACTACATCTAAATTGGATCGTGCCATGGATAACCAAGGTGATCGGATGCCGGTGGGGGAAAATGAAGAGGTAGAGGAAGGGTTGGAATCACCCCAGGACCCCAGGGAAGAAGTGGGAGTAATGGAAGAGGGAATTAATGAAGGTGCGGTAGTGGGGGTTGCAGGCGCACAAAATGGCGGCGCCTCACACATGGCGGCAGCGGCCGCACCCACTGCGCAAATGGGGGGTGGGTGACATGCAAGCCTTCATGGCGCAAATCAGGGCATGCTTCATGGTGCAAAGTAAAGAAATAGATGAAAAGATGGACAAATCCACTGAAGAAATGAAAGATGGGTAAACAATTTGAGGAAAGAGATGGGAGAAATGAGGGCCGATTGTGAGGGAATGGAAAATAGAATGGGGGAGCAATTGGGAAGTCAAATTGGGGGGTTAGAAGCCAAATTGGGAGGGTTAGACAGCAAATTGGGAGGAATTAGAAAACAAATTAGGGGGCCAATTGGAGGACATGGGTTGCCAAATGAAGGAAATGCAGGACGGGGGGATTGGAAAATAGAATGGCCACCCAGAAGAACCAAATGGAAGGGGTGAAGAATGGGTTAACGGGGTTAGAAAACAAGATGGGAGGCAAATTGAGGGAAATGGGGGATCAATTCACCCGGGAAATCAAACAAATGGGGGAGCAGATAGAGGAGGTCAAAAACGGGCTTGAAAGCAAATTGGACGCCCAAAAGAACGAATTGGAGAAAATGAGGGTGGCATCTAAGAAGGAAATGGGACAGATGGGGGAGGATATAAGGCGCGGGGTGAGCGAAGAGGTCGGAGGGGTACGCGATGAGGTAAAGCAGTGTGAGGAGCGCGTGGAGAAAGAGGTGAGAAAGAGTACGGCTAGGTTACAGGGGGGTATAGAGGATTTAACGCGAGGAGTAGAGCGGCTGACAGTAGGACAAAAGGAGTTAGGGGAGCAAGTAGGTAAGAACACAGCCATGATAGGGGGGCTGAAATCAGCACAAAAAGAAATTAAGAGAGAACTTATAGCAACGAAAACAGAATGTCAGCTGGTACACGAGGGGCTGACAAAGAGGTTGGATTCAGTGGTCGAGACGTTGGGGGTGAGAGAACAAGAGGTTGGAGGCATATAGAGATGACCAAGGTGGCCTTAGAAGAAGAAATTGTGGGGTCGCACCGGGAGATAGAAGAGGTGAAACAAAAGTTAGAGGAAGTGGAAGAAGGGGTGAGTGAAATAAAAAAGAGACGGAGGGAGACGAAGAAGGAAATAAAGGAGGAGGTGATGGAAATGGTACAAGGTCTGTGCTCACATCGTGATGACGTGCTTAATAACCAAATAAAGAGTTTGCAGGTGGCGGAGGAGGAGTGAAGAAGAAGAGGCGCCGAGGTGAGTGGCGATATGATCGGAAATGCATATGGTGTGAGGGGAGGTTCAGCGAGCTTGGGTGTTGGTATAGACCCGGGCATTCGTGAGAGGTCAATGGTAAGGTGTGTGACTGGTCTGGAGTGTGTGGAAAGAGAGTGTGTGCAAGGATGTCCGACCATGGGGAGTGTGAGAGGTGTTAGTGAGCGGGGATGTGCGAGTATGGAGTGGGTAGCGGGTTGCGACGAGGCGACCCAAGCATCGACACCGACAGGGGCAGTCTTGAGAGGGACGGGGGACGCACGTGAGCCCCCCGGGAATAGTGTACTGTGGGGGCCCGAACGGTTCGGCCCCGTGCTAATTCCGCAAGGAGCGATGCACGGGGTCCGGCCTTCGGGCAGCCATAAGGTTCCACTCGCGTCATACGACGGCAAGAGTGATCTGAGGGCGTACCTGGCACAATTCGACCATGTGTGTAGGGGTGACGGTTGGAATCCAGATGAAGGTGGAGTACACCTTGTGGGGACATTGCGCGGCGCGGCGGCGGAGGTGCTGACAGCTTTACCACCGGGTGCTCTCACCCTGCCAGCCCTCCACGCGGCCTTAATTAATAGATTCGGCATTGAACAGCAGAGCGAGCTTGTTAAAGCTCAGCTCGCGGTGCGAAAGAGAAAGCCCCAGGAAACCATCGGGGAGCTTGCCCATGACATTCGCCGCGCAGTAGGGATCGCACACGCGGACATGGCGGCGGCCTCCCAGGAAAGCCTGGCGCTGGATCATTTTATCCAGGCCTTCACGGACCCTGAGCTTCGGCAACAACTCGCCATGTGGCGCCCGCGGACTTTGAGCCAGGCGGCCGACGCTGCGGCCCGTTGGGAAGCAGCGATGCCCCTGGCGCGGGGAAGCGAGCGCCACGCAGTGGCGGTGCGCCAGGTAGGGCCTGTGACGGGTGGCGGCCCCCCACGGGGTCCGCCCCCGAAAGGGGCCCTGACCTGGAGAGCATGGTCCGGAGGTTGGTGGACCAGCGTCTGGTGGGACCTGGACCATGGCAGGCAGCCCCGGTGGTGGCCCCCGGTAGGCCACGGACAAATGCCCCGATTCGGACTTTCAGGGGGGGAAATTTGGAATTCCGGAGGCAATTAATTGTAGCCGGCTGGGTCACCGTGCATGGGAGTGTCGAGCTCCGTGCCGGAACGCACCCCGACAGCCGAGACCCTTAACTCCACCTCGTACGGGTTGGACTAGCCGACCGCAGACACCCCTCCCCAACCCCCCACTAGGGCCCGGGAAACTAAAATGTGCCGAACATGCAGGGCTGTGTTCGGTAGTAGGGGATGGTGAAGCGCCCTCATTGACATGACAGGTCATTCATTGTGGCCAAATTGGGACAGGTAGCTTGACGATTCGGTGCAAAATTGCCGGCGTGGGGGTAGACGCCATAGTGGACACAGGAGCTAGCACAACGATCATCAGCCCTGTGATCCTTTATTCGAGTGCAGACGGCTGGGATAAAATCCAGCGTCTGGAAAATTATAGTTTGCAGCTGGCTACCGGGGTAACGGCCCCGATCATAGGGCGTGGTTTTGTAACCCTCAAGTTAGGGTCGGTAAAGAGGGAGATAGAAGTTTGGGTGGCGGAGGTGTGCGACCCATGCTTAATAGGGTTGGATTTATTGACTGCCAGCGGTTGTAAAATCGATTTGTGCCGGGGGACCCTGCAAGGGGGAGTAGAGGAGCTACCATTGGAGGGGGTGAGCACGGCCGAGAGGACGGAGCTGGAGGCTTCTGAGGCCGTGACCATCCCTCCGAGGGCCGAGGCCATAGTGCCGGCCCGATGGTTAGCTCGCCCAACATGGCAGGGGTCCTGCGGCCTAGTCGAACCGGTGGCAGCGCAGTCAATCCCGGGTTTAATCGTGGGCCGCACCCTCGTAAAAACGGACAGGCCGGTGGTGGCCGTCCGGGTAAATAATATTAGTGCAGAACCACGCACTATAGTAAGGGGCACGAAGATAGCCGGCTGCACCCCAGTTAACGAAGTCGCGCCAGTGAGGGACGAGAACGTCCAGCCGAGCCGGCCCCAGGGGAGCCTTCAAAAAGTAGTAGGAATTGGACCGATCCCATTTGTGAGAGGGTAAATCGAAGTAGTGTAGAGTTGGGAGGTACCCAGAGGGAGGCCTTACATAAATTAATTGAATCCCATTTGGATATCTTCTCCTTGTCTTCCGAGGATATTGGACGTACGGGCCTGGTGAAACATCAGATCCACACCGGTGAGGCCCGGCCGATTCGTCAGCCCGCCCGACGGCTCCCTTGGAGCAAGAGGGAGGAAGCTGACGAGCAGGTAGAAAAAATGCTTGATGCAGGTATCATCGAGCCCTCGGGAAGTCCTTGGATGTCACCTGTTGTGCTGGTCAAAAAGAAGGATGGGACCACGCGGTTCTGCGTGGACTATCGCCAGCTAAACAACGTGACACTCAAAGACTCGTATCCCCTGTCAAGAATTGACGATACCCTCGATGCCATTGCGGGCTCAAATTGGTTCTCAACTTTGGACCTCAAGAGTGGGTATTGGCAGGTGGAGATAGATAGGGCAGATGTTACGGACTCGGCCCGAATGAGTTGTTATGTGTATTGCTGTTGGTTTGGAGTATTTTATATAGTATGCTTACTGTGACTTAAGGGAATGGGTTGTTGTGAGTAAAAGGTTTAAAAGCGCTCCTTGTACAATGTGGAATAATCCGGACCGAGACCGGAAGAGGTGGAGCGAAGAAAAGGAGGTGGGAGGAGACCGGAAAGGGACGTGGTGGTGTTGGAGGCTCCGGAGCGAGCATTGTCGAAGGAACGTCGCGAGGGAACTTTTGAGCCTATAAAGGAAGTCCTGCCTTCAGCATTGCGATCGCTGGGACTGTTCACATCTGCGTGTCTGATCGACGTCGGATTCGTATGAACCCTCGTCGCATAAGTTCGCCTCAAGTACAAGCCCGCCGCCATTGGGACTCGCGCGCGTTGCGCGACGTTCGCAGAATAAGGTTGCCGCGTCTGCTGGTTTCGCCTTCCTCGGTGGGTTGCCGAGGACGTGTGTGTGCGCCAGCGGCCTTTGAAGGAGACGGTGCGGTTTGCGGCTGCACGGTGTACGTGCATGTTTGGAGCGTCTTTGGAAAGCTCCCATACCACCGCCATTGTGCGGGAACTGAATCACGTGATCTCAGGGTTGTTTCACTCATCCAAGCCTCAATTGACTTTGAGCGGCCATTGATCCGACGATCGCCGGAGCAACTCGACGTCGCCTTGGAGGAGTACAGAGACATTGGGGGGAAGTGCCATGAGTTGGGTTAGAGGGATATATAAGGTGGTACCATCTTAAATATTGTGATTGTAATTGTGAATTGATGTATTCACCCTTTATGTGTTTGGAATTGTGAATATATCCTTGTTCGTTCATAACCCTTGGTGTGGCCTCCTTAATGATCTGATTGATTTCCCCAAGGATAACATCTTTTTCTGCCGGGGCTCCCCTCGAGGTTCGGAGGTCACCAAGACCTGGTAAGTAGGGGAGGACCCCGTAACAGAAATTGGGGGCTCATCCCATTGATATTCGTGGACTCGCAATTGGGTCTGTGTCCGGGAGCTAAAAAAAAAAAATCCTAAATTTAGTCCGGGAAAGAATTCCCAAGTTTGGAACTTTTTCCAACATTCCCAAGCTTTTCCAAAAACAAACAACAACAACAAAATAAAATAATAATAATACTTTTGTTTTTGTTTGTTAGAAATTTATTGTGTGAAGGTTAACAGGCGTTACCAGTAGTCACTATGGCGTTTGACGCAGAGAAGTTTACAGTGACGCCGAGTGAAGCACAGTTCAGAGCGTTCGTAAAATTGGACCTCTGGAAATTGGCCAAACATTTTAGCTTGGAGGTCCGAACTAATATGAAGAAGGCAGAGTTGCAGACAGTGGTGATACAATCTCTGGTGGGATTAAAAGCATGGGAAGAGGTAGCCTGGGATTGGTTACCAGAAGAACAAGAAAATGTGGAGCTCCGGAAACTGGAGATGCAATTACGGAGCCAGGAAAGGGAAAAAGCACAGGAACGAGAACTCCAGGAAAGGTTAGAAGACAAAAAATCGGAGGAAAGGAGAGCTGCAAGAGAACTCGAAGCAGAGGAGAGAAGAGCCGAGAGGGAGTTAAAGGACCGTGAATTGGCGCGTCAGCAGGAAATTAAAGTCAAGGAGCTGCGGTTAATGAGAGAACGGGGAAAGGTACCATCCCTGCTGACTGGCTCGACACCTAGTCAGAACACCTGGGATGTTGGCAGACATGTGAGGCTGGTCCCACCCTTCAATGAGAAGGAGGTAGCCAAGTTCTTTCCACACTTTGAGAAAGTGGCTCGACAGTTAAACTGGCCTGAGGAGTACTGGTCCATACTAGTGCAAAGTGTTCTGGTGGGTAAAGCTCAAGAGATTTATTTGGCTTTACCAATTGACCAGTGTGCAGATTATGAGGTATTGAAGAAACACATTCTCAAAGCCTATGAATTGGTCCCGGAAGCTTTCCGGCAGAAATTCCGGAATGCCAGGAGGAGGGAGAGCGAGACCCACGTGGAGTTTGCCAGATTGAAAGAAACCATGTTTGATAGGTGGTGCGATTCGAAAGGAGTTGGGAAAGACTTCGAACTATTGCGACAATTGATCCTGGTGGAGGAATTCCAACAGTGTGTCCACGAGGACATTAAAATACACCTGGAGGAAAGGAAAGTACCAAAGTTGTATGAGGCAGCGACCATGGCAGATGACTATGCCTTAACCCACAGGATGGGGTTCCGCAACCCCGACTTCTCGCCTAGACTTAGCCAGGGGAGCTATGGTACGGCAGGGGCGGAGAACGAAAATTCATGGGGGCGGCCTCGAGAGGAAGACCACTCTGATATCACGACTTCTAGAGGTCAGAAGTCAACGGTTTCAAGGCAGACGTATCCTCCTTGGGCCTCGAGGCCGACCACGAGGTTCCCCTCCGGGCCTACTTGCGCTTTTTGCCATAAACCAGGACACTTGATGTCCCACTGTCATGCTTTGGGAAAGGAAAATCATGAGCGGAGTCCGACTAGTACAACTCCGAATGCGATGGCAAACGTGAGAAATTGCCCGCAGAAGGGTTACCAACCATTTATTTATGAGGGGTTTGTCTCACTGGAGGGAGACTCGACTAACTCAAGACCTGTTAGGGCATTGAGGGACACAGGAGCACATCAATCCTTAATGCTTGAAGGCATTTTGCCATTGTCGGAGAGTACAGCAACTGGTGATAGTGTTCGGTTACAAGGGATCGGTGGCTGGGTTAGCGCTCCCCTTCATGTCATCAATCTAGAGTCTGATTTGGTGTCGGGACCGGTCACCGTGGGGTTACAAGCCACACTTCCTGTAGAGGGAGTATCAGTTGCGGTTGGGAATGATTTGGCCGGGGGTCAAGTTTCTAGTAACCTGATGGTTGTGAAAAAGTCCGATATGGGAAATAACACCACACCAGTCAGGGATGGAGGCAAAGTTGGCAAGCTTTTTGAAGGTGGACTGAACTTCAAAACAAAGGAAGAGGTTCTGGAGTCTACCTTCAACCAATATGGACCACTTCTGGAAGTGCTGCTGATAAAAGACAGGGAGAGCCAAAAGTCAAGAGGGTTTGGCTTTGTCACATTTGAAAACTCAAAGGACGCCAGAAATGCAGAAAAGGTTCTGAATAAGCAGGAGTTGGAGGGTCGGATCATAACAGTGGGGAAGGCGTTTCGTCGGCATCGAGGGGGCTACAGAAGAGGACAACTTGGCAGTAGTGTTGGTGGTGGCAGCAGCCGATATTGCTATGGAGGCTCCCAGAGTTACGGCAGCTCCCGAAAGGACGACTATCAGGGTAGCGGCCAAGAGGGAGACCGTTATTCACGTGACTACAGTGACATGTGGTCCAACCGTGAATCTTAGGGAAGTTAGAAAGAGGCGAAGCACTGAATACGGCGGAGCTGCCGAGCCCAGATTCCTACACGGACTAACCGTGAATGCCACGTTCCTGAAGGCATCCATGTAGTGAACTTTCCTCCCCAGACTAACCATGAACTCCACATTCCTAGAGGCATCCATGTGGTGAATACTCGGCTTGGCCTCCCGGAAAAAGTGCTATCGAGTTGCTTAAAGTGGGATGTTTGATCAACCCCTTAACCTTCATTCAAAAAATGAAAAATAAAAATCAGAGGTTGATGAGATGGAGTTTGGCTTTACAGGGGTTCAACTTGGAAATTGAACATGTAAAGGGCCGGGACAATGTCGTGGCTGACGCTTTGTCCAGAGGGAGTTAATTTTCGGAAAGCTCTGGGGGGTGGGGTGAAGGTCTGTTGTTCTATTTTTGGGGAAACATTGGTTACTGGTGTTGGGTTCAAGAATTTGCCGACAAAGAAAGTTTTCGCGATGTTCAAACTTTCTTTCTTGAGGGGGGGGAAGTGTTACGGACTCGGCCCTAATGAGTTGTTATGTGTATTGCTGTTGGTTCGGAGTATTTTATATAGTATGCTTACTATGACTTAAGGGTATGGGTTGTTGTGAGTAAAAGGTTTAAAAGCGCTCCTTGTACAATGTGGAAAGATCCGGAATGAGACCGGAAGAGGTGGAGCGAAGAAAAGGTGGTGGGAGGAGACCGGAAAGGGACGTGGTGGTGGTGGAGGCTCCGGAGCGATCATTGTCGAAGGAACTTCGCGAGAGAACTTTTGAGCCAAAAAGGAAGTCCTGCCTTCAGCGTTGTGATGGCTGGGACTGTTCACATCTGCGTGTCCGATCGACGTCGGATTCGGATGAACCCTCGTCGCATAAGTTCGCCTCAAGTACAAGCCCGCCGCCATTGGGACTCGCGCGCGTTGCGCGACGTTCGCAGAATAAGGTTGCCGCGTCTGCTGGTTTCGCCTTCCTCGGTGGGTTGCCGAGGACGTGTGTGTGCGCCAGCGGCCTTTGAAGGAGACGGTGCGGTTTGCGGCTGCACGGTGTACGTGCATGTTTGGAGCGTCTTTGGTAAGCGCCCATACCACCGCCATTGTGCGGGAACTGGATCATGTGATCTCGGGGTTGTTTCACTCGTCCAAGTCTCAATTGACTTTGAGCGGCCATTGATCCGACGATCGCTGGAGCAACTCGACGTCGCCTTGGAGGAGTACAGAGACATTGGGGGGAAGTGCCATGAGTTGGGTTAGAGGGATATATAAGGTGGTACCATCTTAAATATTGTGATTGTAATTGTGAATTGATGTATTCACCCTTTATGTGTTTGGGATTGTGAATATATCCTTGTTCGTTCATAACCCTTGGTGTGGCCTCCTTAATGATCTGATTGATTTCCCCAAGGATAACATCTTTTTCTGCCGGGGCTCTCCTCGAGGTTCGGAGGTCACCGAGACCTGGTAAATAGGGGAGGACCCCGTAACACAGGGAAGGAGAAAACGGCATTTTCCACAGGTAAGGGGCTGTATCATTTCACTGTGATGCCATTTGGTTTGTGTAACGACCCCGCCACCTTTGAACCATTGATGGAGCATGTACTAGGCGGCATCCATGACAATCATGCCTGGTGTACCTGGATGACGTCCTGGTGCATGCCAAACATTTCCCCAAGCAATAGCTAATTTGGACCAATGTGTTTGGGTGCCTCAGACAGGCAGGGTTGAAGCTGAGCCCGAGTAAATGCACTTTGTTTGCAAGAGAGGTGGCCTATCTAGGTCACGTTATCGGTCGCGAGGGGGTAAAAACAGACCCAGGCAAAATTACAGCGGTAGAGGAGTGGCCCGCACCACGTACCATCAAGGAGGTGCGGTGATTTTTGGGACTCTGTTCCTACTCCCGGCGCATTGTGGTAAAATTTGCAGAGTTCGCCCGGCCCCTTCACCAGCTTACGGAGAAGGACGAGATTTAATTGGACAAGGGAGTGCCAAGAGGCCTTCCTGGCATTGAAGGGGTGTTTGACATCCGCACCCGTTCTAGCATACCCCACTAGTGACAGGACATTTACCCTGGACACGGATGCAAGCCAGGAAGGATTGGGCGCAGTTTTGTCTCAGACACAGGAGGGCGTGGAGAGAGTGATCGCATATTATAGTCGGGCCATGAGTAGGCCCGAGCGAAATTATTGCATCACTCGCAAAGAACTATTGGCTCTGCTGGCCGCCATGAGCCATTCAAGTACGGGTGGAAATTTTTGGTTCGAACTGACGATTCCTCCTTGCAATGGCACCTCCGGTTCAAGGAACTGGAGGGCCAAATTGCAAGGTGGTTGGAAAAGTTGCAGCAGGACGATTTTAGTGTGACCCATAGGGCTGGGAAGGCCCATGGGTATGCCGATGCACTCTCGCGACCTCCTTGTTTGGGGGAAAACTGCAAATTTTGTGCGAGACACGAGGAGAGGGAACAATTGGCCGATTCCACCCCAACCCCCGTAGTCTGTGCAACCCGGGTGAGAGGGCCAATTTTGCCACTAACTGCGGATGAAGAATTTGGAACTTTGGCTTGGAGCACGGCCCAGCAGGAGGATCCCGTCCTGGGACCGGTATACGAATGGGTTCGATTGGGACAAAGACCTAATGGGGAAGAGGTCACCCCCCTCGGGGCGCCAACAAAGGCATATTGGGCTCAGTGGCAAACCCTGGAATTGAAAGGCAACATCTTGTATCGCAAGTGGGTGGAGGTTCCCTCTGAGAGAACTTCCTGGCTGGTGATAGTCCCAGACAAATTTAAGAACACAATATTACAGCAGGTGCATGGTACCCGCTCCGGCGGCCATTTGGGCAGGACAAAGACAACATCTCGGGTCCGCCGGAGGTTCTATTGGGTTAATATGGGGCGCGATATACAGGACTGGTGTCGGAGATGCGACGCCTGCACTGCTAAAAAGGGACCAGCACAGAGGATGAGGGCCCTCCTTCAATTACACCAGGTGGGGGCCCCCCTTGAGCGAATGGCTATGGATATTCTAGGACCACTACCCCGCACCTGCCAAGGTAATAAGTACATCCTTGTTGTAATGGACTATTTCACCAAGTGGCCGGAGGCCTATGCCCTCCCCAACCAAGAAGCCGGGGTGGTAGCACAGGCCTTCGTGGAAGGATTTGTATGTCGGCATGGGATTCCACCGGCGCTGCACACCGACCAGGGTCGAAATTTTTAAAGTCAATTGCTAAAAGATGTGTGCAGGCTCCTGTCAATTAGAAAGACAAGAACAACGTCCTTGCAGCCACAATCTGACGGGATGGTGGAACGATTCAATCGAACATTGATCCAACAACTGGCATTGTTCACCACCACCCATCAGGATGACTGGGACGAACATCTCCCGTACTTGTTAATGGCCTACCGAACCAGCCAGCATGGGGCCACCGCATGCAGTCCGGCATTGCGTATGTATGGGCGGAAGTTGCGGGCTCCCGCTGACTTGCTATGCGGTCCCGTGCCAGACACCACGGATATCCCGCCGAGGAAGGGCTATGCACTTCACCTGGCAGAAGGCATGGAGAGGGTCCATGCCTTCACCTGCCACCAGCTCAAGCTGGCGGGGGCCAAGATGAAGCGCAGGTACGACCACCGGAGCCAGGGGAGTCAGTACGCTCCGGGGATGTAGATTTGGTTATTTAATCCCCGGAGGCAGAAGGGTAGGTGCCCCAAACTCACCTCTCCCTGGCAGGGCCCAGGGGTCGTCCTGTCGCAAGTCTGTGACGTGGTCGTTAAGATCAAAATGGGGCCACGAACCCTCCCTCGGATCGTCCATACCGACCGGTTAAGACCCTACACAGGTGAGCAGGCACCCTCATGGATCGCCTCGGCTTTGGAGGCCAAGGCAGGACCCAGTACCTCCAATGATGGGGCTCGTAGTGCGAGAGGACTGGGGGTGATAATGGGAGATGCCCGATGTAGAGGGATGGTAGCCCTACCATCCCTCACATCCATTTGGGCAGAGGAGCAATAGGTTTATGGGGATTGGCAGTACCAAACCAGCCCGGGAGGGTTAGGATAAATGATAGGATCTAGAAAGATGACCACAGATGACCAAGATTTAAGTAGCGACATTGTACCTGTAGTGGGGACGTAGAGTAGAGTAGTTTGGATGATAACGACGTGGGATGTGCTTAGTATAAGGGACGACAGGGAAGCACTAATATTAGGGGAAAAGCAGTTAGTTTAGATGATGCTGTGTGTATGAGAATCTTTGTGGTGAGAGTGATGAAATGAGGAATTGGAATGGAAGTTCCTGGTAGTGCTGAGCAAATGAGGCAATGCTCGAGAATGATGTGTGTGGAATGAATGGTGAGGAGTGAGTAGTGTGGAATACGTGGAGTGGAGTGCATGGTGCGAAGGAGTGGATGGGGGAAGGATGGACCCCTTCACGAATACCCAGGGAGGGTAGTTTAAAAGTAGGTAGCAGGAGTAGGTAAATTGTGGTCAGATATTGACATCTGTGGTGCGGGATTAGCAGAGTACTGTTTTGTTGGGCGCATGAGTAGAGTGGAATGGCTGGGCTTGTGGCCTGTTATTGAGTGTGGTTGGTTGAGTACTCCGCCACTGGTCGTCTGTCGGCCAGGTGAGGCCGCAGGTAGGCTCTGGGAGCCAGGTAGTAGAGTTCAGTGGGGCCCGTGGATCCCGAGAGAGGACCCGGGTAGCCCGATGCCAGAGGGGGCATTAGTGGGGTAAGGGAGACAGAGGGCCTTCCCCAGGTTAGGGTGAGGAGCTAGGTAAGCTCGGGTGGCAACTACTGTGGCAGAGGTGTGCAGGTGAGTGGACCTGCTGGTGAGCCACACGACCCAGCCCCGAAATTGTGCGAGGGCACAGGTTGAAAAATCGGGGGAGTGAGACCCCAAATCGGAGAGCACCACAGGGATGGTCAATGGGAATTGGTTTTTAGAACCACATCGTGTAATGAAGGCCAATGGATTTGCAGCGCAAGACCCCGGGTAGTTTAACTGTGTTAATGTCATTTAGAGAATAGATAGGAGAAAATCTCTTCGCACCATCCGCATCCACTCACCTGAAGTGATAAGACTCCACACCAGTTTTTGCAAGCATTTGGAATGTAAGACGCATCAGGACGTGGGTGAGACATTGTTTGTAATTCCATCTCTTCCTCCTTAGGAGGTGAGTGATGACGAATTTGGCATTAGGGGAGATATGGGAAGGACAAAACGTTAGCGACGAATTTGTAAAGTTGTAGATTGTGTAAATACGGGGTAGGGGCAAGGGTAGAGTAGGTGACATGGGGGCCGGGGGGTGACATACGAGTAGGGACGAGCTTTCTCGGCTCGCTCTCCCTCGCCCCTCATCTGGCATTACTTTGGTTTGATGTGTACCCTTGTGCCCCTGCCCGCTGATCTGCTTGTCCTCCTTCCCCACTCATGGACCATGTTCTTTTGTGCCCGAGGGGAGTGTGCAGGTACCGCGAGTTGTGCGCCCGCACCTTTGCTGCCTCCTGCCTGCACTGATGCACCATATGGACCACACGTTCTGTGGCCTGGCACCACATATGGACCACACGTTCTGTGGCCTAGCACCACTTATGGACCACACATTCTGTGGCCTGGCACCACTTATGGACCACACGTTCTGTGGCCTGGCACCTCTGCTGGGACCGACCATTGTTGCCAGCGGTATCTGGCTTGTGGACCACTGTGTTTTAAAGTGGCATCTATGCCCAGCGGTGGACCACCTACGTTGGCCCTGCTGGCCATGAGTAATAAAAAGCGGACGCGGTGTGTGCCCTTTTATTATTAAAATAACATCAAGCAAGGAGTCAGCCAGAAATAGCGGCCCAGCAGAGAAGAAGAAGACGTCATCATTTTATTATTTAAAAAATGTGATGACTGTGCATTTCTGGTGCTTTTGGTGCATATTTTTCTTATTATGGTGCATATTGGGTACATATGGCATGGTGTATCGGTGCAGTGCATGGCAATGGCATTTTCCCCTTATCAAAAACATCTTCTCTTTTCCCACAAAAGACAGGTCCTGGGTTGCAGTTTGTAAATAATTAGTGTTTTGTAAATAATGCTCCCCACCGGCGAAATGTTTAGTTTGAAGACAATTCCACAATTCGATTAATTGTGGGCGTGAGTCAGTTAGATAGGATGCAACGCAGCAGGTGGGACATATTTAGTGTTAAAACTGTCGCACTCAGGGTGAGGTTAAAAGTAAAGGGTAACCACACCTAAGTGTCACACTAAGTTAAAAGATAGTTCCTTTTGTTTCGGCTCGGCACGAGCCTGGAAAAAGGGAGGGTGCAGTGTTGCGGTTTTAGAACCCACACTTTTGTAAATAAATAACTCTTGTAAATATGACATTAAAGGTTAAAGGTTGCACCCCTAGTTTGTCCACAGCAACACGTAGGCCACCTTAGAAATTCCAGTTATTTCATTATTATGTGTTTTAGTTAAGGCCGTGTTTTGAATCGTTGAATCTGCGTTGCATCAATCAAATAAGGAGTAGGCCCTTTCGTCCATTTTGCGACCTCTCTCTCCAAGCAACGCCATTACGCGCCTTCGTTAGCAGCGTTCGCTGCCATTGAGCTGAAGCTCGTTCAAACAACGCCATTAACAATGCGGTCAGGCTCGAGGAAGAAGGGGGCGGGACGCCAAGAACAAGATGTGGCCCGTCAACCAGCCGTCAAAGACGTGGCCGGTAAGCCCTTGCCAACCAACCAGGGCTGAGGTGAGATCGCTGGCGGGCATGGTTTTGGAGTGTGCGGAGTGATCTGGCTCGCGTTATATAAGCGCGAGCACAAAGCCCTGTTACGGACTTGCACGGACTTCTTCTTTTGGTGGACTTGATGAGAGAGCGCTGTGTGCATTGCGAAAGCCTATACGGAGCGCACATTGGCGAAAAAGGACTCACTCGCTGGCGCTTTGAAGAAAACATTGGAGAGGGTGCGTTTGACACGACCATACGTTTATTATGTACAAAGGACACGAGCCTCCCCCCCCCCCCCCCCCTGCCATATGTAAGGTCATGTCGCGTTCCAACTATGCGCGGAGCTGCCTGCCGGGTTTCGCCCACGGAACCGGTGCCTAGACGGAGTCGACTGGAGCCTGGACAATCTACCTGGACCTTCCACCCTACCAGCCACAATCCCCGTGTGAGTGTGTATTGTTACGGATCTCGGGGGTCCGCGCTCCCCTTATCAAGGGGGGATTAATCCCCTTGTCCTTTAAGCTGGCCGTCCTGAGTCCTGGAAACTACAACGCTCCTCCCGGTCGATCTTGGGTTGGGTGATTGGTCAATTTGGGTCCAAACACCTAATTACCAACACCGACGGCGAGCAGGGAAATAACTCCTGCCCGAACCACGGATATTGATGGAATATTGCCCAGCGGTTAGCAATCCGCGATCAGAGCCATTAACAAATACTAAACCCGATTCTAAGCGGTTCTGAAATCATGCCACAGGTACTCAATGGAAAGAAAGGACGGAGGCGATCGGATTAGGGAAAAACCAAGAAATAACAAGGTGAATTTATTTACAATCAAGAAGAAGAGGAAACAAAAGGAATATACAAGGAAGAAGAAGAAGGAGCAGAACGCAGGACAGGCTTAACTATACAGTCTTAACATAATGACCCCAGACGAACATGCACACTCACACGGGATTGTAGTGGGTAGGGTGGAAGCTCCAGGCAGATGTCCAGGCTCCTCATCCGGTCCCGACTCGTGCCATGGTGGTGATGGAAAAAGGCAGCAGGCCGGCAGCGCGCCACGTGTCGTTGACCACGAGCGGACCTTACATATATCGGGGGGACTGGGATGCTGTGTATGTAATAAATGTATATCGTGCGAAACGCTCTCTCTTTCTCGATCAATGTTCATAGGTGTTACGTGTTCCTCTACGATCTCCTGGTCTCGGTACACCTCGGAACCCCGAGAGGGGCCACGGCAGAAAAATATGTTACTCTGTGTTAGAAATCAATCGTAACAACACACAAATGATTATAAATGAAAAAATAATATTTTGAAAATCACACAGGAATAACGGTACAACAAATGGCAATTAAGAGTTCACTCTATATACCATCAATAAAGTCAGATAACTCACTGCTCTCAGCGAGTGAAACGGACACTCCTCAATGTCTCTATAACCTTTTCCAAGGCGATGTGATTCGCTCCAGCGGTCACTCGAACGATATCCAGTCGAAGCCCGAATCTCGCTCTCCAGTCGATATTTGAATCGCGTACAGTTGACAATGGTGACCGCCCCGCCGAAATGTACAATGGCGCCCTTCAGAGGGGCACCTTCACCGCTCACTCAGCGAACCGCAACGTAATTGGAGACGAAGCGGTCGCACACACACATCCCCGACAAACGGTACGATGTTGGGGTGAAGATGACGCGAGGCAAAACCTTTGTAGGTGTCCGAAGCGCGTGGTTCAAAATGGCCGACAGCTCTTACTTGAGCCGATTCGACTAGGCGAGGATTCGTCGAAATCTCAGCGCCCAAATCTGATAACGCAGATTTTCCACTCCAGCGATAATTCCTATCGCAGGATGTCCCTTCAAGGAACTCAAAATTCCCTCACGACTTTCGGTAGACCAGCCTCGCTATGGAGCCTTGACGTCACGCATCTTCTCCAACTTTGCTCGCGCCGCCTCTTCCTCTTCACCTCCTCATCTTCCGGTTCGGTTTCCTGTATCATTTTAAGTTAACCTTTTTAACTTTAGATAGCTGTTACTGAATAATAAACCTTTTGAGAATAATAATAGTACATAATATCAGAAATATGTCAAGTGGGTGAAAACCACAACAGCGGAAGTGACAAATCCGTAGCACTTCCCCCCCTCAAGGAAGAACGTTTGAACACAGCGAAAACTTTATTTGCATGCAAACTCTTTAAACAAACAAAAATAAACTCACAACCCAAATCACCAATTCCCGTGAACAACAATTATCAACATCTCAAAAATAAAGCAACAAAATGTCACACAACCCACAGAGATTCCCAAAGTTAATTCACTCTGGCCAAAGCATCAGCAACGACATTGTCCCTGCCCTTTACATGTTCAATTTCCAAGTTGAACTCCTGCAAAGCCAAACTACATCTCATCAACCTCTGATTTTTAATTTTCATTTTTTGAATGAAGTTTAAGGGGTTGTGATCAAAATACAAAGTCAAGCAAGTCTACAGCACTTTTCCCCGGGAGGCCGAGCTGAAAGCCAGGTTCCATGGTGGTTGGGTGGTGAGGCCTGGAAGTATTCACTACATGGACGCCTTTAGGAACGTGGAGTTCACGGTTAGTCCGTGCAGGAAAGTTCAGCACATGGACGCCTTTAGGAACGTGGCGTTCACGGTTAATCCGTGTAGGAATCTTGGCTCGGCGGCTCCGCAGCATTCAGTGCTTCAACTTTTCCGAACTTTCATAATAATTACGGTGGGACCACTTGTCACTGTAGTCACATGAATAGCGGTCTCCTTCTCGGCCACTACTCTGACAATCCTTCCTTCAGGAGCTGCCGTAACTCTGGGAGCCTCCATAATAATATCGATTGCGGCCACCACCAAAACTACGACTCCGTGGACCTCTTCTGTAGCCCCCACGACACCTTTGAAATGCCTTCCCTACTGTTATGGTCCGACCCTCCAACTCCTTGCTATTCAGATCCTTTTCTGCATCTCTGGCATCCTTTGAGTTTTCAAACGTGACAAAGCCAAACCCTCTTGTCTTTTGTGTCTCTCTGTCTTTTATCAGCAGCACTTCCAAAAGCGGTCCATATTTGCTGAAGGCAGACTCCAGAACATCTTCCTTGGTTTTGAAGTTCAGTCCCCCGATAAAGAGCTTGCCAATATTGCCTCCATCCCTGACTTGCGTGTGCTGACACTTAGTTTCAGGGTACTTCCTCCTAGGCTTTTCAACAAACCTCGAGTTACCAGAAACTTGACCACCGGCCAAGTCATTCCCGATAACAAAAGATACTCCCTCAACAGGAAGAGTGGCTTGTAAACCTACGGTGACCGGTCCTGACACCAAATCAGACTCCAAATGGATGACATGAAGTGGAGCTCTAACACAGCCACCAATCCCCTGTAAACGAACACTATCACCAGTTGCCGTCTCCTCTGACAATGGCAAAATGCCTTCAAGCATCAAAGACTGATGTGCTCCTGTGTCCCTCAAGACCCTAACCGGTTTCTGGTTAGTCGAGTCTCCATCCAAGGACACAAACCCCTCTGAAATAAATGGTTGGTAACCCTTTTGAGGGCGATTTCTCACATTTGCCATTGCATTCGGAGTGGTACTAGTCCATCGTTTCCCAACCGTTTTCTGATCGAGTACCACTTGGAGGTCCCGTACCGTCGTCGCGTACCACCTGGTTCCAGAAAAACTCAATCCGCGTCCCACCTGGTTCCAGAAAAACTCAATTCGATAAGATATCAGGCTTATTTCAATTTAATGCGAGGGCTGCATCTGTTTCTTCTCCACCAGCTGGTCGATGCGGGCATAACTTTGCTCACAGCACATCGGAAATCATGAAATATATCAGAAATCAGAAATAAAAAAATTATCAGGCCAAATCATTTTTTTTAAAGGTCGAGTCGCGAACCACCTGGAAGGCCCTCGCGTACCACAGGTTGGGAACCATTGTACTAGTCGAACTCCGCTCCTGATTTTCCTTTCCCAGAGCATAACAGTGGGACATCAAGTGTCCCGATTTATGGCAAAAACCTCAAGTAGGCCTGGAGGAGAACCTTGTGGTCTGCCTCGAGCCCCCGGGAGGATACGTCTGCCTTGGAACTGTTGTCTTCGGATTTCTAGAAGTCGTGGTATCAGAGTGGTCCTCAGAGTCATCTCGAGGCCACACCCATGAATTTTCGTTCTCCGCCCCTGATGTACCATCGCTCCCCTGGCTAAGTCTAGGCGAGTAGTTAGGTTTGTGGAACCCCATCCTGTGTGTTAAGGCATAGTCATCTTCCATGGTTGCTGCCTCATACAACTTTGGTACTTTCCTTTCCTCCAGATGAACTTTAATGTCCTCGTGGACACCCTTTTTTTTTTTTCTTTTTTTTTTTTGTATACAAGATCGAGGCTCGTGAAAGAGCGAACATTAATCACACAGAAAGACAAACCGACACATAAAACAAGTAACATCGGGAGCGGTAGACAAGATGGGGAGAGAGGGGGAAGGACACAAACACAACATTTGAGAGCAGGGACCGAGAGACATGGAGACATCGAGAGATCTGTGGGAGGGAGAGGGCTTTGGGGGGGGGAGGCATGGGAAGGGGGGGTGGGAGAGGTATAAAACATATGGACACTGCCAGGACGTCCAGGAAAGAAGTTGGAATTTCAAACAAGGTGGATCTGGGGTGAATTAGTGGGGGTAGAAAAAAAACAAGGTTTTGGATGGGGGAAGATAAGAGATGGTGGTGAACAGCCGTTTTAAAGACCTGTAGGGAGGAGTGGGATTGAAGAGAGTGTGGGAGTTTGTTCCAGAGGCGGGAGAAAAGAGGAATGAAAGAGTGAAGGTGAGCAGACAGCCGAGATTTCGGCAGTTTAACCATCAGAGGGTTGCTGGCAGATGTTGTGCGACCTGTAGGAATATTTGGGGGACAGAGCACAGAGAGAGCTGGGGGAACAAGGCCGGAGAGGAGTCGGTAGAAGACAGAAAGACCACCTACCTGCCTGCGGTGAGTGAGTGAAAGGCCCTCAGAGATAGCTTCATCGCGGGAGATTCCAATGATTCTGAAAGCTTTGGTTTCAACAGCGTGAAGCCGAGCTAGGTGTGAGGCAGGAGCACCAGCCCATAGGGGAGAACAGTATTCCATTGAGCTGCGGATGAAAGCCTTGTATGTGGTGAGGAGCTCAGGTGTGCCTAGGAAGGACTTCGCACGACGGAGGATGCCCAGTCGGCGACTGGCTTTGGAGGCCAGCTTGGAAATGTGGTTTTCCCAAAAAAGATCATGGCAGATAGTGAGACCCAAAAGCTTGAGCGACAGAACTTCTTGGAGAGGATTGTTGAGAAAGTAGATGGGAGGGTTGTCCAGTCGATCTTTTCGGAGAGACATAGTAAGAGTGTGAGATTTGTCAGGCTTGAAAGACATGTTCCACTTGTTTGACCAGGCTGTGATTTTGTCCAGGTCTTCAGAGAGTGAGGAGGCTGCAGACTGCCGATCTGAGGGAAGAGGCATGGAGCGGCAGAGAGTGGAGTCATCATCAAAGAGATAGAGAGGATTTTCCAGAGAGTCGGAGAGATCATTGATAAAGACCAGAAAAAGCACAGGGCCCAGCACACTGCCTTGGGGAACTCCAGCCTGAACAGGAAGGGGAGATGAGAGAAATCCATTCAGGGCCACACGTTGACTACGGCCAGAGAGGAAGTCCGCAAGCCATGCATGGAGATTTCCATGGATACCATAGGAGGAGAGTTTGGTGAGCAGAGCTGGGTGCCAGACCGTATCGAAGGCACGTGATATGTCAAGGGAGACAGCTCTGATTTCCTGTTTGGCATTGAGGACCTCCATCCATTGTTGAGACAGCAGAAGCAGCATGTCCAGAGTAGAGTGACCTGGTCTGAAACCAAATTGATGATCAGAGATCAAGCCATTGGAGAAGAGGAAAGATTTCATATCCGAAGCAATGATGGAATCCATGACTTTGCTGATAATTGGGAGCAGGCTGATTGGTCTGTAGTTGCAAGGATCTGTTTTTGCACCTTTTTGTGAAAAGCGGTAATGTTTGCTGATTTCCAGGATGCTGGCAGATGACCTTGAGCAAAAGAGAGGGTGAAAAGAACAGAGAGAGGGTGAGATAGAGTGGCAGAGCAGGATTTTAGGACCCGTAGGCTGATGCCATCTGGTCCAGTTGCAGAATCAGAGTCGAGGTTTGACAAAAACTCCTCCACCTTGTCAGGAGAGAAGGACACAGAGTCCAGGAGCAGTTGGGTTCGACTGGGAAAGGTGGGAACAGAGAGAGATGGGTTTGGGACTAAAGATTTTGAGGCAAACACAGAGTTGAGGCATTCGGCTTTGTCACATGCGATGTCAACTGTGTGGCCATTTGAGGTAAGGGAGGGGATGGAGGGGGAACAAACACCAGAAACGGATTTGACCAGACGCCACCAGGATTTGGAGGAAGGAGACAGGTTTGAGAGTTCATTCTTGAGTGAGGAGAGATAGTGCTTCCTGGCACTCCTGAGGGTAGACACACACTTGTTCCCTGCTTGGTGGAAGGAACTGAGATTGCCTTCAGTTGGATTAGCCTTCCAAGAGGCAAAGGCAAGTTGTTTCAGGGCAACTGCCTCACCACAAGATTCAGTGTACCATGGACGGGAGGAAGGGTAAGACAACTGAAGACGAGATGGGATAAATCTGTGCATGAGAGAGAGCAGTTTGCTTTGGAAGAATTCCCAGGAAGAATTGATGTCAGAGGCAGTGGAGATGGGAGACCAATCCAGACGATTGATGGCTGCTTGAAGACCGTCCCAGTTGGCCTGAGTGAAATGCCAGACTCGTCGACGCTGAGGACGATCTCTGAGAATGGCCAGAGAGATGTCCACTTTGACAAGCACATGATCAGAAGAACCGATTGGGGCAGAAGAAGAGCAGCAGACATGAGCAGGGAAGTTTAAGTTTGTCATAACCAAGTCTAGAAGAGAAGATACTCCATTGGCTGAGATCCGGGTCAGGAAAGTGACAGATTGTGTCAATCCCAGTGAGTCACAGAAGTCCTTTGCTGAGGTGCCATGACTGGTGAGAGAGGAACCCACACCCAGCCAGGTTGCATGATGACAGTTGAAATCACCACATATGAGGAAGAGAGAGTTGGGATGAGTGGATAGAAGTTGGTCCATGTTGTCAGACAGTGAAATGTAAATGGAGTCATCACTGTTTGGGGGACGGTACAGAACACATATGAACAAAAGGTGGGAGCGGAGAGGAAGCCGCAGCCAGAGGTACTCCTGGGGGTGAGGAGGAGAGAGGGCAGTGCAAGGAGAGTGTGGAAGAGAGTTTTTGATAAAGATAGCCACCCCCACCACCAGGACGAGGCTCAGGTCTATCATACCGGAGGAGGGAGTAACCAGGAAGAGATATTAAGGAATCAGAGACATCTTGAAGGAGGAAAGTCTCTGTTAAGCAGATCAAGTCTGGATTATCAGAAGCAACCTGTATGGAGAGATCAGTCAGGTTTGAGCGAAGGCCCCGGATGTTTGAGGTCCATAACTTTAATGAAGAGAGAGGGGGAGCATCGGGTACAGGACAGGGGAGGGGAGGAGTAGGGTAAGATGAAGGATGAGAGGGGGAGGTAGGGAGAGCAGTTGATAGTGTGTCAGAGATTACAGAAGAGTTCCAAGAAAGGGGAGGATGAAAGGTTTGATGGTGAAGGGATGAGGCACAGTGAGGGGTTGTTTGAGGATTTGGAATTCCTCCACCAGGATCAATTGTCGAAATAGTTCGAAGTCTTTCCCAACCCCTTTTGAATCACACCACCGATCAAACATGGTTTCTTTCATTCTGGCCAACTCCACATGGGTCTCACTCTCCCTCTTCCTGGCATTCCGGAATTTTTGCCGGTAAGCTTCAGGGACCAATTCAGAGGCTTTGAGAATGGTTTTCTTCACTCGCTCATAATCTGCACATTGCTCAATCGGTAAAGCCGAAAAAATATCCTGAGCTTTACCCACCAGAACACTTTGCACTAACATGGTCCGACACTCCTCTGGCCATTTTAGCATTCGATCCACTTTCTCAAAGTGTAAAAAAAACTTGGCTACCTCCTTTTCATTGAAGAGTGGAACCAGCCTAACATGTCTGCAAACATCCCAGGTGTTCTGACTAGTTGTCGAACCCGTCGGCATGGATGGCACCTCTCCCAGTTCTCTCCTTAACTCCAGCTCCTTGCATTTAATTTCCTGCTGAAGCCCCATTTCACGGGCCTTTAACTCCCTTTCGGCTTTTCTCTCCTCTGCTTCGAGTTCCCTTGCCGCTCTCCTTTCCTCTGTTTTTCTTCTCTTCTAACCTTTCCTGGAGTTCTCTTTCCTGTGCTGCTCTTCTTTCCTCGAGTTGAATTCTATCAGGATAGGAACACCACTAGGTAAGTAAGGACAACCTTTATTTAGCAAAGATTGGGCAAAAATTGACCGACTAATTCAAAATATTAACTTATATCAAATAGGTATTTTAAAGTGAAAACGCGATGACGTCACCATGTCACGCGGCACGAATGCGCACCTGTGTCGTTGGAGGTATTGACTTATATAGGGTTGGTTTTCTCAGGCTGGAGCGCAGTGACGTCATCACGTCCCCGGCACGAGGGTCGATTCTGAGGAAATCTCGTTTCATTGTGCACGCCGTCGTTTTACTTCCAAATTAGAATCTGTTTCATTAATTGTTGTTTCCACACCGCGTCGAGAAGCGTAAGTATACCGCGACAAGAAAAAGGTATGTTACGAATTTATGCGAGTTATATTGTGATAGGTATCGTCGAGTGAAGGAATCGTGTTCGGCCGTGGTCTTGACTAGATGTAGGCCGCACCTCATTTTGTCGAATAAAGTGGTATTCGGGTGGTTCGGGGACTCGGATCTTAATTCTGTTTTCAGATTTTGCAGTCGCCAGATTAGCTTAACACTCAATAGAACTGGACCCGCGAAATTTCGGGGATTTTTGGTGGAATTACCTCGGGGTAAAGTTACATAGGAAAGCCCCATGTTGAATTTCCGTCGCCGAAGGACTTTATTTTTTATTACGAAATTCATCCTGACTTCGCCTCTAGGAGGATAGAGGGGTATGTGTACATAACGGGAACCTTTATTTGGCGAAGATTGGACAAAAATTGACCGAGTTATTCAAAATATGGACTTATAAAAAATTAGTCTCTTAACGCTGTAAACGCAGTGACGTCATCACGTCCCCGGCACGACTCGATTCCGAGGAAATTTTGGTTTTATGGTGCACGGCTCCATTTCACAACGAATTTGAATTCTGTGTACAGTTTTGCCACGACAATAAGGTCCCCGCATCGAGTGTGGTATCTTATTTGGTGAAATTCGGTCGATTTGAAGTGGTGAAAATAATATGTGATCGTGGAAAATCGTAGCGAGGGGCCATTTTGAATCTGTTCACCGGGTTACTTACGGTAGATAGGAACACCACTAGGTCAGTAAGGACAACCTTTATTTTGCGAAAATCAGACAAATATTGACCGACTTATGGAAAATATTAATTTATATAAAATTGCGGATAACTGCGTTGTAGTCGTTGGAGGTAAGTAGTCGTTGGAGTAGGCACGTGCCATGGCACGCCAGTCACGCGATTGCGTAAGTAGTCGTTGGAGGTATTGACTTATATAAGGTTGGTTTTCTAAGGCTGGGGCGCAGTGGCGTCGTCGCGTCCACGGCACGAGGGTCGATTCTGAGGAAATCTTGTTTCATTGTGCACGCCTTCGTTTTACTTCCAAATTAGAATCTGTTTCATTAATTGTTGTTTCCACACTGCGTCGAGAAGCGTAAGTATACCGCGACAAGAAAAAGGTATGTTACGAATTTATGCGAGGTATATTGTGATAGGTATCGTCGAGTGAAGGGACGGAAAGTGTTCGGGCCATGGTCTTGCCTAGAGGTAGGCCGCACCTCATTTTGTCGAATAAAGTGGTATTCGGGGGGTTCCGGTATTTGGGACCGCAGGGACGGAAAGTGCAGGTTCGGGGTGCCAGTCACTCCCCAGCCGGCCCGCTCTGAAGGCTCGGATCAGGACACCGGGATTCATTCCGGTCGCCCCGTCGGCCCAGAGGTGGGGGTGCGGGGCTTGTCACGGAACGTCAAAACAAACGGCCTACCGGGGCCGCCCAAAAGTCGGGCGTGAGGGGCGCGTCCACTAATGGAACGCCTCTCGCTTCCCAAATCGAGGGCCACGTGGTCAGGAAAACCTCGTCCCTTCTGGTTGCCTTGCCGTCCCACCGTGAGCGCTGGTCAGGGTGTACTTCAAGCTAAGCTTAAGTGTTAAGTGTTAAGTTTCTCCTTGCCCTCGCAAGGGAAAGGCTAGGGTCAAGCTCTCCCAAATTTCCAAACATTAGAAATCGGACGTCTCAAATTAATTAATTAATTTGTTAATACATCTCAGTCGCCCGTGACCCCTCCAGCGCGGGCGTCGAACCAGTTCATTTCCGGTGCGACCGGGCCGAGTGGCAGAAGCCGTTGATTCCGCCGTAGCACGCTAACGCGTAGGCTCGCGCGTCCCTGGTCCGCCGGGGCTCCGCGGGTGTCCTACCGTGCCTGACGCCGTTACCCTCTCAACTTTCGGGAGTAGGCGCCAGTGCCCAGGGACGGATTTTGCTGTCTAAGCATGGTAGCGCTAGGCCAGTGGGACCGCCGGGACCCATGTGCACTCACAAGTTGTTATGCGCGTGGGCAGCAGTATCAGACCGGGGCGCCCAAACGCTCCCCGGCTAAAGTTCATCCTGAAAGCGCCCACATTGTGCGGACAAACTCCACCAATTGGCCGGTCACACTGTGCCTATCAGCCGGCCTCGAAGACCGAAATTGTGGCGGTTACCGATCCTTCGGGTTCGGAACTATGCCACCCTGAAAATCATGCAGCGGAAATGAAGGAAATTCATTCATTTCGTCATCTAACCAGTGACGCGCATGAATGGATGAACGAGATTCCCACTGTCCCTATCTACTATCCAGCAAAGCCACAGCCAAGGGAGCGGGCTTGACGGAATCAGTGGGGAAAGAAAACCCTTTTGAGCTTGACTCTAGCCCGACTCTGTGAAGGGACTTGAGAGGCCTGAGGCACTCAATAGGGCTGGACCCATGAAATTTCGAGGATTTTTGGTAAAATTACCTCGGTAAAGTTACATAGGAAAACCCCGTGTTAAATTTTCGTCACCGAAGGACTTTATTTTTATTACGAAATTCATCCTGACTTCGCCTCCAGGAGGATAGAGGGGCATCTGTAGGTAACGGGAACCTTTACTTCGCGAAGATTGGGCAAAAATTGACCGAGTTATTCAAAATATGGACTTATATAAAAGGAGAAGAAGAAGAGTTCAGAGTTGGACACGAGGCAGAGCAGACGCCATTTGGGGGAGCTGAGAGGATTCAGTCGTGATCGAGTACACTGGACACTTTTTCCCTCCCGTTCTTTCCTGCCTATGTTCCCTCCATCTTCCCTGCGATTGTGTGGGTGGGAGGAAATTCGAGGCGAGGACATGTTTGTTGGTGGTCGCCTTGCTTCGCCGTTTCTTCAACCTCGGTTACCTGTGCGAGACTGAGTCTGAGTGAGTATACCAAGACAAGAACAAGAACTAGGAGGAGGTATGTACGATGCGAATCATATAATATATTGTTTAGTTATCGTCGAATGAGGAATTTGGGGTCGGGATGCGTGGTCGGCCTTGGTGACTTGGTCTTGACTAGATGCTAGGCCGCGCCACATTTAGTCGAATAAACTGGTCTTCAAATATTTTTTGACGGCTATGGACTTATACAAAATTAGTTTTCCAAGGCTGAAGCGCAATGACGGCATCACGTCCCCGGCACGAGGGTCGATTCTGAGGAAATCTCGTTTCATTGTGCACGCCGTCGTTTTACTTCCAAATTAGAATCTGTTTCATTAATTGTTGTTTCCACACCGCGACGAGAAGCGTAAGTATACCGCGACAAGAAAAAGGTATGTTACGAATTTATGCGAGTTATATTGTGATAGGTATCGTCGAGTGAAGGAATCGTGTTCGGGCCGTGGTCTTGACTAGATGTAGGCCGCACCTCATTTTGTCGAATAAAGTGGTATTCGGGTGGTTCGGGGACTCGGATCTTCATTCTGTTTTCAGATTTTGCAGTCGCCAGATTAGCTTAACAATCAATAGAACTGAACCCGCGAAATTTCGTGGATTTTTGGTGGAATTACCTCGGGGTAAAGTTACATAGGAAAGCCCCATGTTGAATTTCCGTCGCCGAAGGACTTTATTTTTTATTACGAAATTCATCCTGACTTCGCCTCTAGGAGGATAGAGGGGTATCTGTACGTAACGGGAGCCTTTATTTGGTGAAGATTGGGCAAAAATTGACCGAGTTATTCAAAATATGGACTTATAAAAAATTAGTTTCTTAACGCTGTAAACGCAGTGACGTCATCACGTCCCCGGCACGACTCGATTCCGAGGAAATTTTGGTTTTATGGTGCACGGCTCCATTTCACAACGAATTTGAATTCTGTGTACAGTTTTGCCACGACAATAAGGTCCCCGCATCGAGTGTGGTATCTTATTTGGTGAAATTCGGTCGATTTGAAGTGGTGAAAATAAAATGTGATCGTGGAAAATCGTAGCGAGGGGCCATTTTGAATCTGTTCACCGGGTTACTTACGGTAGATAGGAACACCACTAGGTCAGTAAGGACAACCTTTATTTTGCGAAAATCAGACAAATATTGACCGACTTATGGAAAATATTAACTTATATAAAATTGCGGATAACTGCGTTGTAGTCGTTGGAGGTAAGTAGTCATTGGAGTAGGCACGTGCCGTGGCACGCCAGTCACGCGATTGCGTAAGTAGTCGTTGGAGGTATTGACTTATATAAGGTTGGTTTTCTAAGGCTGGGGCGCAGTGGCGTCGTCGCGTCCCCGGCATGAGGGTCGATTCTGAGGAAATCTTGTTTCATTGTGCACGCCTTCGTTTTACTTCCAAATTAGAATCTGTTTCATTAATTGTTGTTTCCACACTGCGTCGAGAAGCATAAGTATACCGCGACAAGAAAAAGGTATGTTACGAATTTATGCGAGGTATATTGTGATAGGTATCGTCGAGTGAAGGGACGGAAAGTGTTCGGGCCGTGGTCTTGCCTAGAGGTAGGCCGCACCTCATTTTGTCGAATAAAGTGGTATTCGGGGGGTTCCGGTATTTGGGACCGCAGGGACGGAAAGTGCAGGTTCGGGGTGCCAGTCACTCCCCAGCCGGCCCGCTCTGAAGGCTCGGATCGGGACACCGGGATTCATTCCGGTCGCCCCGTCGGCCCAGAGGTGGGGGTGCGGGGCTTGTCACGGAACGTCAAAACAAACGGCCTACCGGGGCCGCCCAAAAGTCGGGCGTGAGGGGCGCGTCCACTAATGGAACGCCTCTCGCTTCCCAAATCGAGGGCCACGTGGTCAGGAAAACCTCGTCCCTTCTGGTTGCCTTGCCGTCCCACCGTGAGCGCTGGTCAGGGTGTACTTCAAGCTAAGCTTAAGTGTTAAGTGTTAAGTTTCTCCTTGCCCTCGCAAGGGAAAGGCTAGGGTCAAGCTCTCCCAAATTTCCAAACATTAGAAATCGGACGTCTCAAATTAATTTATTTATTTGTTAATACATCTCAGTCGCCCGTGACCCCTCCAGCGTGGGCGTCGAACCAGTTCATTTCCGGTGCGACCGGGCCGAGTGGCAGAAGCCGTTGATTCCGCCGTAGCACGCTAACGCATAGGCTCGCGCGTCCCTGGTCCGCCGGGGCTCCGCGGGTGTCCTACCGTGCCTGACGCCGTTACCCTCTCAACTTTCGGGAGTAGGCGCCAGTGCCCAGGGACGGATTTTGCTGTCTAAGCATGGTAGCGCTAGGCCAGTGGGACCGCCGGGACCCATGTGCACTCACAAGTTGTTATGCGCGTGGGCAGCAGTATCAGACCGGGGCGCCCAAACGCTCCCCGGCTAAAGTTCATCCTGAAAGCGCCCACATTGTGCGGACAAACTCCACCAATTGGCCGGTCACACTGTGCCTATCAGCCGGCCTCGAAGACCGAAATTGTGGCGGTTACCGATCCTTCGGGTTCGGAACTATGCCACCCTGAAAATCATGCAGCGGAAATGAAGGAAATTCATTCATTTCGTCATCTAACCAGTGACGCGCATGAATGGATGAACGAGATTCCCACTGTCCCTATCTACTATCCAGCAAAGCCACAGCCAAGGGAGCGGGCTTGACGGAATCAGTGGGGAAAGAAAACCCTTTTGAGCTTGACTCTAGCCCGACTCTGTGAAGGGACTTGAGAGGCCTGAGGCACTCAATAGGGCTGGACCCATGAAATTTCGAGGATTTTTGGTAAAATTACCTCGGTAAAGTTACATAGGAAAACCCCGTGTTAAATTTTCGTCACCGAAGGACTTTATTTTTATTACGAAATTCATCCTGACTTCGCCTCCAGGAGGATAGAGGGGCATCTGTAGGTAACGGGAACCTTTACTTCGCGAAGATTGGGCAAAAATTGACCGAGTTATTCAAAATATGGACTTATATAAAAGGAGAAGAAGAAGAGTTCAGAGTTGGACACGAGGCAGAGCAGACGCCATTTGGGGGAGCTGAGAGGATTCAGTCGTGATCGAGTACACTGGACACTTTTTCCCTCCCGTTCTTTCCTGCCTATGTTCCCTCCATCTTCCCTGCGATTGTGTGGGTGGGAGGAAATTCGAGGCGAGGACATGTTTGTTGGTGGTCGCCTTGCTTCGCCGTTTCTTCAACCTCGGTTACCTGTGCGAGGCTGAGTCTGAGTGAGTATACCAAGACAAGAACAAGAACTAGGAGGAGGTATGTACGGTGCGAATCATATAATATATTGTTTAGTTATCGTCGAATGAGGAATTTGGGGTCGGGATGCGTGGTCGGCCTTGGTGACTTGGTCTTGACTAGATGCTAGGCCGCGCCACATTTAGTCGAATAAACTGGTCTTCAAATATTTTTTGACGGCTATGGACTTATATAAAATTAGTTTTCCAAGGCTGAAGCGCAATGACGGCATCACGTCCCCGGCACGAGGGTCGATTCTGAGGAAATCTCGTTTCATTGTGCACGCCGTCGTTTTACTTCCAAATTAGAATCTGTTTCATTAATTGTTGTTTCCACACCGCGTCGAGAAGCGTAAGTATACCGTGACAAGAAAAAGGTATGGTACGAATTTATGCGAGTTATATTGTGATAGGTATCGTCGAGTGAAGGAATCGTGTTCGGGTCGTGGTCTTGACTAGATGTAGGCCGCACCTCATTTTGTCGAATAAAGTGGTATTCGGGTGGTTCGGGGACTCGGATCTTAATTCTGTTTTCAGATTTTGCAGTCGTCAGATTAGCTTAACACTCAATAGAACTGGACCCGCGAAATTTCGGGGATTTTTGGTGGAATTACCTCGGGGTAAAGTTACATAGGAAAGCCCCATGTTGAATTTCCGTCGCCGAAGGACTTTATTTTTTATTACGAAATTCATCCTGACTTCGCCTCTAGGAGGATAGAAGGGTATCTGTACGTAACGGGAACCTTTATTTGGCGAAGATTGGGCAAAAATTGACTGAGTTATTCAAAATATGGACTTATAAAAAATTAGTCTCTTAACGCTGTAAACGCAGTGACGTCATCACGTCCCCGGCACGACTCGATTCCGAGGAAATTTTGGTTTTATGGTGCATGGCTCCATTTCACAACGAATTTGAATTCTGTGCACAGTTTTGCCACGAAAATGAGATCCCTGCATCGAGTGTGGTATCTTATTTGGTGAAATTCGGTCGATTTGAAGAGGTGAAAATAAAATGTGATCGTGGAAAATCGTAGCGAGGGGCCATTTTGAATCGGTTTTCAGTGAATCGGTTTTCGATTATGACACCGGGTTATTTGTGGTGGATAGGAACACCACTAGGTAAGTAAGGACAACCTTTATTTAGCAAAGATTGGGCAAAAATTGACCGACTAATTCAAAATATTAACTTATATCAAATAGGTCTTTTAAGGTGAAAACGCGATGACGTCACCACGTCACATGGCACGAATGCGCACCTGTGTCGTTGGAGGTATTGACTTATATAGGGTTGGTTTTCTAAGGCTAGGGCGCAGAGACGTCATCACGTCCCCGGCACGAGGGTCGATTCTGAGGAAATCTCGTTTCATTGTGCACGCCGTCGTTTTACTTCCAAATTAGAATCTGTTTCATTAATAGTTGTTTCCACACTGCGTCGAGAAGCGTAAGTATACCGCGACAAGAAAAAGGTATGTTACGAATTTATGCGAGGTATATTGTGATAGGTATCGTCGAATGAAGGGGTCGTGTTCGGGCCGTGGTGGCATAGTTCCGAACCCGAAGGATCGGTAACCGCCACAATTTCGGTCTTCGAGGCCGGCCGATAGGCACAGTGTGACCGGCCAATTGGTGGAGTTTGTCCGCACAATGTGGGCGCTTTCAGGATGAACTTTAGCCGGGGAGCGTTTGGGCGCCCCGGTCTGATACTGCCGCCCACGCGCATAACAACTTGTGAGTGCACGTGGGTCCCGGCGGTCCCACTGGCCTAGCGCTACCATGTTTAGACAGCGAAATCCGTCCCCGGGCACCGGCGCCTACTCCCGAAAGTTGAGAGGGTAACGGCGTCAGGCACGGTAGGACACCCGCGGAGCCCCGGCGGACCAGGGACGCGCGAGCCTACGCATTAGCGTGCTACGGCGGAATCAACGGCTTCGGCCACGGCCGGGCCGATATTCGGCCCGGTCGCACCGGAAATGAACTGGTTCGACGCCCGCGCTGGAGGGGTCGCGGGTGACTGAGATGTATTAACAAATTAATTAATTAATTTGAGACGTCCGATTTCTAGTGTTTGGAAATTTGGGAGAGCTTGACCCTAGCCTTTCCCTTGCGAGGGCAAGGAGGAACTTAACACTTAAGCTTCGCTTGAAGTACACCCTGACCAGCGCTCACGGTGGGACGGCAAGGCAACCAGAAGGGACGAGGTTCTCCTGACCATGTGGCCCTCGATTTGGGAAGCGAGAGGCGTTCCATTATTGGACGCGCCCCTCACGCCCGACTTTTGGGCGGCCCCGGTAGGCCGTTTCTTTTGACGTTCCGTGACAAGCCCCGCACCCCCACCTCCGGGCCGACCGGGCGACCGGAATGAATCCCGGTGTCCCGGTCCGAGCCTTCAGAGCGGGCCGGCTGGGAGTGACTGGCACCCCGAACCTGCACTTTCCGTCCCTGCGGTCCCAAATACCAGAACCCCCCGAATACCACTTTATTCGACAAAATGAGGTGCGGCCTACCTCTAGGCAAGACCACGGCCCGAACACGACCCCTTCACTCGACGATACCTATCACAATATACCTCGCATAAATTCGTAACATACCTTTTTCTTGTCGCGGTATACTTACGCTTCTCGACGCAGTGTGGAAACAACAATTAATGAAACAGATTCTAATTTGGAAGTAAAACGAAGGCGTGCACAATGAAACAAGATTTCCTCAGAATCGACCCTCGTGCCGGGGACGCGACGACGCCACTGCGCCCCAGCCTTAGAAAACCAACCTTATATAAGTCAATACCTCCAACGACTACTTACGCAATCGCGTGACTGGCGCGCCACGGGACGCGCCTACTCCAACGACTACTTACCTCCAACGACTACAACGCAGTTATCCGCAATTTTATATAAGTTAATATTTTCCATAAGTCGGTCAATATTTGTCCGATTTTCGCAAAATAAAGGTTGTCCTTACTGACCTAGTGGTGTTCCTATCTACCGTAAGTAACCCGGTGAACCGATTCAAAATGGCCCCTCGCTACGATTTTCCACGATCACATTTTATTTTCACCACTTCAAATCGACCGAATTTCACCAAATAAGATACCACACTCGATGCGGGGACCTTATTTTCGTGGCAAAACTGTACACAGAATTCAAATTCGTTGTGAAATGGAGCCGTGCACCATAAAACCAAAATTTCCTCGGAATCGAGTCGTGCCGGGGACGTGATGACGTCACTGCGTTTACAGCGTTAAGAAACTAATTTTTATAAGTCCATATTTTGAATAACTCGGTCAATTTTTGCCCAATCTTCGCCAAATAAAGGTTCCCGTTACGTACAGATACCCCTCTATCCTCCTAGAGGCGAAGTCAGGATGAATTTCGTAATAAAAAATAAAGTCCTTCGGCGACGGAAATTCAACATGGGGCTTTCCTATGTAACTTTACCCCGAGGTAATTCCACCAAAAATCCCCGAAATTTCGCGGGTCCAGTTCTATTGAGTGTTAAGCTAATCTGGCGACTGCAAAATCTGAAAACAGAATAAAGATCCGAGTCCCCGAACCACCCGAATACCACTTTATTCGACAAAATGAGGTGCGGCCTACATCTAGTCAAGACCACGGCCCGAACACGATTCCTTCACTCGACGAATTGCTAATAGAATTCCCTAACATCCTCGTCCAGATGAAAGGGGTAATAGGAAAGGGAGTGACATCAAGGAACTTAAGGAAATGGTGGCATCTGGAACCAAAGAGGAAATGGAGTGTCCGTCAGAGACATCTGGGAGTGAGGTTGAGCAAACGGTGCTGGTCCGAAAGAGACTTGTTGAAGAACAACACGGAGATTCGGAGATCCGGAGTTTAATTGGTAAAGCCGTTACAGAGGAAGAGGCCATGAAGATACCTGTTGGTTACTTCATGAAAGGGGAAATACTCATGAGAAAATGGAGACCACCGGAGGTGCCAGCAAACGATGAGTGGAAAGTTCATTACCAAATTGTGGTGCCACCGCCGTACAGGAAGGAGATATTGAGTTTGGCGCATGAGACACCTTTGGCCGGGCACCTTGGAGTGAACAAGACATGTGACAGAATATTGGGACATTTTTTCTTGCCAGGATTGCGACGTGATGTCGCGGATTTCTGAAAATCTTGCCATTCTTGCCAGCTGGTGGGAAAACCTAATCAGAAAGTCCCATCCGCACCTTTAAAACCCTTTCCAGCTTTTGAAGAGCCATTCAGCTGTGTCATTATTGACTGTGTAGGCCCTTTACCTAAAACTAAGGCTGGACATCAGTATTTGTTGACCATCATGTGCGCTTCCACAAGGTTCCCACAGGCAGTGCCTCTTAGAAAAATTAGGGCGGCAGTTATTGCGAAGGCCTTGATTAAATTTTTCACTTTGGTTGGCCTACCTAAGGTCATCCAGTCTGATCAGGGTTCCAATTTCACATCCACACTTTTTCAGCAAGTAGTACACATATTGGGAGTGGAGCAAGTAAGATCAAGTACTTACCATTCCGAGAGCCAAGGGGCCTTGGAAAGGTTTCACCAGACATTGAAGAATATGATCAGAACGTATTGTTTTGAATGTGACAAGGATTGGGATGAAGGAATACCCTTATTGTTGTTTGCTGCGAGGGAATCTGTTCAGGAGTCAATGGAGTTCAGTCCTTTTGAACTTGAGTTTGGACACGCAGTGCGAGGACCATTGAAATTGGTGAAAGAACAGTGGCTACAGGAGGAGTCACAGTCAGCATTGGTGGAGTATGTGTCAACGGTTAGGCACAGATTGGCAAAGGCTTGTGAAGTTGCGAGGAGAAACGTGAAAGTGACACAGTATAAAATTAAAGTGAGACATGACAAAAAATCTCAGATAAGAAATTTCAGTCCTAAGGACCGAGTGTTAGTGTTGCTTCCTGTTCCAGGTCAGCCACTGCAGGCTAGATATTTTGGTCCCTATGCAATCGAAAGGAGGGTTAATGAAAGATTACGTGGTGACAACTCCCGACCGACGGAAAAAGCGGCAGCTGTGTCATGTCAACCGACTGAAGAAATATTGAGAGGAAGCCTGTGGAAGAAATGGTTCCTGTCTCACCTGTCGTGCCTGTAGCCGGGGTGCAAGAGAATCCAGAGGTTGAGGCCGGTGTGAAGTTTGTTAACTTTGAAGACCAGGTTTGTCCCAGATTGACAACAACGGAAGTGACGAATCCATAACAATTGCTATAAGGGACACCAGGATAATAGGGCGGGTCATACTCAGGTGCCAAAATGATTCTGAAGGAAATCCTAACATGAGGGGTGTCCATATTATGTGTTTTTTTATGGGGAATTCAAATATGAGTTTATTTTTTGGATAGGATAACTCTAACCTACATCAATTTGTATTTCTAAATTGCCAATTTTACCCTTTCGAACCCCTTTATAAGATATTAAAAGATATAAGGGAAATCATTCATATTGACACAGCCAAATCAAATGTACATATTTATTAACAGGTGAACTACATGTATATCACTGGTTACAATTACAAAGATCAATCTCCTTACTTCTTGAACTTTACCAGGTTGCACAAGTCCTGCTTTGACTCATTCTTGGACATCAGCCTCCTGCTGGTCTCCTGAGCCCTGATGCCTCCATCCCTCTTTTCCTGTGAGAAGTACTTAGCAGAAGCCTCATTCACCATTTTAACAACCCTCTCAATGCTTTGTGTGTGGCAAGGCCAGTTGAGCACCTCCATGGGGGTGTTGATGAAGTTTTTCACCTCCGAGGTGCTTAGGGAGCAGGTGAGATGTGGCTCCGACACACCTTCTGACCAGCTGATCAAGTTACCAATGCTGGAAGCATCACAGTTGATGTCAGGTGTCTTTCTGGTCCTGACAGAGGAGTCCCCCAGCTGAGGGTCTGGGTCCCCCTCTCCCCTGATGGCCAGGATTCTCTCCACCCCTCAGTCCTCTCCTTCTGATCCTCAGAGCACAGCAGTGTTTGGAGGATGGCTTCACTGTGGGCATACCAAGCAGATCTTCTCACAGTCGGCATCACAAGGTCCAGCACCTCCTTCCTCTGGGACTTGAGGCAGTCCAGCTGAAACAAGATGTGCCTTGGCCCTTCGATCCAGGAGTGCTTGACTTTCACGTTGAACCAACATGGATAATACACTCCAATGATGAATTCCACAATGAATTGTAGATTCTTCCGGTTCTTTCCTTTCAGTTCATGCTTTGACACCCAGAGCCTGAGAAGTCTGTTCGCTGTGGTGAGCCAGCGGCTGTGGTTTACTGGTCCAATCTCCACTAGAGCCAGCCTTGCAGGAAGCACCCCATCCCTGATTGCACAGACAATTTTATAGCCATAGTGTTGATCAGTTGAGAGATCTTCAATGGCCTTGTCAGACAGCTTGATCAGTGGAGGGCCAACAAAGATCCGGGTGAAGTTTGGATTGATATCCAAGTCTGTAGCAGAAGCAAGGAGCTTTCCTATTGGCCCAGAAAATGTGTTGTCTGACAGAGTAGGGCCATCAAGGTGAACAATGAGATGGCGCAGGGGAAGTTCACCAGTGTGCAGGTTGCACACTAACCAGACCAGCTTTCTCCCCAGGTGCAGCTCCAGCTTCCGCATTACTCCAGCTTTCACGCCAGTGTTGACATTTGTTGAGTCTCCTCCAATGGCCCACAAGGTCTTATCAAAACCCCTCTCTTTCAGCCAGGCAAACAGGACCTTAGCAATCTGCTCTGCATGTGACTCCTCTTTAGTTGCTTTCTCTGGGGTAAAGTGGAACAGATAGTAGCTACCAGGCTCACGAACAACACTATAGTGTTCTTCCTTGATCTTTGCAGGAAAAGATTGGTCACTGCCCTCAGCTTCCATCCTCACATTGGTCAGGTCAATCCGCCCATCAAAGAGGATGCAGGAGATCCCCTCCTCCTCCCTGCACTTCTCATCAAACTCTTCCCCCAGCTCTGTCATCAACTTCTCCTGTGCTCTATTGACCTTGTTCTTATCAATCACTTTACTTGTATTGTCTTCTGTGATGATTCCTGCATCAATCAGAGCTGCAGTTGCTATCGCTGCAGTTGGCCTCAGCCCTATGCCATACCTTACACTAGCAAGGGCAATGTTTGGAATCTCATCATAGTTTTTCTGGACCTTTGCTGAAGCTGCAGGCTCAGTGTCAGTTTCAGGGAAGAGCTCAACTTCAGTGACAAACTCATCTTCAGCACCACTTCTCTCCAATTCCAGATCCTCATCACTATCTGACAAAAATCTCTCGACATACGCACTCAACTCAACTCAACAATCTCAACCAAGGAGTTCCGCACGTGAAAAAGCTGAATGCCTCAACTCTGTGTTTGCCTCTAAATCTTGTGTCCCAAACCCATCCCTCTCTGTACCCACCGTACCCAGTCGTACCCAGCTGCTCCTGGACTCTGTGTCCTTTCCTCCTGACAAGGTGGAAAAGTTTCTGTCAACCCTCGACTCTGATTCTGCAACTGGACCTGACGGCATCAGCCCACGGGTCCTAAAATCCTGTTCTTCCGCTCTTTCACTCCCTCTCTCTGTTCTCTTCACCTTCTCTTTTGCTCAAGGTCATCTTTCATCTGCTTGGAAATCTGCCAACATCACCGCCTTGCACAAAAAGGTGCAAAAACAGATCCCAGCAACAACAGACCAATCAGCCTTCTCCCAATTATCAGCAAAGTCATGGAATCCATCATTGCTTCAGATATAAAATCTTTCCTCTTCTCCAATGGCTTGATCTCTGATCATCAATTTGGTTTCAGACCTGGTCACTCTACTCTGGACATGCTGCTTCTGCTTTCTCAACAATGGATGGAGGTCCTCAATGCCAAACAGGAAATTAGAGCAGTCTCCCTTGACATATCATGTGCCTTCGATACGGTCTGGCACCCCGCTCTGCTCACCAAACTCTCCTCTTTTGGTATCCATGGAAATCTGCACGCATGGTTGGCAGACTTGCTCTCTAGTCGTAGTCAACGTGTGGCCCTGAATGGGTTTCTCTCATCTCCTCTTCCTGTTCAGCCTGGAGTTCCCCAAGGCAGTGTTCTGGGCCCTGTGCTTTTTCTGGTCTTCATCAATGATCTCTCTGACTCTCTTGAAAATCCTCTCTATCTCTTTGCTGATGACTCTACTCTCTGTCACTCCATTTTTCATCCCTCAGATCAGCAGTCTGCAGCCTCCTCACTCTCTGCAGACCTGGACAAAATCACAGACTGGGCAACCAAGTGGAACATGTCTTTCAATCCTGACAAATCTCACATTCTTACGATGTCTCTCCGAAAAGACCGACTGGACAACCCACCCATCCACTTTCTGAATAATCCTCTCCAAGAAGTTCTGTCACTCAAGCTTTTCGGTCTCACTATCTGCCATGATCTTTCCTGGAAAAACCACATTTCAAATCTGGCCTCCAAAGCCAGTTGCCGACTGGGCATCCTCCGTCATGCGACGTCCTTCCTTGGCACACCTGAGCTCCTCACCACATACAAGGCTTTCATCCGCAGCTCAATGGAATACTGCTCTCCCCTCTGGGCTGGTGCTCTTGCCTCACACCTAGCTCGTCTTCACGCTGTTGAAACCAAAGCATTCAGAATCATTGGAATCTCCCACGATGAAGGTAACTCCAAGGGCCTCTCACTCACTCACCGCAGGCAGGTTGGTGGTCTTTCCGTCTTCTACCGACTCCTCTCTGGCCTTGCCCCCCCCAGCTCTCTCTGGGCTCTGTCCCGCATATATTCCTACAGGTCGCACAAGATCTGCCTGCAACCCTCTCATGGTTAAACTGCCAAAATCAAGACTCTCTGCTCACCTTCACTCCTTCATGCCTCTTTTCTCCTGCCTCTGGAACAAACTCCCTCACTCTCTTCAATCCCACTCCACCCTCCAGGTCTTTAAAACAGCTGTTCACCACCATCTCTTATCTTCCCCCATCCAAAACCTTGATCTTTTCTACCCCCGCTAATTTCACCCCAATTCCACTTTTTTGAAATACCAACTTCTGTCCTGGAAGTCCTTGGTGTCCTTGTGTTTTATACTTCTACCTCCCCCCCCCCCCCCTTCCCACGCCTCCTCCCCCCAAGCCCTCTCCCTTCCACACATCTCCCTGCTCTCAAATGTTGTGTTTGTGTGCTTCCCCTTCTCTCCCCATCTTGTCTTCCGCTCCCTCTTTTTATATATTTTGTTTGTCTGGTTGATTTGTTTGTGAAGTAAATGTTAGCTCTTTCACGAGCCTCGATTCAGTATACAAAAAAACAAAAAAAAACAAAAAAAAAATCCTTCCTGGCTGCCTTCTCTGCTGCTGCAGCATTTTCCTACTTGCTCTTTCTCCTTTTCTCTGCATTCCTTTTCTTTTCCTGCCTTTCCAATGTCCTCACCTGTCTCTTGTGCTCTGGCAGATCAGGGCTCCCCATTTGATGGGGTCCTTTACTTCCAACCTTCTCTTTCTGTCCCTTGATGAAGGCAAGATCTTTCACAGGAATCATTTTCTCTCTGCTGCAGGAACAGTTAATGTGGGCTTGGATCACACAGCCCTCACCGGCCTCACAGCCTCCCCCCTCACAACTGGTAATCTGACACTTGCTAGTCAAAATATCAAATAACTTGTCTAACTTGACAATGAACCTCTCTTTGGCATCAGGTTTGCCCTTCCCAATAGAAAACTTCACTGCCTGATTCCAGACCTCCTTGAGCTTGGACATGATGGTCACCTTTTCATTGATAACAGGAGGCTTGAAAAGAGCATTAGCTTTGCTCCACTGACAAATCAGACCAGGGTAGATGTCAGACACGAGCTGGTCCACTGGGTAGTTCCTCCTGTCATCCTCACTTTGCTCCCTCAAGTAGATGCCATACCTCAGGATATCCCTCACAGTTGGCAGTTCAGTAACCAACAGCTCCTGCCCAGTGCCAACAAGAATACTTAAATGAGAACTTGATTTCATCCTTGTTCTGACTTGAGCCATTTTTAGTAGTTCACACTGAAATAAAAACAATAATACACAGGTAAGTATCCACTAAAAAAAAAAAAAAAAAAAAAATCCTTTCAAGGCCATTTTTCCCCGAAAAGCGGGGGTTGGCCTTTTTCGGGGACCGTGGTTGTTGTTGTTTTTCGGTCACCTTTTTGAAGCAATGTTTTACGGCCGGATGCCCTTCCTGCCGCCAACCCTTTTTGTCGGCTTTTACGATAAACAGGGAATTACCAGTGAACTGGTACTCAATTTGCCGACCCCGGAAGGATGACAGGCCGAGTCAACCCCGCTGGCATTAATTCAGCGATCAACCGGGATTCGAACCCACGATCCTAGGTATCCTAAGCCAGCACCCTAGCCGCTAGCCCAACACCAGGATACAGGTAAGTATCCACTACAGACAGATATTAAGGTATTACACAGGTATTACAGAAAACCGTCAAAATACTCACTTCACAGGTCACTATTTTCCTTCACATGAAACTCAGGCTAGCAATAGGTAAGTACACAAATCAATTAACAAATATAATATAAAACAAGGTAATTTACATCTAAAATTATTATCTATTTGTTCCTCAGGTTCCTAATCAAAAACGTACTTACTGGCAATGCCATAAGAAGAGAAGAGAAGACGGATGGATAAGGATTGCCAACCTCCTCAACATCGAGCTTTCAGCAACAAGATGGCTACAACTGCCGTCCCAACAGGAAGTTACCAAAATAAAAGCCTGAACTTCAAATTTAAAAACGGCTCTTTTTTTCCAGAAGAATAGCAAAATAATCAAAAATTTAATAATATAATCAACTGCAAATTGATGTAGGTTAGGGTTATCAGAATTTTTTTTTTAAACCTCATATTTGTGTTCTACACACCAAAATACGTAATATGAACACCCCTCTCGATTGATTTACAAAAAAAAAAAGAAGTATGGCCCGCCCTACCGGGATAATCACAGAGGTTTCACATATGTACAATGGAGTTAGCATAATCCCGAGAACTATTTATCATGCCCCATTCCTTGTCATGGGGACGAAGATACAGCTTAATCCGAATAAACCGCCCAAACAGAACTTATTACAGGTGAGGTTTCCCTATCACGACAGACGAAGCACCTACCTATGCAGATATACCGAAATCTATATATGCCTACCCAACCAACATAACAATATTGTTATGAATTTTGGGTTGGGCATAAATAGATCCAGGTAGATTTGTGTTGGTATTATGCTCCGGCTGTTGAGATGGGAATCCTCACCTGTAATAAGTTTGTTTAGGCGGTTTGTCCGAATTAAGTGCACATCTGTGATCATACAAGGATGATCATGTGATCGGTAGAGTAGGGATTATGCTGGTTCCCCTGTGTGTCAGACCTGTTGTTATGGATTTGTCTCTTCCGTTGTTGTGGTTTTCATCCCCTTGAAACATTTCTGGTTCTATGTCTTATTATTATTATTATTGTTTGGGGGAAATAGCCATTATTATTGTCACAAGGTAAAAATGTTAATGTTAAATGAAACAGGAAACCGGATCGGGAACCGGAAGACGAGGAAGAAGAAGAAGGAGAGAAGAAAGGGCGGAGCGAATGAGTCGGACAAGAAAGCCGAGTTGCTCCGGGTTCTGAAGCGAACGTTGGCGAGCCAGAGTCACTAGCGAACTTTCGGGTTTCCGGGAGAGGAATTCCTACGACGGAGTTGTCGTCGCTGTGACCGGTCAACCAGCATGTCAGGTTTTGTGATCGATTCAGGAGAAAATCATCGCCATGCCATGCGCCACGGGACCGGGTCGTTGGCCATTTTGACTCGCGCAGGATTTGTGCTTCGCTCGCGGTTTCGTTTCTTTTCGACAAATCTCACCGCATTCAGACGTCAATCTCGGGCGTGTGTGTGACGTGGATTTTTGAAGGCTAATTCGTCCATACCCAAGGGTGTGATCTCTCAGTCGCCTGTAGGGCACCTTTGGATTTCCCAGTCGCCTTGAGGGCGCCTGTGTACAGCTTCGGCTGTGTGACTGCCCTGGCCATCCACGCGGGCTTCTGGTCGTTTGGACATCGTTCTAGCGATTGCTGGAGCGAATCAACTTCGTCTTGGAGCCGGGAATAAGAAACATTGGGGAATGTTGTTGTTACACTCACTTGGAGCACAGTGAGTTATATATTGCAAAACTGATGGTACCATCATAGGACATATTGATTGTACTTTTGAATACTATTGTTTTTGTACCGTTATTCTTGTGTGATCTCAATACAATATTTGTTTGTGAGTAACAATTGGGGTGGCTTCTCCATTGATCTTTGACACACAGAATAACACATTTTTCTGCCGTGACTCCTCTCGGGGCTCGGATGTGCACCGTGACCAGGGGGTCGGGGAAGAGCACGTAACACCTGTGATCATATCTGGTGTCCCATATGGCAATGCACTCATATACATTAGTTAGGCCCAATAGCGCACCACACTAATTAAGTTCCCCCCTCCGCCACAATAACAAAGGAACTGATGGAAGAACAGATGGCAAGCGAGCACGCACTTGGACTGACAACACCTGCATGAAGACAGACATCGCACAGGCAGGCCGGGAACCACGCCCAGGAAAGTTCCTGACTGGCCGGGGGGAGGAATTAGCCTAATCCCTACAACTATTTAACACACGATCATCCTTGGATGATCACAAATATACACTTCATCTGACAAACCACCTAAACAAACTTATTTCAGGTGAGGATTCCCTATCACGACATACAAAGCACCTACCTATGCAGATCTACCTGGATCTAGATATGCTTACCCAACCGACATAACACAGCCCCCCCCCCTCCCCCCTGGAACCGTAGCCCCTGCGAGGTTCACTGCAGGCGCTACCATTCCAGTCTTAACACTTACTGACTGACACTTAATTAGCCTATGAAATAAAACAGGAGGGCTGTGGGAAGTGAGCTGAAGCTTCCTTCCTATGCTCCTTAACACGCTAACCCCCTGAACCAATCATGCATTTCACGTATTTACAATAATTTATAACGGGTCGTTCCTGCGGAGGGAGGAAACAAACAACAGCACGCAAAAACTAACTTAACCACAAACCTTAACCAAACTTGCAAAACTTTCAAAAATTCTAAACATTTGAACAACCCCATCCTTCAGACCGTGTCCCCCGGTGGATGCCACAGGACGCAACGTTACCTGCGGGGCCATCCCAATGCACCCCAAATTTCCGCAGGCCCCGTCCTGGTGTCACAGGTGAGTGATGTGGCTTGGTGGATTTCTCCCCCATTCATTCTACACAAACCCATAACCACTCATACACGTTCCAAAAATCATCACAACTCTAAAATCATAACCAAGCACTTATTCACCCCCTGCAGGACCATGGCATAGATGTGATACACATATGCGTTTCTCTCAACTAGGCAGCGGGGAGGTACCACTTCAGTAAGATGGTGGGGGCGCTTCAGGCTGTGGTGCCTGCAGTCCCAAAAACAAGTCACGACTTGCAACTTCATTGCCCTCCCCCCCTCTTTACCTCTTGGCCCTGTGACAGTCAAGCAGCCCTTTCTGCCGTTACTCCTCCGGTGGGGGTCTCCACACTCCAGGCTCCATTGGCTCCTGCTTCCTCGCAGCTACATGAGTCGCTTTGGTATCATCGTCATACATTGCCTTCCTTTGACTATAACCAGGGTCACCATCTTTTCCAGTTGTCATATCAGGAATAAAACCTTCAACACACCCCTTACACATTCTATCATTAAACGAATATAACGTAAATTTCATCATTTCAGTTATAGCAGAGACAAAATCAACCGCTTCCATGTCTTGCGTTCCAATATACAAACGAATACTATCAAAGATTTTCCAGAAGAAATCATTGTAGCGTTTGTGTTATTTGCAGCCTTAGTGAATTCAAATTTACACACCAAGAAACTATCGGCTAGATTCAAGTAAGTTTGTTGATTATTTATCTCAAAACTGTTTGTTCCATTCGTGTTCCAATCTGTTCCCGTTATAGCATTTACCTTAAAATAATCCTCTTTTCTCAGAGTTTGAGATGATAATCGTATCATCCAAATAATAAATACTGTCAATTGCTTCCATACCTTTTTATATGGCAATAAAAAAATATAATAAATAAATTTATTATATGTATGAATAATATAAAATATTTAAAACATTTGAAAACCCGACCCAAATAATTTAATTAATTTTTGTTTTTCTTGAGGAGTTAGTGAAGTTTTATCTTTCTTAATTTCTTTGATTGCTTGTAATTTATGAGACTCCTTTTGAGTGTCTTTTATACTCTTTACAGGACCTGCTACATTTCCCATGGCAGAAGTGGTTGAACCAATTAGGTCTTTATGTTCAAGAATAGTTGAACCCATACCCATGAGAGTATCAATCATCCCATCTCCTTTATTTCACCATCTCCTTAAATTAGTTTTATATTCTATCTATAATTAACTGGTTTTATTTATTGAAAAACTTCACGTAGGTGAATTCTGATGGATATAATTCCATCATTGAAAGAAATCATCCGATTAGCTTGATCGGTTATCCTAAAATTTACTTTATTAATGGTTTTTCCTGAGACGGGTAAATAGATGAGATTCTTTGGTTCCATATTGAATTTATAACCTATTGGGGTTGAGTAAGCGCTGAATGAAAATATTGTATTTGTTTTTACTCCGTCGTTATAAGCACCATCAATCAAATCACATTTAATCAATACCGAATTTATACCTGTGGATATTTGAATGACGTTATCACTGTAAAATGTTTTGTTTGATTCAATCTCTTTTGCAGAGAAACCTAATAGCTCTCGGAATGAATTATTAATCGTGAAATCGATTTTATAATTATTTTTAAGTCTAATAGTTGATTTTAATGTTTTTGAATATCTATAACAATATTTTTTGGTTAATCTCCCTGTGCTTTAATAAGACGATCAATTTCAGAAGATATTTGAGAAATCTCGTAAGCTCCAGGTGTAACTTCTATCGTTTTATATCCACTCCCTGGATTATAACTAAACTTGTTATTCTTTTCTGTGATATTAAACAATGTATTATAAGTTTCCATGGACAATAACGCCGCTTCATATTCTTTTGTGGGATCAAGTTGTAACGGGTATGGGAATGATTCTGCAGAATCACTCTTTGTAAAATTAAAACTAAGTACTGTGTTTCTCATTTTATATAACATGCGATAAAATATATTTGTATTGACATTTATTAATTATTTTCCGATTCAACAACTGATCGGGAATGGCTGATGCTTCATTAAAACAATTATTGTTTCCCGCCTCCTTACTACCGAACAACAATAATAGTCTATTGACTAATTGCGATGAGTCATTTGGAAGAAAACTAACACCTGAACAAAGCTTACTTAAAGCATTAATAATATCTTTTTCCTTCTCATTCTTCTTACCTTTACCAGCAACAGAAACTCGATAATCAAGCGAGTTTAATACATCAATATATACCTTATCTTCCTCATTTTCCATATCAAGCGGTTCATCAAAATATTTTGAATTTGTATACCCAACTTTTGTGAGAAGAAACATTAATCTAGGGGTTAATTTAATAGGCGGTAGGTCAGAACTTAAGATTGCCAATTTATCATTAAATATAAATACCTTTTCTTTAACAAGATAAAACTGTGCGGGTTCTTCTGTTGGAATGAGCCCCGCTTTGGTTTTTGAATCCGTTGAATATTCATTGTTTTGAAGAGCTTTCACAACATAATCAGGAGGTTGATTTATCTCCTCAAGGTGTCGGAATGATTCTTCATCATCAGATTTTGATGCTCCTATATCTCCAAGCTCTTGCTCTGTCATTTGACTAAAATCTTTTATCATTTGAAGTTTTTTTGGAGTATATTCCATCGCAGGACTTTGAAATGAAACCGCTTTTTGTTCGGAAGATTTTAAGAGGTTTAAAAAACTTCTCTTGTTTTCTTTCAAATATTTCTTCACCTGATAGTTTCTGTCTCCATTTCTTCTTTACCTCTTCATGTTGTTGAACAACTTTTGAAGCTAATAATTGATTATATTCCTTAAATTTTCTTGCTCATTCTTCAGCGTCCATTTTATTTATACAAAATGTTTTATTGGTTATTATATCATCTTCTCTAACAACAATATATTTCTATTTTTCAACGGAATGTTTCAGATACCCCTCAAATTCCTTTTTACTACATAATGTTGAACAATTATCTCTCCAAAAATTATTCGTATCTATTGAATTTAGTTTGAATAAAATAAAAGTATTAGCATTATTTCTTATTGAGCGACGAGGGAGTTGAAAGTATGATTGACTGAGATAAATACAATTGCAAGAACAATGTCGCCCCCTTGTATCGTAGCTGTCCATAACCATTTGGTTTCTCTCATTAACACAATCGTCAAAGATAACGAGGTTCTTTTTTGTTTCATCTAAATCTTGGGGTAAAGGTATATCATCCGTATTATCACTGAGAATACAAGTTATGGTTGTAGGTGATGTGGGTTTTGATTTCTTTTTAACTTTTTGTGGATTATCACAAAATAGTTGTATTATATCTTTAATCTTGTACTCATTTAGTTTGTGTTGAAGTTTAAATAAACCGATTATATCTTCTTTTTGAAGACCCGCATTAAAACCTTGTGATGGTAGTTGATACTCTGGTTGAAAACTTGACTTTGTGAAAATTATTACATTTTCATAATCTAAAACGTTTGGAGTAAGGAGCATCTTTAAAAGCAAACAGGTTTTCCCACATCCACTTGAACCAACTATTAGACATCTTAATTAATTTTGGAGATTGTTATGATTATTAAATTTTATTTTACTTTCCCAAACGGGTAAAAAATCATTCATTTTACATTGGTTTGAAAATACTTAGCGTTTAATCATTCAGGTTATGGACAGGCAGGACAATACACATTGGACAGGCAGGACGAAGGCCGCTGATTGGCAAAGTAGGGAAGGACCGGTGATTGGCCAGGGGAGGGGCCAGAAGCTTCCCTGGGATTGGTGGAAGGAAGGGAGCAAGAAGAAACAGACTGATTGACCACCGACGGATGACGTGAGGAGGAGAGCGTGAAGTGCTCGGCCAATGGTAAAGGACCACGGGGGGAGGAAGATTCGAGAGGTCGAGAGGTGATGGACTGATTGGTAGGGAGGGCCGGTGACGTCAGACGACGAGCGACAAAATGACTCGCGAGCCGGCATTTTCTCTCTCTCTCTTTGGATGCCATAGCGGATGGTCATGGACCCCTTCCTCCCTTTTCGCTCTATTGGCCTTCTCGTTCTCTTCTCATTATTGCTCGTTGTTGGATCCCTGGGTGCGTGGATCTCGTTCGCTCCTGCCCTCACGATTCCTCTGCTCCGACCTCTTTTCCTCACGCCTTCCTTTGCCCTCGGCCCTCTCTCCCTTTCAAAACAAGCGTTGGGTGCATCGCAGTTCCGTGCCGAGTCCGCGGGGACATTGCACGGCTGAGGGGGCAGGTTGCACGACCGCTCGCTCACTTACTGACTGGACGATCGCTGCCAAGGCGCCAATCGAGATGAGTGCACGATAATGTGCACGATTTAAATTCCCATTTTTGTGATTCAGTCTGGTGTGGGGACGTCCCGATTTAGGATATGCATTTACAGTCACATTTATCTTGGCCCGGCAATCCGTTGTAAATAAACCTTTATTATTTTCCCTGTTATTCTAAATTCGTTTTCGTGAGTTTAATTTCCTGCAACTTTGAAGACTGCTCGGGGATCGCGTCAGGTAAAGCTCCCGCTTCTTCTTCCTCTGCCTTCCTCTGCGCATACATCGTGAAGTCCGCATTCGATCGTCACCTTCATTAAAGCTCAATTGGTCATCCGTGTGCTCGGTCGTGTGCTCGGTGTAAATCGAGATGTCCACATGAGAATACAGCCGCAATTTCAACCTGCGGTAAATTTTTCACATAAACACAGTCAACACAAATGCAAATACAAGCAAACAAATTACAACACCCAATTAACATAATAAATACCAATTAAAAATCTGTCAATCATCTTCTGAAAAGTTTGGACAATTTAATTATTGAGTCCATCAATCACTCCAAGTCTAAATTAATTCCACAACAACATTCCACCAACTCGTTCATGAAAGAGCTTCAGGCGTGTTGAACTTTGTATCATGTATTCTGTGGCACCAGAAATGCAATGGCGACAGCTCTGTTTATTATTTGATTTTCACGACGTGAAACGGTGAGATATCGAAGTCTGAAAGATTATTAGAGGCTTAAAAACCAAGGATCCCGAGCACTTTGTTGCAGTGATGTTTCGTGCAATTAGAGGCCACACTCAACTGAAAGTTGTTTCCGGAGAACAGTTACATGGCTCGACGAAAGAGATTGGAATTGAGATTCTCTTGAAAGAGGATTCATTGGAAAGAGATTGAGAAATGGAATAAATAGATTTTCTGAGTTCGTGGTAACTGCCCCGTCAGTTCAGATATACTAGAATATAAGACCCGTCTCTTCGCTGACGGAAATGCCAATCTCTGCTGTGATGGCTAATCTATGGGGGTGGGGGGGAAGGATTCCTGGGAAATTCTGCTTTCCGTGTTGGCATTTGCAGTTTTGACACGCGTGTCCATGTACCCATAAAAGAAAAAAAAATTGGGATCACAAACTCCCAGGAGTTATGCAAATCCACCGTAATTGGCTTTATTGAAATCTGTTAATCCGTCTCAAGTGAAAACACGACAAACACAGACACGGCTCCTTTTATAATATCGATAGGAGCAGGTTGGACAAACGTTGGACCTCATCAAATTTGATCCTGACTACCCAACATACTGTTACGGACCGCGGATAAGATGTTGGTTTTGCCGAGCGGAGGCCCCGCGGCCCTAACAGTTACCCCGACTAACCCGATTCCTGAACGTTGGTCGGATCGCGCCACAGATATTCAATAGGGAAAAGACTAAGGCGACACGGATGTGAAGAAGAAGAAGACAAAAAGGTTGGAAATACGAATCTAATTTATTTACTACTTACAGGCTCAAAAAAACCAAGGAGAAGGAAAGATAAGAAAATAATATACAGAAGATATTAGAGACACAGTGCAAATTCCTTATACAAGCTTAATTAAATACCAATGGACAGAACAAACAAAACAAACTCACGTACACAAGAAGGATGGAAAGGCAGGAGGTGGATGGCTGGAGGGAGAGGAAGGTCCAATGGTACTGCAGCACGATCGGCGCGTTTGACCGCCGCCGTTCCTTCACGGCCCCACTCCAAACTGCCGTCCAGGCCCCAAGCTGCTGTATCTGAAGCTGCGTGGGCGTCGCGTGCTTTGCCAGGACTCGTCTGGTCCAACCACACCACTGAACAACGTGCTTGCTTCTTGCCCAACTCTCTTGCTTGGTCCAACTTTGGCGAGCAAGGCGACGAATAGCAGGCTGTGTGCTTCCCTGGATCATCTCCTTAATGTTCTCTCTGGATGATCTCTCTGGATGATCTCTCTGGATGATCTTTTGCAGTACCTTGTGCGCGCGCTTTTTATAGCGCCTCCGGCGATCAAGCCGCCGGCCTTTTGGACACGCCCATCGGTGTGCTCACCTCGGCCCTGGTTGATCGCGCGACCCTCTGGCTCCGCCCTTGATGACGACGGGTGGGCACGGCCTTCTTCCCTGACCCGAGCACATGTTCAATGGTGGTTTGGGAGGGGATGTAATTGGCAATCGAGGCTTGGCAATGACGAAAGGGGAAATGGAGGTTTTAGGAATGGGAATGAAGAATGAAGGGAATCTACTCTATTTCACTTGGTGCAATGGAGTGTCATCTTAATGGGAGACAAGGCCTTACCCTAATACACATAATAAAGATATAACTATCAACCAGGGGGAAATCTATGATTGGTTGACGTGTATGCTTTATGGACTAATTATGGGACGCCCTTTGACCTTTACACAACACTGGAGGCAGGAGGGTCCAGAATCAAGCAATATTAATAAAACACACAATAAAAAAAATACAATCCTCATATCCGCAACAATACATACCCACCTCAATCAATTATGTTCCAAGTCGTTATGACCAACAACAACCCTATCCATGGAATAATAGGAAGTTTTAACAGGACTACTTTTTACTTCAGTATAATGCTGATGATTACCTGACCTGCACTTTAATATGAACCACATTTCTCGTTACAGATAACATCACGTGGTTCTTTCACCAAGGAAGGACACGAAGAGGAAAAGTCGCACTCCATCAAAGAAACATTGAGTGGCTCTGAAAAGAGCCGTTTGGGGAAGAACTCGAGAAACGAGTCCGAGCTCACTTGGAGCTGGTGTACTTGGTCACGGCCTTTGTACCTTCGGACACGGCATGCTTGGGCAACTCCCCGGGAAGGAGCAGACGCACTGCCGTCTGGATCTCCCGCGATGTGATGGTGGAGCGCTTGTTGTAATGCGCCAGACGAGATGCTTCGGATGCCATGCGCTCAAAGATGTCATTAACGAAGGAATTCATGATGCTCATCGCTTTGGAAGAAACACCCGTATCGGGGTGAACTTGTTTCAGCACCTTGTAGCTGAAAATGGCGCAGCTTTCCTTTCTGCGATGACGCCGTTTCCCGGGACCCTTCCGAGTCGCTTTGGAAACGGCTTTCCTCGAACCATACTTTGCCACCACTTGCTTTGGTGGATCCGCAGGCATGACGAGCAGCTATTTAAACAACCAAAAATGATCTGGATGGAAAAATAAAGCACAAGATCAACCTCCTCTATTAAAGAATACATAAAGCAAAGTGCAAGACGCCTGAAGCTCTTTCATGAACGAGTTGGTGGCTCTGAAAAGAGCCGTTTTGTTGTTGTCGCTGTTGATGAACACCACCACCAAAATGTTTAACCACCGAAACCGTAAAGTGTACGGCCCTGGCGCTTCAAAGCGTACACCACATCCATGGCAGTAACGGTCTTTCGCTTGGCGTGCTCCGTGTAGGTAACAGCATCGCGGATAACATTTTCCAGGAACACCTTGAGAACTCCACGGGTTTCTTCGTAGATGAGACCCGATATGCGCTTTACCCCACCACGGCGAGCAAGGCGACGAATAGCAGGCTTTGTGATTCCCTGGATGTTATCACGCAGTACCTTGCGATGACGTTTAGCACCTCCTTTTCCGAGACCCTTTCCACCTTTACCACGTCCAGACATGACCACACCGTTTGATTCCAAACCCGAATAAGCTAAACGACGAGCGTTCGCGTGTTCATATGGATGGTGGTGTTGGTGGTGGTGGTGGTGGTGGTGGTGGTGGTGGTGGTGGTGGTGGTGGTGGTGGTGGTGGTGGTGGTGGTGGTGGTGGTGGTGGGACTGAGGTTTTATATTGGTGGCGAGCTCAAAGTTGTCATTTGCTCTTTAACCTTTGCACTTTGCCTCCCATATTTCATTATTTCCTTGAGAAGAAAGGGTGGTTATTTGGTTATTTTGGTTATTTGGTTATTATTTGGTTATTTGGTTATTTGGTTATTTGGTTATTTGGTTATTTGGTTATTTCTTGGTTATTTCTACCACCGCCGCCTGAGTGCACTTTGCACCTCTTGCCGCGCATGCGCACGGTGTCCTTACACCTTGCCAACGTCCAACTGCACTCGCTCTTCCGGTCCCTTCGCTTTCGCTCGAAGAAACACAGAATCTTGTCAAATGAGGGTGAAGTTAGGCAGTAATTTATGACGATTTCATTCTGAACACAACTGCAGAACTTTGCCAAAATAAACAACAAACGCAAACGGCCCCGAAGTTATAAATACGCTGCAAAGGTATCAAATATTATGGAAGGATCGATATTTTCATGATCGATATTTCAATTTTAAATTTCAAGAAAAGTAAAACTACCCTTTTTGCCGGACTTTAACCTCGTTGAACCACCGTCCATTGTAAATGTCATTTTATTAAGGTTCAAACAATGAATTCTCGTGACGTTCAACCAGTAAACCACAACATTTCGCAATTATCACGAAGCTTGACGTAAACGCGTGGAAGATCTTTGAAGTTGCTGCATGTAAGACCTTGCACCTCTCTTGGACGACAGGGGATTAATTGAACCAGTCAAGTAAGTTTTAATGACATATCACAACAGTTTCGTTTACAACACCTGGATGCATCCAGAACATCACACGAAGCACGACACAAGAACAGGGGAGAAACCGGGTCGACGATTTTATTCGCCTTTTGTTTTGAAAAAACTTTCCAACCATTGCTTACACCCGTGTGCTGTTGGTGAGTGGTAACCAAGTATATTCACATTTGTGCTGGTTCATGCTAAGATGACCTCGACACGAACCTCCAAAAAGGAGTTTTTTTTCTTGTTTGCTTCACTGCTTTGCAAAGGTGGCTGCAGAGATGTGCACATTTCACCATGAACTTTGTGAGGTTTAAGTCGGGTCAAAGAAAATATTTTACTCGTGAAAAACAGATTCTGAGCATAGAAACCCCTTGGGCGAAGCCCGAGAACGTGTTCGAGAAAGCAATGTTCTGTCAAAGCAGATCGTCCATCTGCCGTGTCGGGCCGTGGAATGCGGCGAAAGGGCCAGATATTAGAAAAGATGCTTCTCTCCGTTTGCCAGGATGTGTTTGTACCTGAAACGATTGTGCGCATTGTGCATGGAGTTATCGTTCATGTGAAAAACAAAGCTCAAAGTGACGCGGGAAACACAAACGGATACGGTGAACGACCCCATCGTTTTCCGAATGCTGATGTTGATTTCTACCACGTCCGCTTCTTCACGCCATCACTATAACAGGCGACGTGGCGAAGCGACGCTTTTGTTTGTGAAACATTTCGTGTTACTTACTTGTCATACTCTTGTTGGTGCGAAATGGCAGAGTCTGTTCCTGTTTCAGCAGAACATTCAATTTCGGTCTCGTCTGTCAAGCGAAGGAAGAATAAACCTGGCGCTTCCAAGACCCCGAAGAAGACTGACGCCACCCTTTCGGAAAAGATTCTCAAGGTGGTGGGATCGAGCAAGGAGCGAAATGGTATGTCGCTTGTCGCTCTGAAAAAGGCCCTGGGGGCAGATGGCTACAATGTCCAACGGAATTCCGTTCGTATCAATTCGGCTGTGAAGAGGCTCGTTGCAAGTGGAAATCTTGTGCAGACCAAGGGAACGGGCGCTGCCGGTTCTTTCAAACTGAACAAGCAGAAGAGTGCCAAAGTGAAGAAGAGCACCAGTCCCAGAAAAATTGTGAAGACCACAATCAAGTCTAAAGCGGCCAAGAAAGCGACCAAAAAGCCAGCTGTGAAGAAGGTGGTGCGGAAGGTATCTCCCAAGAAACCGAAAAGATCTATCGCCGCCTCTTCGAAGCGATCCAGTAAGTCGCCTGCAAAGGTGAAGAAAAACGTGAAGAAGGTTCTGCCGAAGACGAAGGGAAAGACCAAGACGACGAAACCTAAGTCCAAGCTTGCAACCAAGGGGTTGAAGAACAAGAAGGCGACGCTCAAAAAGAAGTGAGAGGAGGCGAAGACGAGAGAGTCGAGGTGAAGTTTCTCTTGTTCCTCCTCGTCTCATTTGCCCAAAACCCACAACGGCTCTTTTCAGAGCCACCACCTCGTTCACTTGAAAGGAGCTGATCCGATGGTTCATAAAAACTACGTTCAAAGTGCAACATTCAAAGTGTGCCATCACGACTACCACAATTACGTTGTATTTAACAAATTACTAATTTCTAAGATCACTTTGTAATTGACCCATTTGCCCCAATGTACAGGAACAATGTCCGAGCAAGAAATGAAACTTGGCTCATTTGACATTGACAAAGGTCGTTGACCATCCCCGTTTACCTGTAAACCCAGTGCCTCGTGTCTGGAAAAGCTCGAACATTACACGATTCTTCGTCCTTCCTTTGCACGAGGTTTCCTCATTCGGAATCCAAATACAAAGTGCTCGCAGTATTTATGAACCGTACACAGTACTATGCATATACCTGCATCTCGTCAACAAATGAGCCCAACTAATTCAGACATGTCGATATTTCACTGAACCATCCTGAAGCCCCGTCCCGATCCACCCAGCGCCTCCTGTCTAGTTCATCAAATCAATTCTCTGGGTCTTTATCTTTTCCTAGTCTTTGTTGAAAACAAACCAAAATGTTTCATAAAACGCGTCTTTGCGTCTCTTTGTGACCGGTAGACACAATACACGCACAAAAGGTAGTGAGAGGTGGCGAGTTCGGTGAAAGGTCGAACACACTTTCAAGAAAGGTGTTGTGGCTCTGAAAAGAGCCGTTGGGTGGTGTGGTGCGGAAGCTGTGCACAAGACCTTGGACGAGCGGGTTAAGCTCGCTCCCCGCGGGTTCGTCGTGCCAGCTGGATGTCCTTGGGCATGATGGTGACACGTCTGGCGTGAATTGCCGAGGTTCAAAAGATCAAAGTTCAAAGTTCAAAAGATTCTGTCTCATATGCAAATACAGTATATGGATCACAGAGTTTGGAGGCGGAGTAAATAACCTGATGTTCAGCCATTGGATGGATAAAAGGTGGGCGTGTATGATTCCTGACCCGACTTCACCCTGAAAACTACCCATTTCGCACCATGACATTCAGTCATAGCAGGGTTATTTAGATTTATTTTATTTTTTTTGTATACAGAGTCGAGGCTCGTGAAAGAGCTAACATTTATCAAACAAACAAATCAAACAAACAAGCAAACAAAGTATATAAAAGGGGAGCGGTCGACAAGATGGGGAGAGAAGGGGCGGAAGCACACAAACACAACATTTGAGAGCAGGGACATCGGGAGATGTTTTTGGAGGGAGAGGGCCTGGGGGGAGGCAGGATAGGTATAAAACGCAAGGACACAAAGGACTTCCAGGAAAGAAGTCAAAAGTCACCTCAAAAAAGTGGATTTGGGGTGAAATTAGCGGGGGTAGAAAAGATAAGGTTTTGGATTGGGGAAGATAAGAGATGGTGGTGAACAGCCGTTTTAAAGACCTGGAGGGAGGAGTGGGATTGAAGAGAGTGAGGGAGTTTGTTCCAGAGGCGGGAGAAAAGAGGAATGAAGGAGTGAAGGTGAGCAGAAAGTCTTGATTTTGGCAGTTTAACCATAAGAGGGTTGCAGGCAGATCTTGTGCGACCTGCAGGAATATTTGGGGGACAGCGCCCAGAGAGAGCTGGGGGAGCAAGGCCGGAGAGGAGTCGGTAGAAGACGGAAAGACCACCATCCTGCCTGCGGTGATTAAGTGAAAGGCCCTCGGAGATAGCGTCATCGCGGGAGATTCCAATGATACTGAATGCTTTGGTTTCAACAGCGTGGACGAGCTAGGTGTGAGGCAGGAGCACCAGCCCAGAGGGGAGAGCAGTACTCCATTGAGCTGCGGATGAAAGCCTTGTATCTGGTGAGGAGCTCAGGTGTGCCAAGGAAGGACTTCGCACGACGGAGGATGCCCAGTCGGCGACTGGCTTTGGAGGCCAGCTTGGAAATGTGGTTTTCCCAGGAAAGATCATGGCAGATAGTGAGACCCAAAAGCTTGAGTGACAGAAATTCTTGGAGAGGATTATTCAGAAAGTAGATGGGAGGGTTGTCCAGTCGGTCTTTTCGGGGAGACATCGTAAGAGTGTGAGATTTGTCAGGATTGAAAGACATGTTCCACTTGTTTGCCCAGTCTGTGATTTTGTCCAGGTCTGCAGAGAGTGAGGAGGCTGCAGACTGCCGATCTGAGGGATGAGGAATGGAGCGGCAGAGAGTGGTATCATCAGCAAAGAGATAGAGAGGATTTTCAAGAGAGTCAGAGAGATCATTGATGAAGACCAGAAAAAGCACAGGGCCCAGAACACTACCTTGGGGAACTCCAGCCTGAACAGGAAGAGGAGATGAGAGAAACCCATTCAGGGATATTCAGGGATATCGGTTCCGCTCTTCGAATCATGTCAGGGCGTGGTAAAGGTGGTGGCAAGGCTCGTGCTAAGGCAAAGGCTCGTTTTTCCCGTGCTGGGCTGCAGTTTCCCGTGGGCCGTGTCCACAGACATCTTCGCAAAGGCAACTACGCCAAGCGCGTCGGTGCCGGCGCTCCCGTCTATCTGGCGGCTGTGCTCGAGTACTTGTCTGCAGAGATCCTGGAGCTCGCCGGTAACGCTGCACGAGATAACAAGAAATCGCGCATCATCCCGCGTCATTTCCAGCTCGCCATCCGCAACGATGAGGAGCTGAACAAACTGCTGGGCGGGGTGACGATCGCGCAAGGTGGTGTACTGCCGAACATCCAGGCCGTGCTGCTCCCCAAAAAAGCCAGGGCAAGTAAACGGCTCCGCTTCACAAGAGTTCTTCAGCTCTCCCACAACGGCTCTTTTCAGAGCCACTCAAACCTTTCCAAAAGCAGCATCAGCGATACCAAAGGTGGGCGGTCCGCTTCGAAAGTCCGCTTATCCGCTTATCCGCTGCAGCGGACTAACGTTTTCGAAGCGGATAAGCGAATCGGAACAACCCCCGGAAACCGAAGCGGATAAGCGTAAGCGGACTACCGAAAAATTAAAGCGCATCGCGATTCGCCAAATCAGCTGTTAGCCTGAGCCGTTACTCTAGAATTGTGAATATTTATTTAAGTGAATAATAAGTGAAACCCTAACAACTCGGCTCTCGCCCAATCTCTTCCCGCTCGAGTTCCGTGATGCTTGGGTAACTCTATTTCTCAGGCAGAACACGCCGCTCCCGAGCTCTGCCTCGGTCGAGCGCGTGTTCAGCTACGGGTCGGACATCCTCAGGCCTAAGAGGTCGGCCCTGGCTGCACCGAACTTCGAGGCCCTCGTCTTCATGAAGGGCAACCTCCAAATCCTCAAGAAGGCCCACGAGGTGGAGGAGGAAGACGAGGACTAGTCAACAGACTGCTAGTCTGTTGACTAGTAGACTCTCTTGTCAAAGAAAGGACGGGCAAATTGATTTTTCTTTAATGTAACTTGCATATATTAAAATTATATTTAAATTAACTGTAGCGTAGAGTAGAGTCGAGTGGAAAACTTTATTTCAATAAATTTTGAATAAATTTTATTTAAATAAAAATGTATATTTTTGATCTTAAAAGCTTTGTTTGTCTTTGTAGTAGTTAGAAATGGCTATTTAGGCTTAAAAAGCATTAAATTCCCTTTAGAAACGTCAAAAATCGCTTTTAAAACGTCGAAGCGCTTTAAAAAAATCGAATCGAAGCGGATAAGCGGATAAGCGGTAAGCGGACTAAGATTTTCGGCCGCTGAAGCGGATAAGCGAATCGGACTACACGGGCTGGCGGAGCGGATAAGCGGTAAGCGGACTTAAAATTTTCCGAATCGCGCCCACCTTTAAGCGATACACGATCCGTGTTTTACACAAAACTCTGCTGTGTGTTGAAAAACCCTACACGGTACTTTCTTGTTTCCTTTACATTTCAAAACCACATACAGAACTTTGAACTTTATGAATTTCACTTATGAATTTTCATTCATGCACAATTTTCACTTACTAGCGGGGTCACCCGTGGGATTCCCACGGGTGACCCCGCAAGTTTGCATTGACGTTCGTCGATGGACTCGTTCGCCCGTCTCATTCGTTTTCTTGCTGCATCCTGTTCAAGTCTGCGTTCTTCATCGATCGTCTCATTCATTTTGGAAATAGAAGTTTCCACGCAGCGCATGAATTGTCACGATCCTCAAGAGGAATTTGTCTCGTAATCATCAAATGATAAATGGCAAGTAAATTATATTGTGGAAAATTAAAGATTTCAAATAAACCTATTTAAATTGTATTCGCACATAACTAATTTTAAAAAACGAAGAAATATCTCTCGGTAATTTCCTGAAACATATTTTACTTCCGGCTAATAATGTTGAATTAAATAAAAACGAAGAAATATATGTCGGCATCATTGTTGACGTTTTTGTGACGACTGTCATCAAACGAAAAAGTAATATATCTTAACGGAAAAGCAAAAGCGAATTTTTAATATATATCGACACGTTGCCGTCGGTGTCATGTTGGGCGGTGTATGATACACCATGACGCGATTTTTAAAAATATATCTCTGCATTTTCCCGCGTGTGTGGAATGTTCTCAATTATTGCTGACACCGAGTCCAAAACCATCGATAAAAATGAAATCATATGGTGAGTTAGATTGGAGATAAAGGCGTGAGAGAGACTCAATGGCCTTGAAGTTGAAGTTACAGGCGTTTGAGAATTCATTTCGTTCTATAAACGGCAACTTTCATTGGATTTCCTTCCCGTTTTTTTTCAACCGAGTCGAAAACTATGTTAGCGACTGTGAAAAATGAAATGATATATCGAATTTTTAATATGTATCGACACGTTGCCGTCGGTGTCATGTTAGGCGGTGTATGATACACCATGACGCGATTTAAAAAAATATATCTGCATTTTCCCGCGTGTGTGGAATGTTCTCAATTATTGCTGACACCGACTCTAAAACCATCGATAAAAATGAAATCATATGGTGAGTTAGATTGGAGATAAAGGCGTGAGAGAGACTCAATGGCCTTGAAGTTACAGGCATTTGAGAATTCATTTCGTTCTATAAACGGCAACTTTCATCGGATTTTCTTCTCGTTTTTTTTCAACCGAGTCTAAAACTATGTTAGCGACTGTGAAAAATGAAATGATATATCGAATTTAAAATAGATATCGACACATTGCCGTCGGTGTCATGTTGGGCGGTGTATGATACACCATGACGCGATTTTAAAAAATATATCTCTGCATTTTCCCGCGTGTGTGGAATGTTTGTGGAAAATTAAAGATTTCAAATAAACCTATTTAAAGTGTATGCGCACATAACTAATAAAAAAAACGAAGAAATATCTCGGTAATTTCCTGAAACATATTTTACTTCCGGCTAATATGTTGAATGAAATAAAAACGAAGAAATATATGTCGGCATCATTGTTGACGTTTTTGTGACGACTATCATCAAACGAAATAGTAATATATCATAACGGAAAAGCAAAAGCGAATTTTTAATATATATCGACACATTGCCGGCGGTGTCATGTTGGGCGGTGTATGATACACCATGACGCGATTTTAAAAAATATATTTCTGCATTTTCCCGCGTGTGTGGATTGTTCTCAATTATTGCTGACACCGAGTCTAAAAGTAAAACCATCGATAAAAATGAAATCATATGGTGAGTTAGATTGGAGATAAAGGCGTGAGAGAGACTCAATGGCCTTGAAGTTACAGGCCTTTGAGAATTCATTTCGTTCTATAAACGGCAACTTTCATCGGATTTTCTTCCCGTTTTTTTTCAACCGAGTCTAAAACTATGTTAGCGACTGTGAAAAATGAAATGATTTATCGAATTTGATTTGAAATAAAACTGGGGGAGAGCAAGACACCACGGGCCTACAAAACAGGACTCAAAGCTATGCGAGTTAATAAAATGGTGGATATTTGTTTATAGCCACTCCCAGAATGGGTGGAGCTATGGGTGGAGCTACTCTGCAAACCGAGTAAGCCACACCCCGGACAGACACCCAACAGATAGACAGACAGACAGACAGAATCATCTACGGCTATTATAATATAGATGAATGCCCAATAATTATGAACTTTGCACTTACTCATGCGTCACATCACAGAAACCCCAATCATTGTCCGTCTTGTTGGGTAGATTTTATCGTATTTTGACGATACAGAGAGTTGCAGCACAGTATGATGTAAAAGAGCAGGAGTGAGTGTGTTCAAGGGTAGAAACAGAAAAGGAACAAAGCAAAAGGGGTTACAGAGGAGGGGGGGGGGCGGAGGGGGTGGGTTGAGAACTTGAGACTCACAATAACTTAGAAAAACAGGTGCTTGGGGTTACAAAAGGTACTAGTCCGGCAGCTAAGCTAAATACAGCATAACAATTGTGCATTTTGTGAGGAAAGCACCAAATTTGGCACACTAGTAGACTATCATATTATGAAAGGATCTGGATATTGGGCCATCTCAGATTCAGAGATTTGATTTTTGCAAGATTTGCAGATTTTGCAGATTTGCAAGCTGAGATTGCAACGCCAGGGATGGCCGACTTCTTCCTGCGAGCTGGCCACGTCACCCGCACAAGAAGTGCTCATCAAATCACTGCAGCGGCACTGCACATCCTGCAACACCGTGCATATGAACGCCACTGAATGACATATGCTGATGATGCAGAAGACCTGCCTGAGTTCGAAGACTGGTGTCACCAGAGAGGAGAAGACATTCCCAACTTTCAGTACTGGGCAACTGTGCTGGAACTAGAGATGTTGGTACTGGTCTACATGCGTTCTCTGCGGCAGGCTTCATTCACGATGTACCTTGATGCCCTGACGGAACTGGTCCCATGGTTCCATGCCTTAGACCACACACACTATGCCAGGTGAGTCCCTGTTCACCTGAGGGACATGGTTGCACTCCCAATGAAGCACCCATATGTAGCCAGAGAATTCAGAGACGAAGAAGGTGTTCTCTTCGATCCCAATCGAATCGAAATCTTGCAAAAATCAAATCTCTGAATCTGGATGGCCCAATATCCAGATCTTTTCATAATATGATAGTCTACAAGTGTGCCACATTTGGTGCTTTCCTCACAAAATGCACAATTGTTATGCTCAGTTGCCCCACTATACCTCTCATTGGGATTTTCCAGTCTTTATTAACTGTTAAAGACCTGAACAAAAATTTATTCTGACAGATTTGTATTCACAAACAAAAGGATGTTTATGGGTTCTGGAAGCGCCAGTTTTATTATTGTCTCGTTTGAGAAACTAGGTCGAAAGTGCTGTCGGAAGGGGAACAGTCTCCGCCATTTCACACCGAATAGAGTGAGAAAGAAGACGAGAATCCAAAATCAATGCAGTATTGTACAAACGACACATCGTCTCGTCACGCCGCCGATGTTATTGTGACGGGAGCAGCGGACGTGGTGGAAATAGACGTCGGCAATCGGAATCGATGAGAAGTGTTCTTGTGTTTCCGTTTGTTTCTCGCCTCACTTTGAGCTCCGTAATTAACGTGAACGATACATCCATGCGCAATGTGCACAGCATTCTCAGGTACAACAAGCACATGCTGGTGAAAGGCGAGAAGCACATTTTCAATCCTCTGCACCTTTCACCATCTTCCACGGGCCGACACTGCAGATGGAAGAGCTGCTTTGACACAACATTGCTTACTCGGTCGGATACGTTCTCGGGCTTCCCCAAGGAGCTTCGTGACTCAGGCTCATTTTCACGAGGTGAATCTATTCTTGGACCAAACTGAAACGTTAAAATTTTCATTGTGAAATGTGCACCTGTCTGTAGCCATCTTTGCAAGGCAGTCAAGCAAACAAGCAGAAAATCAGCTTTTACGAGGCTCATGTTGAGGCCACCTGAGCATGGACCAGCATGAGAGTTAAAATACTTGGTCATAAACAGCACACGGCTCGTAGCAATGCTTTGAATGTTTTTTTTAAACAAACGTCACAGTCATCGAGCTTGCATCGTGCTTCGTGTGATGTACCGTTTGCATCCCGGCCTTGCAAACGAAACTGTTGCGTTGTCTCATTCACAATGAGCTGCTCAAATTAATCACCTGTCATCCAAGGTAGCGCAATGATGTAGAAAATTTAAGAATTCATTGTGTTTGAACCGCAATGTAATGACACTTGAAAGAGAAAATTTTAAACGAGGCCACAATCGAGGGTTCAACGAGGTTAAAGTTGGCTCGCGGACAAAAGAGGTATTTTTACTTGACATCAAATCCAAACTGGCATCAAAATATCGTACGATGACGATGCTTTTGAAGCTTATTTCCAACTTCGGTGATGTGGGCGCGCGTTGTTATTTGCCAAAGTTCTGCAGTTCAAGTTGTGTTCCGAATTAAATCGTCGTCAATTTTGCAAAACTTAAACCACATTTGACAGGATTCCGTGTTTACTTGAGTGAAAGCGATGGGATCGGAAAAGCCAGTGCAGTTGCATATTGTCAAAACGAAAGGACGACGTGCGCATGCGCGGAAAGTGGGGTGAAAGGGTAAAGGGCACGAAGAGCACACGCGGACGTGGTAGAAATCACCAAAGGAAAACGCAGTGAAAATAATTAAATGTGGGAGGAATCGTGGAAGGGTCAAAGAGCAAATGGTAATATCGAGTTCCCACCAATAGAAAGCCTCGGTATCACCATCAAAAAGACACACGAACGCTCGTCATTTCGTTTATTCACCTTTGGATTCAACTCCGATCGTCATGTCTGGTCGTGGTGAAGGTGCAAAGGGTCTCGGTAAAGGAGGTGCGAAACGTCATCGCAAGGTACTGCGTGATTACATCCAGGGAATCACAAAGCCTGCTATTCGTCGCCTTGCTCGTGGTGGTGGGGTAAAGCGCATCTCGGGTCTCATCGAACGAGGAAACCCGTGGAGTTCTCAAGGTGTTCCTGGAAAATGTTATCCGCGATGCTGTTACCTACACGGAGCACGCTAAGCGAAAGACCGTCACTGCCATGGATGTGGTGAACGCTTTGAAGCGCCAGGGCCGTACACTCTCCGGTTTCGGTCGTCAAACATTTTGGGGGTGGTGTTCATCAACAGCAACAACAAGACGGCTCTTTTCAGAGCCACCACCTCATTCGTGAAGGAGCTTCAGGCGACCCGCGACTTCAACTTTGCTTTATGTATTATTTGGCACCAGAAATGCAATGTTGATCGCAGGGTTTGTATTATTATTTTGGGTTTGTGGAGATGAACGGGTCAAATAATACATGTTATCGTTAAAATGAAAAATGTGTATTTTAACATGAACCACCTTCGATGTATCATGACAAATTAGTGTCCTCAAACAGCCCAACGAGGTAGGCCTCGCTCGCCTCCTGCAGCGCCATCACTGCGGAGCTCTGGAATCGCAAATCGGTCTTGAAATCCTGTGCGATTTCACGGACGAGGCGCTGAAACGGCAGCTTGCGAATGAGCAGCTCCGTGGACTTTTGGTAGCGCCGGATCTCGCGCAGCGCCACAGTTCCTGGGCGGTAACGATGCGGCTTTTTCACGCCACCGGTGGCTGGAGCACTTTTCCGTGCCGCCTTTGTCGCCAACTGCTTTCGGGGAGCTTTTCCACCTGTCGATTTGCGGGCGGTTTGCTTCGTTCGAGCCATCGCAACCGGCAAAGATCAACACAAAACAAAACAACAGCGAATGAAACAAGATGACAAATGCGCGGTATGATTTTGTTTGCGCCGCGAGACGCTTCGGCTATTTGCTATTGGCTGCCACGATTTGCTCGGTTGCAATTGGCTGCCACGATTTGCTCGGTTGCAATTGGCTGCCACATTTTCACGTTTGCTATTGGCTGCCTCAAACCCATTCCCATTCGCTGAAGAATTAAGCCCCACCTCACGCTCCATCCATTGGTTGAAAGTTCATTCTCCCCTCTCCATTGGCTCAAATCTGAGCCCGATGTGATCCGCTCCGTAAGGGAAAGCTTCGTCCGCCTTCCCTTGCTCGTTTCTCCCACCAATATCTATCCCGAGCTCCTTTGGGCCTGTTCAGCGCTTCCTTTCACGTGAACAAGCAAAAGGCAAATCCTTGCCGAATATTTCCGTTTGTGTCCCGTAATATAAAAAATTCACAATTCCACTCACTATTCCATTTCAAAATTGGGTAGTTTGTCTTGGTGGGACAGAACTACATTTTTATTATATCACAGTCGTTGTACGTTATTTGTAAATAAAACATTATTGCGATATTGCAGGAACCGCACATTTGTCAATGAATCGAGAAACAGCAAATGGACGCAACAAAAGCTTGCTTGAAAGACGAACGTGCAATTGCGCAAACCCCGCAGAATGGTAATTCCATCGCCGAACACAAGCAGGAGATTAAATTATTTGGTTTCCAGAGCTCCGATCTGATGGCGTTGCCGGCGACATTTTGACCTCACTCGTCGGTCTGTTTGAGGACACGAGCATAGCGTCATCCACCGTCTACAAAACTCGAAACCGACAAATCCATTTTGTGCATTTATCTGTCAGAATGGATATGTTCAGAACTTGAGAGTAAAGAGAGTAAAGAAGAGGAGAGATCAAACGGTAATAAGGCAAGGGTCTTTCACTCAGTTGTTAATGTATGGAATGGTTCCTCCGGAAAGGTCGTGGCAGCAGAAACTACATTCGTCTAAATCGGAATGAGAGAAGTACCCGGAAATAATGTAGATCGAGACGTCTATGGATATTTGCAGAACTTCTTGGTCGCTTGAGCAAGGATGGGTCATTGTGAACACCATTGCGGATTGTTGGCTGTTGGGAGGGGGGAGAGGGAGGGGGGGAAAGGAGGGGGGGGAAAGGAGGGGGGGAGGGAGGGCGGGGGGGGGGGGAGAGGGACGGAGGGGGGGAAAGGAGGGGGGGATGAGGGGGGAGGGCGGGGGGGGGGGGGGAGAGGGAGGGCGGGGGGAAAGGAGGGGGGGAGAGGGAGGGGATAAGGGGGGCTCGCTCGTCAAGAGGTGGTGTATGGTCGATGTGATGTTTCTCCCACAAAAACCGTTTTCGGAAAAAAGGAGTCCCCCCCTCCCTCACCCCCGGGATGAAAAACTCCCCCCTCCCCCCTCCACCACCCCCGGAAAGAAACAACTGATATACAAAAACATTTCTCATTTTTGATATAAATTTGTTTGGTGTTGATGAGGTGCAAGAATGACGGACCGAATGGACACCTGCTGGGTCTAAATTCCTTGCGCACCTTGAACTGTCAAGGCTGGAAAAAAGCCAACGTGGAGATACCTGCGATGACCCCACTCTCACGCATTGTTGTTTTCCAGGTTATTATTGTGCATTAAGTGCAAAGTACATAATCATCGAATGTTCTGTATTTGGCTTGGAAGTGACAGAACGCCATGATTTGTACACAAAAAGAGAAATCCAAATAACTTTACTGAATTTTATACGAAGGTGACGAATTTAGTTATTTTGAAGGGAAATTCGGATCAAGAATGATACACGCCCACTTTTCATCTAACCAATGACTGAGCATGAGGTTGTGTACTCCACCTCTGAACGCTTTGTGATCCAGATATTTGCATATGAACCCTTTATAAGAGGGAATCGTTCACACTCGTCTTCTTATTCTTTCTCTGAAGGTTCATATTTAACTGGTTCAATATCGACTCGTCATGCCTACGGATCAGCCCAAGCAAGTGGCAGCAAAGAAGGGTTCGAAGAAAACCGTTTCCAAAGCGACTCGGAAGGGTCCCGGTAAACGGCGTCATCGCAGAAAGGAAAGCTACGCCATTTACATCTACAAGGTGCTGAAACAAGTTCACCCCGATACGGGTGTTTCTTCCAAAGCGATGAGCATCATGAATTCCTTCGTTAATGACATCTTTGAGCGCATCGCATCCGAAGCATCTCGTCTGGCGCATTACAACAAGCGCTCCACCATCACATCGCGGGAGATCCAGACGGCAGTGCGTCTGCTCCTTCCCGGGGAGTTGGCCAAGCACGCCGTGTCCGAAGGTACAAAGGCCGTGACCAAGTACACCAGCTCCAAGTGAGCTCGGACTCGTTTCTCGAGTTCATCCCCAAACGGCTCTTTTCAGAGCCACTCAATGTTTCTCTAATGGAGTGCGACTTTTCCTCTTCGTGTCCTTCCTTGGTGAAAGAACCACGTGATGTTATCTGTAATGAGAAATGTGGTTCATATTAATGTGCAGGTCAGGTAATCATCAACATTGTACTGAAGTAAAAAGTAGTCCTGTTTAAACTTCCAATTATTCCATGGATCGGGTTGGTATTTGTCATGACTTGGCACATAATTTATTGTGAGGTAGGTATGTTTCTTGGGTAGTCAGGATTAAAAACTTTTTTTTACGGGTACATGGACACGTGTGTCAAAACTGCAAATGCCAACACAGAGCACAGAGAGCAGAATCTCCCAGTAATCCTTTTTTATTTATTTCCCCATACATTAGCCATCACAGCAGAGATTGGTATTGCCGTCAGCGAAGAGACGGGTGTTATATTCTCGAATATCTGAACTGATGGGGCAGTTACCACGAACTCAGAAAATCTATTGTTCCATTTCTCAGTTACTCTTTGACGAAACAGCTCTTTCGTAGAGCCATGTGTTGCGTGCTCCTCCCCAACCCCCGGTCACGGTGTACCTCCGAGCCCCGAGAGGAGTCACGGCAGAAAAATGTGTTATTCTGTATGTCAAAGATCAATGTTGAAGCCACACCAATTGTTACCAACACACAAGTATGAAGATCACACAAGAATAACAGTACAACAATAATAGTAATCAAAAGTACAATCAATATATATCCTATGATGGTACCATCAGTTTCGTAATATATAACTCACTGTGCTCCAAGTGAGTGAAACAAGAACATTCCCAATGTCTTTCCCTGCTTCAAACCAAAGTTGATTTCGGTTTCAAGCCAAAGTCGAGCCGCTCCAGCGATCGTCAGAACGATGTCTAATCGAGACCAGAATCCCGTTCGGATGACAGTCACAGCGATGCAGCCAAAGCTGCGCAAAGGCGCCCTCATGGCGACTGGGAAATCCAAAGGCGCTCTCCAGGTGACTGGGAAATCACACCCTCGGGTATGGACGTTTCACGGCTGTCGGCGAACCGCAAATTAACCTACAAAATCCACGTTGCACACACCAGATAAATGTCTGAATGCAGTGAAAACAGCTGAAGCGAAGCCAAGAAAACCTTGCGCGACGCGCAAAGCACGCGAGTCAAAATGGCCGACAGCCCGTACTTGAGACGTCACGGCCCGACGATTCTCTTCGGAATCGAGCGCAAAACCTGACACGCAGGTTGATCTGTCACAGCGATAACTCTGTCGCAGGAATCCCTTTCCTGGGAAACCCTAAAGTTCGCTTGTGACTCCAGTTCGCCAGCGTTTTCTCCAGAACTCGAAGCAGCTCCGCTTTCTTGTTGAACTCACTCGCTACACCTTCCTTTCCTCCTCTTCCTCTTCTTCGTCGTCCGGTTCCGGTTTCATTTAAAACATTAACTTTTTACCTTTTGAAAATAGCAATATCTATTTCCCTTAAACGACAACAATAATAGTACATGGAATCAAAAATGTTTACAGTGGATGAAAACCACAACAACCGAAGTGACGAATCCGTAACACGTGTAACTGTTCTCCGGAAACAACTTTCAGTTCAGAGTGTCGCCTCTAATTGCCCGACACATCACTGCAACAAAGTGCTCGGGATCCTTGGCTTTTAAGCTTCTAATAATCTTTCAGACTTCAATATCTGACCGTTTCACCTCGTGAAAATTAAAGTAATAAACAGAGCTGTCTCAATTGCATTGCTGGTGCCACAGAATACATGATACAAAGTTCAACACGCCTGAAGCTCTTTCATGAACGAGTTGGTGGCTCTGAAAAGAGCCGTTTTGTTGTTGTGGCTGTTGATGAACACCACCCCCAGAATGTTTAACCACCGAAACCGTAGAGCGTACGGCCCTGCCGCTTCAAAGCGTACACCACATCCATGGCAGTAACGGTCTTGCCCATCTCAACATCGCGGATCACATTTTCCAGGAACACCTTGAGAACTCCACAGGTTTCCTCGTAGATGAGACCCGAGATGCGCTTTACCCCACCACGACGAGCAAGGCGACGAATAGCAGGCTTTGTGATTCCCTGGATGTTATCACGCAGTACTTTGCGATGACGTTTCGCACCTCCTTTACCGAGACCCTTTCCACCTTTACCACGTCCAGACATGACACCAACGTTTGATTCGACGACTTCGACGACACACGACACCCGACACACGAAGCCCGAGAACGTGTCCGAGTAAGCAATGTTCTGCCAAAGAAGCTCTTTCCTCTGCAATGTCGGCCCGTGTGAAGATGGTGAAATATGTAGAGAAACACAATGTGTTTCTCGCCGTGCGCAATGCGCAGGGAGTCATCGTTCATGTGAATAACAGAGCTCAAAGTGATGTGAGAAATACAAACGGATACGAGGAACCATAGTTTTCCGAGAGCCGACGTTGATTTCTACCACGTCCGCTCCTCCACGCCATCACTTTTACATCGAACTGTTAAAATTCCATCATTCATGTGTGTGTGCAATATGATGACAATATGTTTATAATGTTGGGGTTCGAGGAACCGACTCCGAAGGCAATTTAAACCAACATACAGGTCACTTAGTTAGTTATACTAATAGTATAAGACCAGAGTATTCCCATCCCTTTGTGTCGTTGGTTGATTGTGCTGGAATGCGTTGGTGAGGGTTCGGGAGGTTTTTCCCCTTTTTCTCCCCTATTTCCTTGGGGGTAATTGTGCACTGCGTACGGGCTTCGTGGTGTGCGATGTGCAACACGTGCGCTGGCTCATTTGCATATCACGCCAAAACCTAGTTTGAATCACGCGCCAAGACTAAACTTCCACCTTGCTTAACTCCACCACAATCTTCTTTTAAAACCCACAATTATTACACAACCTTTAACATTTATTGGTACCCATTTTTATTTCCCCTTGGTTTTTATTTCACGTTAGATTACATTGCATCAAATTTATTAGGCATGCTGTTTATCACTCCAAGACCGCAAAACACCACCAAAACTATCACTTTTTAAGTTATGTACTTATCCCTAAAAATGTATACTTATAAAAAACGTCGATTCTTACTTACATTGTGTTTGTAACTCTGTCATGTTGAACTGTAGCTTTGCAAGTGAAATTCTGACATTTTGCTCGATCTGGTCTGCACATTTCGCTAATTTCCTGTTTGATTTTCACTTTTATAGAATGGCTGTGGTTGTTGCTGTTTTTTGTGGTTGCTGTTGTTGTGCCGTGTTGAAATTTGTGGACAATTCGACTGTTCTCTTTAGGGACTACGTAGCTGCGGGACAACTCACCTTGTATTTACATTTTTAGAAGTACCTCGAGGTGCTCCGCACGAAATGAAAACAAATCTGGTGAAAACGGATGTTTGAAACAGTAAGTTTAATAGCTGGAATGATTTTCAATTTTGTTTGATTGCCAGGCAGGCAGACAGAGTAAACTTATTCTCTCACTCCTCTCTCCGCATGTGCGATTGGTACGCATTCAGAGCCAGTACATGGTAAAACGGCAAACTTGCCTTCGGATTCAAATCGAAAAATGTAACATTCAATTTAAATAACTTGTTTCTCGATAATAAAGCAATTGCTCAACCTCGTTGCTTCACTTTGCGTGTGCAACTTAACTACTAAAGCCTGAATCTAAAGGTACTTAAAAAGAAAACTGGGGAAACATTTCTGTCTTCTGAATGGATTCAAAGTTTAAAGAATGCTATCATAGAAAGGGTATCATATGCAAATATGTGGATCACAGAGAGTTTGGAGGCGGAGAACATATCCTGATGTTCAGCTATTGGATGGATAAAAGATAGGCGTGTGTGATTCCTGATCCGACTTCACCCTTAAAATATCCCAATTCGCACCATGACTTTCAGTCACTTTGAGGTTATTCAGATATCGGTTCTTCTCTACAAATCATGTCGGGACGTGGTAAAGGTGGTGGAAAGGCTCGTGCTCGTGCTAAGGCAAAGACGCGTTCTTCCCGTGCTGGACTACAGTTTCCCGTAGGTCGTGTCCACAGACATCTTCGCAAAGGCAATTATGCCAAGCGCGTCGGTGCCGGCGCTCCCGTCTATCTGGCGGCTGTGCTCGAGTACCTGTCTGCAGAGATCCTGGAGCTCGCCGGTAACGCTGCACGAGATAACAAGAAATCGCGCATCATCCCGCGTCATTTGCAGCTCGCCATCCGCAACGATGAGGAGCTGAACAAACTGCTGGGCAGGGTGACGATCGCGCAAGGTGGTGTACTGCCGAACATCCAGGCTGTGCTGCTCCCCAAGAAGAGCAAGGGAACGTAAACGGCTTCGCCTCACACAAAGCCCAAGAGTTCTTCAGCTCTCCCACAACGGCTCTTTTCAGAGCCACTCAAACCTTTGCGAAAGCAGCATCAGCGATACACGATACGTGTTTTACACAAAACTCTGCTGTGTGTTTTTTATCAAAACTCATTTTTACAAACAACATAAAAATCGTGTAATATCACAAAAATGCATTATTTACAAAGACTGCAGTTCCTGAATATAAAACTTTATTTCCGGCGACACCACCTCCACAAACTACCAAATTTTGAAATCAAATCGTGAGTAGAATTGTGAAATTTTTAGTATTGCGAGACAAACACTCGCCATTATTCGGCAAGGATATGCCTTTTGCTTCTTCACGTTCAAAGAAATGCTCAACAGGCCCAAGAGCTCAGCTTCAGGATATTGATGGGAGAAACGAGCAAGGGAGGGCGGACGGAGCTTTCCCTCGGGGAGCGGATCACATCGGGCTCGGATTTCAGCCAATGGAGAGGGAAGGGTGAAGTTTCGACTCGTGGAAAGAGCTTAAGGTGGGGCTTAATTCTTCAACGAATGGGAGTGTTTGAGGCAGCCAATAACAAATGTGCAAAATATGCCAGCCAATAGCGAACGGCGGAAGCGTCTCGCAGTGCAAATAAAATCATACCGCGCATTTCTAATCTCATTTGCTGTTTTGTTTTGTGTTGATCTTTGCCGGTCACGATGGCTCGAACGAAGCAAACCGCCCGTAAATCGACTGGTGGCAAAGCTCCCCGAAAGCAGTTGGCGACGAAGGCGGCACGGAAAAGTGCTCCAGCCACCGGTGGCGTGAAAAAGCCGCATCGTTACCGTCCAGGAACTGTGGCGCTGCGCGAGATTCGGCGCTACCAAAAGTCCACAGAGCTGCTCATTCGCAAGCTGCCGTTTCAGCGCCTGGTCCGTGAAATCGCACAGGATTTCAAGACCGATTTGCGATTCCAGAGCTCCGCAGTGATGGCGCTGCAGGAGGCGAGCGAGGCCTACCTCGTTGGGCTGTTTGAGGACACTAATTTGTGCGCGATTCACGCCAAACGTGTCACCATCATGCCCAAGGACATCCAGCTGGCACGACGTATCCGCGGGGAGCGAGCTTAACCCGCTGATCCAAGGTCTTGTGCACACCTTCCGCACCACACCACCCAACGGCTCTTTTCAGAGCCACAACACCTTTCTTGAAAGTGTAATCGACCTTTCACCGAACTCTCCACCTATCTCTACCTTTTGTGCATGTATAATGTGTATATGGGTGGGAAGGAAATACGTTTTGTGATTCCCTTTTTTTGAAGACAAAGGGAAACGTTGAACAAGACGGTGGAGTTTCGTTGTCTTCAGGGAATGGGGTTTCACAATGTTTCAATGAAACCATAGGATTAATAAGTGACAATTGCTGGGGATCATGTGTCGTGTCGCTTGCAAGGTGGTTCATGTTAAAATACACATTTTTCATTTTAACCATAACATGTATAATTTGACCCGTTCATCTCCACAAACCCAAAATAATATGAACCCTGCTATCATCGCATTTGTGGTGCCAAAGAATACAGAGTTCAAGTCGCCTGAAACTCCTTCATGAACGAGGTGGTGGCTCTGAAAAGAGCCGTTTTGTTGTTGAAGATGTTGATGAACACCACCCCCAGAATGTTTAACCACCGAAACCGTAAAGTGTACGGCCCTGGCGCTTCAAAGCGTACACCACATCCATGGCAGTAACGGTCTTGCGCTTGGCGTGCTCCGTGTAGGTAACAGCATCGCGGATCACATTTTCCAGGAACACCTTGAGAACTCCACGGGTTTCTTCGTAGATGAGACCCGAGATGCGTTTCACCCCACCACGGCGAGCAAGGCGACGAATAGCAGGCTTTGTGATTCCCTGGATGTTATCTCGCAGAACCTTGCGATGACGTTTAGCACCTCCTTTGCCAAGACCTTTTCCACCTTTCCCACGTCCAGACATAACCACACCGTTTGATTCCAAACCCAAATAAGCTAAACGACAAGCGTTCGCGTGTTTATATGGATGATTGTGGTTCTGAGGCTTTATATTTGTGGAGAGATCGACGTTGTCATTTGCCCTTTAACTTTTGCACTTTGCCTCCCATATTTAATTATTTCCTTGATAAGAAAGGGTGCCTGCTTGGTTATTTATACCACGTCCGCGCGTGTGCTCTTTGCCTTTTCACCTCTTGCTGCGCGTGCGCACGTTGTCCTCACGCTTTCACAATGTCCAACTGCACTCGCTCTTGTGGTCCCTTCGCTTTCGCTCAAAGAAACACAGAATCTTGTCAAATGAGGGTGAAGTTAGGCAGTAATTTACGACGATTTCATTCTGAACACAACTGCAGAACTTTGTCAAAATAAACAACAAACGCAAACATCCCCGAAGTTATAAATACGCTGCAAAGGTATCAAGTAATGGAAGGATCGATATTTTCATGATCGATATTTCAATTTTAAATTTCAAGAGAATTTAATACGACCCTTTTTGCCGGACTTTAACCTCGTTGAACCACCGTCCATTGTAAATGTCATTTAATTAAGGTTCAAACAATGAATTCTCGTGACGTTCAAACAGTAAACAGCACAACATTTCGCTGTTATCACGAAGCTTTACTTTAACGCGTGGAAGATCTTTGAAGTTGCTGCATGGAAGACCTTGCACCTCTCTTGGACGACAGGGGATTAATTCAACCAGTCAAGTAAGTGTCAATGAGATGTCACAACAGTTTCCTTTACAACACCTGGATGCATCCAGAACATCACACGAAGCACGACACAAAAACATGGGAGAAACCGGGTCGACGATTTTATTCGCGTTTGGATTTAATAAAACGTTCGAAGCATTGCTTACACCCGTTTGCTGTTGGTAACCAAGTATATTCACATTTGTGATGGTCCATGCCAAGATGACCTCGACACAAACCTCCAAAAAGGAGTTTTTCCTGTTTCATTGCCTTGCAAAGGTGGATGCAGACAGGTGCACATTTCACCATGAACTTTGTGAGGTTTAAGTCGGGTCAAAGAAAATATTTCACTCTTCAAAAACAGATTCTGAGCAGAGAAACCCCTTGGGCGAAGCCCGAGAACGTGTTCGAGTAAGCAATGTTCTGTCAAAGCAGATCGTCCATCTGCCGTGTCTGGCCGTGGAATGCGGCGAAAGCGCCAGATATTAGAAAAGATGCTTCTCTCCGTTTGCCGGGATGTTCTTGTACCTGAAACGATTGTGCGCATTGCGCATGGAGTTAACGTTCATGTGAATAACAAAGCTCAAATTGACGCAGGAAACACAAACGGATACGGTGAACGACCCCATCGTTTCTGAACGCTGACGTTGATTTCTACCACGTCCGCTTCTTCACGCCATCACCATAACAGGCAACGTGATAATGCAACGCTTTATTTGTGAAACACTGAACTTCTTTTTCGATCTTCGTGTTACTTGTCATACTCTTGTTAGTGGGAAATGGCGGAGTCTGTTCCTGTTTCAGTAGCACCTTCAACTTCGCCCCCATCTGTCAAGCGAAGGAAGAATAAACCTGGCGCTTCCAAGACCCCGAAGAAGACTGACGGCACCCTTTCGGAAAAGATCATCAAGGTGGTGGGATCGAGCAAGGAGCGAAATGGTACGTCGCTTGTCGCCTTGAAAAAGGCCCTGGGGGCAGATGGCTACAATCTCCAACGGAATTCCGTTCGTATCAATTCGCCTGTGAAGAGGCTCGTTGCACGTGGAAATCTTGTGCAGACCAAGGGAACGGGCGCTGCTGGCTCTTTCAAACTGAACAAGGAGAAGAGTGCCAAAGTGAAGAAGAGCACCAGTCCCAGAAAAGTTGTGAAGATCACAATCAAGTCGAAAGCGGCCAAGAAAGCGACCAAAAAGCCAGCAGTGAAGAAGGTGGTGCGGAAGGTATCTCCCAAGAAACCGAAAAGATCTATCGCGGCCTCTTCGAAGCGATTCAGTAAGTCGCCTGCAAAGGTGAAGAAAAACGTGAAGAGGGTTCTGCCGAAGACTAAGGGAAAGATCAAGATGACGAAACCTAAGTCCAAGCTTGCAACCAAGGGGTTGAAGAACTAGAAGGCGACGCTCAAAAAGAAGTGAGAGGAAGAGAAGACGAGAACATCGAGGTGAAGTTTGTCTTGTTCCTCCTCGTCTCACTTGCCCAAAACCCACAACGGCTCTTTTCAGAGCCACCACCTCGTTCACCTAAAAGGAGCTGAACCGATGGTTCATAAAAACTACGTGCAGACATAATAGATATAACCTTTGTATGCATTATTTGATGAAGTGGTTTGTGAAAGCTTAAAAAACAAGAGCACAAGGTTCAAATTATTTGCAAGACCAACAAAAGTTGTTCCATATTCATTCATAACTTATTTATATCAAACAATGACCAAAGAATGGCAAGTCACGTGACTCAACACGCAATGTTAAATATGCAAAATTCAAAGTGTGTCATCACGACTACCATTACTTAGTATTTATCAAATTACTAATTTCTAAGATCACTTCGTAATTGACCCATTTGCCCCAATGTACAGGAACAATGTCCGACCAATAAATGAAACTTGCCCCATTTGACATTGACACACGTCGTTGACCATCCCCGTTTACCTGTAAACCCAGTGCCTCGTGTCTGGAAAAGCTCGTACATTGCACGATTCTTCGTCCTTCCTTTGCACGAAGTTTCCTCATTCGGAATCCAAATACAAAGTGCTCGCAGTATTTATGAACCGTACACAGTACTATGCATATACCTGCATCTCGTCAACATATGAGCCCAACTAATTCAGACGTCGATATTTCACTGAACCATCCTGAAGCCCCGTACCGATCCACCCAGCGCCCCCTGTCGAGTTCATCAAATCAATTCTGTGTGTCTTTATCTTTTCCAAGTCTTTGTTAAAAACAAAACAAAATGCTTCATAAAACACGTCTCTGCATCTCTTTCTGACCCGTGTACACAATACACACACAAAAAGTCGTGACATGTGGCGAGTTCGGTGAATGGTCGATCACACTTTCAAGAAAGGTGTTGTGGCTCTGAAAAGAGCCGTTGGGTGGTGTGGTGCAGAAGCTGTGCACAATACCTTGGACGAGCGACTTGAGGTCGCTCCCCGGCCCCCGCGGATCCGTCGTGCCACCTTGGCGTGTCCTTGGGCACGATGGTGACACGTTTGGCGCGAATCGCCAAGGTTCAAAAGGTCAAAGTTCAAAGTTCTAACGATTCTGTCTCATATGCAAATATTTGGATCACAGAGAGTTTGGAGGCGGAATCCACAACCTGATGTTCAGCCATTGGATGGATAAAATGTGGGCGTGTACGATTCCTGGTCCGACTTCACCCTTAAAACAACTCAATTCGCACCATGACTTTCAGTCACAGTAAGGTTGTTTAGATATCGGTTCATTGCTACGAATCATGTCGGGACGTGGTAAAGGTGGTGGAAAGACTCGTGCTAAGGCAAAGACTCGTTCTTCCCGTGCTGGGCTGCAGTTTCCCGTGGGTCGTGTCCACAGACATCTTCGCAAAGGCAACTACGCCAAGCGCGTCGGTGCCGGCGCTCCCGTCTATCTGGCGGCTGTGCTCGAGTACTTGTCTGCAGAGATCCTGGAGCTCGCCGGTAACGCTGCACGAGATAACAAGAAATCGCGCATCATCCCGCGTCATTTGCAGCTCGCCATCCGCAACGATGAGGAGCTGAACAAACTGCTGGGCGGGGTGACGATCGCGCAAGGTGGTGTACTGCCGAACATCCAGGCCGTGCTGCTCCCCAAGAAAAGCCAGGGCAAGTAAACGGCTCCGCCTCACAAGAGTTCTTCAGCTCTCCCACAACGGCTCTTTTCAGAGCCACTCAAACCTTTCCGAAAGCAGCATCAGCGATACACGATCCGTGTTTTACACAAAACTCTGCTGTGTGTTGAAAAACCCGACACGGTTCTTTCTCGTTTCCTTTACATTTCAAAACCACATACAGAACTTTGAACTTTATGAATTTCACTTATTAATTTTCATTTTTTAATGCCCAATAATTATGAACTTTGCCCTTCGGCATCAATCATTCATGCATCTCGTCATCACAGAAGCCCCAATCATTGTCCGTCTTGTCGGGTAGATTTTGTCGTATTTTGACGACACAGAGAGTTGCAGCACAGTCACAGTGTGATACAAAAGAGCAGGAATGAGTGTGTTCAAGGGTAGAAACAGAAAAGGAATAAAGCAAAAGGGGTTAGAGGAGGAGGGGTGGGGGCGGGGTGTGAGACTCAATAACTAAGAAAAAAGGGTGCTTGGGGTTATAAAAGGTACTTCTGCATTGGCATTTTCCAGTCTTTATTAACTGTTAAAATTTTGAACAAAAATTAATTCTGACATTTGCATTCACAAAATAAGGGGATGTTTATGGGTTCTGGAAGCGCCAGTTTTATTACTGGCTCGTTTGAGAAACGAGGTCGAAAGTGCTCTCGGAAGGGGAACAGTCTCCACCATTTCACACCGAATAGAGTGAGGAGGAAGACGAGAATCCAAAATCAATGCAGTATTGTACAAACTACACATCGTCTCGTCACGCCGCCGATGTTATTGTGACGGGAGAAGCGGACGTGGTGGAAATAGACGTCGGCAATCGGAATCGATGAGAAGTGTTCTTTTGTTTCCGTTTGTTTCTCGCCTCACTTTGAGCTCCGTAATTAACGTGAACGATACATCCATGCGCAATGCGCACAGCATTCTCAGGTACAAGCACGTGCTGGTGAAAGGCGAGAAGCACATTTTCAATCCTCTGCACATTTCACCATCTTCCACGGGCCGACACTGTAGATGGAAGAGCTGCTTTGACACAACATTGCATTGCTTACTCGGTCGGATACGTTCTCGGGCTTCCCCCAAGGAGCTTCATTACTCAGGCTCATTTTCACGACGTAAATCTATTCTTAGACCAAACTTAAACGTTAAAATTTTCATTGTGAAATGTGCACCTGTCTGTAGCCATCTTTGCAAGGCAGTCAAGCAAACAAGAAGAACAATCAGCTTTTACGAGGCTCATGTTGATGTTGAGGCAACCTGAGCAATGCGCATGGACCAGCATGAGAGTGAAAATGCTTGGTCACGAACAGCACACGGCTCTAAACAATGCTTTGAATGTTTTTTTTTCAATCGAAACGTCACAGTCATCGAGCTTGTATCGTGCTTCGTCTGATGTACCGTTTCCATCCCGGCCTTGTCAACGAAACTATTGCGATGTCTCATTCACAATGAGCTGCTCAAATTCATCACCTGTCGTCCAAGGTAGCGCAATGATGGAGAAACTTCAAGCATTCATTGTGTTTGAACCGCAATGAAATGACATTCGAAAGAGAAATTTTAAACGAGGCCACAATCGAGGGTTCATCGAGGTTAAAGTTGGCTCGCGGACAAATTTTTTACTTGACATCAAATCCAAACTGGCATCAAAATATCGTACGATGACGATGCTTTTGAAGCTGATTTCCAACTTCGGTGATGTGAGCGCGCGTTGTTATTTGCCAAAGTTCTGCAGTTCAAGTTGTGTTCAGAATTAAATCGTCGTTAATTTTGCAAAACTTAAACCTCATTTGACAGGATTATGTGTTTACTTGAGTGAAAGCGATGGGATCGGAAAAGCCAGTACAGTTGCAGATTGTCAAAACGAAAGGACGACGTGCGCATGCGCGGAAAGTGGGGTGAAAAGGTAAAAGGCACGAAGGGCACACGCGGACGTGGTAGAAATCACCAAAGGAAAACGCAGTGAAAATAATTAAATGTCGGAGGAATCGTGGAAGGGTCAAAGAGCAAATGGTAATATCGAGTTCCCACCAATAGAAAGCCTCAGTATCACCACCAAAAAGACACACGAACGCCCGTTTCGTTTATTCACCTTTGGATTCAACTCCCATCATCATGTCTGGACGTGGTAAAGGTGGAAAGGGTCGTGGAAAAGGAGGTGCTAAACGTCATCGCAAGGTACTGCATGATAACATCCAGGGAATCACAAAGCTGAGAGTTTATTAAAGATTATTGCATATTGTAAAATCGTAAGGACAACGCACGCATGCGCGGCAGAGAGGTGCAAAGAGCACACGCGCGGACGTGGCGGAAATCACCAAGGCAGCACCCTTTCTCGTCGAGAAAATAATTAAATGGAGGAGGCAAAGTTTCAAGGTTGAGCAAATCGTCATATCGAGCTCTCCACCAATATGAAGCCTTGGTACCAACACCATCGGTATCGACACGCGTGTGCTCGTTCGTTTGGTTAAATTGGGGTTTTGATCGAAACGCTCATTATGTCTGGACGTGGTAAAGGTGGAAAAGGTCTCGGTAAAGGTGGTGCGAAACGTCATCGCAAGGTGCTGCGTCATAACATCCAGGGAATCACAAAGCCTGCTATTCGTCGCCTTGCTCGTGGTGGTGGGGTAAAGCGCATCTCAGGTCTCATCTACGAAGAAACCCGGGGAGTTCTCAAGGTGTTCTATTCCTGGAAAATGTTATCCGCGATGCTGTTACCGCCACGGAGCACGCCAAGCGAAAGACCGTCACTGCCATGGATGTGGTGTACGCTTTGAAGCGCCGGGGCCGTACCCTCTACGGTTTCGGTGGTTAAACATTTTGGTGGTGGTGTTCAACAGCTACAACAAAACTGCTCTTTTCAGAGCCACCAACTCATTCATGAAAGAGCTTCAGGCGACTTGAACAACTTTCCTTTATGTATTATTTGGCACCAGAAATGCAATGTTGAGAGCAGGGTTTGTATTATTATTTTGGGTTTGAGGAGATGAACGGGTCAAATTATACATGTTATGGTTAAAATAAAAAAATGTGAATTTTAACATGAACCACCTTGCAAGCGACATTACACATGATCTCCAACAATTGTCACTTCTCAATCCTGTGGAGGTTTCATTGAAACATTGTGAAACCCCATTCCCTGAAGACAGTCAACCACCACCGTCTTGTTCAACGTTTCCCTCTCAGTCTTCATAAAAAAAGTCAAAACAAAACGTATTTCCTTCAAGCCCGTAAGTAGATGATAAATGTTGTTCCTGGGACAAACCCATTTAACATGAGAAATCCCTATCTAATGTCGTTTACCCCCCTGTCTTTTCCCACTTTTGGAAAACACCCCTATTAATCCAAAAGACTCTATGAGCCTTTTGGCCTTTTGAACCATGAGCTTATTGGCCTTATGAGCCAATTAATCGACTTGGGCTAATACATAATGAAGATATTTTAATTGAGCTAGGGCTGAATGGTAAACCCATCTTGATGTCCCAGGCTGAACACTAACAGCTTGGAACAAATCCTTCATTGAACCTCCAAATCTCCATTCACTTACATGTAAATTTTCCTCTCACCATCACTTTTCTTCATTTCCCCTTAACACCTCTATTCCTGACCCCCTTGGTCTTATGGGCCTTTTACTCATACTATCAATGATCATTGTTGTTTAGTAGACCACTGAAACAATGATCCTACAAATATTTGTTTATGTGTGGGAAATAATTTAATTCTCCTCCAACTTCCATCACCATCTAATCCATTAACAAAGTATATGTTTGAGTTTGGTTCTTTATCAAGATATTTTAACTGAGCTGAGATAAAATGATAAACCTCCCTCAATGTTCTTGTCTGAGCGCCTCCTGTGCCACACACCATTTTTAAATTAAAGTATATATTTTCCTGGCAACCATCAAAGTTTTTCGTCCACTCAAAAATATTTCCATCTTTTTTACCCAACTCACCAGTATTTAAATTAATTCTCTTATTTATTTTGTGAACTTTTTTGCCAGTTGCCTTTTCAATAAGTCTTATTTGATATTTTTCACATTCATTATGTTTTCCATTTATATACCAAGGTTGATTACACCTCCACTCTTTAGTCTGGTTGATACTTGTGTTACGTGGTCCCCTCGGTGACTACCTGGTCTCGGTGACCCCCGGACCGCGAGAGGAACTTCGCCAGAAAGTAATAGTATATATGCGCTTTCGCAACACAATCCCTATGAATTCCACCCAAGAGAAAACTGATGTTCAATGATATATTTCAAGGGTAATGATACCAAACAATTTCAATGATACAATCAAGGGTATATTCCCCGAGCAATCCACCATCCACAATTCACACTCAACAATCAATCAATCCCCTAGAGGTTTAAGATGGCCATCTTATATATGTGTGTCCCCTTTTGGTACTCACGACCCCCTTTTGGTCTCTGCCCCTCACAATGTCTCTGGGCCCCTCCTGACCAAGATGATGGTCGGCGTCGCCGCACTCGGGCGGTGGAACGAACCCCGGGTGGACGTGTTTCCACCGGGCAGGTATCGTACCAGGCACCACGGCTGCAGCCTCTCGTGGCCACGCGAAGCGGGTACGGTAAAGCAAGCCAAAAGCCCCAGCCGCTTGCAACGCGTGTTAGGCCCCAACGTGCGACCCGTACGCGTCTTTTTAGACGGTGCCGCGAACGGTGCCAGACGCGGGGTCGGTGCACGGCCCCACGTCAACTTGACGTCTCCACCGGGTAGGTACACGTCCCGGTAACTCCTCTCGCCAGACGGGCTTCGGAACGCCGCTTTTCCACGCGGCGCAAGGTCGATCCCACCTTTCGTCGGAGCGGGGCGAGGAAGAAGAAGCCTCGTCGCTTTTCTTCCTCGTGTCTTTTCCTCTTCCGTTTCCGGCCTCTTTTTCAGAAGGGCTCCTGACCCTCCAACCACAACAACCCTTCATCGACTACACATTGATAAGCAAAGACCTGAATGGTAATTCACAAACATTCACATAAATATGTAACACTCCCCCCCTTCACGAAAGAAAGTTTGAACCCAGAGAAAACTTTCTTTGCCGGCCAATTTGGAGAAACAAACCAGATAACTCAACCCCCCCCCCCCCCCCCCCCCCAGATTACTCACTCTGGACTAAGCACCAGCAACGACATTGTCCCTGCCCTTTACATGTTCAATTTCCCGTTGGACTCCTGCCAAGCCAAACTCCACCTCATGACCCTCTGACTTTGACCGTCAGTTTCTTGTGAATGAAGGTTAAGGGGTTGATCAAAGATCCAAAGTTAAGCAACTCGATAGCACTTTTTCCGGGAGGCCAAGCTGAGTATTCACTACATGGATGCCTTTAGGAACGTGGAGTTCACGGTTAGTCCGTGCAGGAAAGTTCTCTACTAGGGCGCCTTGAGGAACGTGGAGTTCACGGTTAGTCCGTGCATGAAAGTTCACTACATGGACGCCTTTAGGAACGGCGTTCACGGTTAATCCGTGTAGGAATCTTGGCTCGGCCGCTCCGCCGCATTCAGTGCTTCAACTTCTCAGAACTTCCCTAATAATTATGGTGGGACCACTTGCCCTGTAGTCCCATGAATAGCGCTCTCCTTCTCGGCCACTACTTTGACAATCCTTCCTTCGGGAGCTGCCGTAACTCAGGGAGCCTCCATAATAATATTGATTGCGGCCACCACCAAAACTACCGCCCAGTTGTCCTCTCCTGTAGACCTCTCGACGCCTACGAAATGCCTTCCCTACTGTTATGGTCCGACCCTCCAAATCCTTGCCATTCCAATTCTTCTCTGCCTCTCTGGCGTCTTTTGTGCTGGCAAACGTGACAAAGCCGAACCCTCTTGACTGTTGCGTTTCCCTGTCTCTTACCAACCGCACTTCCACCAGCGGCCCATACCTGTTGAAGACAGAGGTCAGAACTTCTTCCTCTGTTTTGAAGTTCAGTCCCCCTACAAATAACTTGGCACTTTTGTCGCCATCCCGAGCTGGTGTGGTGTTATTTTCCCTGCTGGGCTCTTTACCAACCCTCAGGTTACCATAAACTCGACCCCCGGCCAAATCATTCCCGATAACCACAGATACACCCTCTACAGGAAGCGTGGCTTGTAAACCGACGGTGACCGGTCCTGACACCAAATCGGACTCCAAATGGATGACATGAAGTGGAGCACTAACACCGCCCCCGATCCCCTGTAAACGAACACTATCCCCCGTTGCCGTCTCCTCGGACCATGGCAAAATGCCTTCAAGCATTAAAGATTGATGTGCTCCTGTGTCCCTCAATATCCTAACCGGTCTCCGGTTAGTCGAGGCTCCATCCCGTGACACAAACCCCTCTGAAATAAATGGTTGGTAACCCTTTTGATGGCGATTTCTCACAATGGCCATTGCATTTGGAGTCGTAATAGTCGGACTCCGCTCTGGGTCTTCCCTTTTCATGCGGTAACAACTGGACATCAAGTGTCCAGGTTTCTTGCAAAAAGCGCAAGTAGGCCCGGAGGAAAAACTCGTGGTCTGCCTCGGGCCCCCCGAACTATAAGTTTGTCTTGGGCCCGCATCCCTCTGATTTCGAACAGGTGGGGTATCCGCGTTGTCCCCATACTCCTCTCGAGGCCGCCGCCATGTATTGTCGTTCTCCGCACCTGCTGTTCCCCACCTCCCCTGCGGAGATCTAGGCGAGGAGTTAGGTTCGTGGACCCCTATTCGGTGGGTTAAAGCATAATCATCTGCCATGGTGGCTGCGTCCCACAACTTTGGTACTTTCTTTTCCTGCAGGTACACTTTGATGTCCTCGTGGACACACTGCTGAAATTCCTCCACCAGGATCAAGTCACGCAATGTTTCTAAGTCTTTCCCGACTCCTTTTGACTCACACCACCGATCAAACATGTTTTCTTTCACTCTGGCAAACTCCACATGGGTCTCACTCTCCCTCTTCCTGACATTCCTGAATTTTTGCCTGTAAGCTTCCGGAACCAACTCATAGGCCTTGAGGATGTGCTTCTTCAGTACCTCATAATCTGCACATTGGTCCATTGGTAGCGCCGAATAAATCTCTTGAGCTTTCCCCACCAGCACACTTTGCACTAGTATGGTCCAGGCCTCCTCCGGCCAGTTTAATTGTCGAGCCACTTTCTCAAAGTGTGGAAAAAATTTCGCGACTTCCTTTTCACTGAACGGTGGAACCAGCCTCACATGTCTGCCCACATCCCAGGTTTTCTGGTTAGGTGTCGACCCCGTCAGCGAGGGTGGTGCCTCTCCCCGTTCTCTCATTAACTCCAGCTCCTTGAATTTAATTTCTTGCTGAAGCTCCATGTCACGTTCCTTTAATTCCCTTTCTGCTTTTCTCTCCTCTGCTTCGAGTTCCCTTGCAGCTCTCCTCTCCTCTGCTTGTTTCTCTTCTCTCCTCTCTTCTGCTTTCCTTTCTTCTTCTTTTAACCTTTCCTGGAGTTCTCGTTCCACTCTCCTTTCCTCTGCTTGTTTCTCTTCTCTCCTCGCTTCTGCTTTCCTTTCTTCTTCTTTTAACCTTTCCTGGAGTTCTCGTTCCACTCTCCTTTCCTCTGCTTGTTTCTCTTCTCTCCTCTCTTCTGCTTTCCTTTCTTCTTCTGCTCTTTCCTTTTCTGCTTTCCTTTCCTCTTCTGCTCTTTCCTTTTCTGCTTTCCTTTCTTCTTCTTTGATCCGTTCCTGGCTCCGTAATTGCAACTCCAGTTTCCGGAGCTCAACGTCTTCTGGTTCTTCGGGTAGCCACTCCCAGGCTAACTCGTCCCATGTTCCTAATCCCACCATAGATTGTATCACCGTGGCCTGCAACTCTGCCTTCCTCAAATTAGTTCGGACCTCAAAGTTAAAATGTTTGGCCAATTTCAAGAGGTCCGACTTTAGTAACGCTCGGAACTGTGCCTCACTCGGTGTTACCGCAAAGTTCTGTGCCACAAACGCCATGGTGACTATCGTTAACACCTGTTAACCTTCACCCAAGACTTTACCCCAATTTCCCCAAAAATTTTCCAATTAATACTTAATTAATAAATTTTAATTAATAAAAATATTATTTTATTATTTTATACAATTTTAGATCCCGGACGTAGACCCAATTGCGAATCCGCAAATCGTAATTTGGATGAGCCCCCAATTCTGTTACGTGGTCCCCTCGGTGACTACCTGGTCTCGGTGACCCCCGGACCGCGAGAGGAACTTCGCCAGAAAGTAATAGTATATATGCGCTTTCGCAACACAATCCCTATGAATTCCACCCAAGAGAAAACTGATGTTCAATGATATATTTCAAGGGTAATGATACCAAACAATTTCAATGATACAATCAAGGGTATATTCCCCGAGCAATCCACCATCCACAATTCACACTCAACAATCAATCAATCCCCTAGAGGTTTAAGATGGCCATCTTATATATGTGTGTCCCCTTTTGGTACTCACGACCCCCTTTTGGTCTCTGCCCCTCACAATGTCTCTGGGCCCCTCCTGACCAAGATGATGGTCGGCGTCGCCGCACTCGGGCGGTGGAACGAACCCCGGGTGGACGTGTTTCCACCGGGCAGGTATCGTACCAGGCACCACGGCTGCAGCCCCTCGTGGCCACGCGAAGCGGGTACGGTAAAGCAAGCCAAAAGCCCCAGCCGCTTGCAACGCGTGTTAGGTCCCAACGTGCGACCCGTACGCGTCTTTTTAGACGGTGCCGCGAACGGTGCCAGACGCGGGGTCGGTGCACGGCCCCACGTCAACTTGACGTCTCCACCGGGTAGGTACACGTCCCGGTAACTCCTCTCACCAGACGGGCTTCGGAACGCCGCTTTTCCACGCGGCGCAAGGTCGATCCCACCTTTCGTCGGAGCGGGGCGAGGAAGAAGAAGCCTCGTCGCTTTTCTTCCTCGTGTCTTTTCCTCTTCCGTTTCCGGCCTCTTTTTCAGAAGGGCTCCTGACCCTCCAACCACAACAACCCTTCATCTACTACACATTGATAAGCAAAGACCTGAATGGTAATTCACATACATTCACATAAATATGTAACACTTGGTTCTATCATTTATATAATAGTAAAAAAAGGGCAGCAGTAGCCCGTTAAAATCCCTAACCCCCCTTTTTAACTTATCACTTTTTTACTTATATAACCAGAAGGGAGACTGTCAATTCCATTTTCTAAAATAAACCTCTTATCATCAAAAGCCCCCAATGCTTTCTTATTTATCTCTTCTGTGTATAATTGATGTTTATAACTTCTTATTCCATTAATCTTTCTAAACTCTTCTTTCTTTGTTGTTAAACAGTTATAATAATCCTTAAAGTTTATTGTTTCTTTAATAACATTTTTCTTTACACCTTTTAACTTCTTATCAGTCTTTTCAACGTTATTCACAATGTATTTATAAGCATAAGCCTTTGACCTCAATCCCACAAATTCACTTATAACATTTCCTCCTAATTCATCCTTGAACTTTCCAATCACTTTTTTATTTTTAGAAGAGAACAACTCACTCTCTGGACTATAATTACTGGTGTCATAGATATTAATGTCCTTTTTCATGTCTGAATAAACATCATCAGTATTAATTTTCAAAATAAAACTATCTGTATCCATATAAAGTAGATTAACATCATTTTGATATTTATTCCTCAAGTTATTATAAAAGTAATCATACATTAATGACTTTGATAAATCAAGAATTGATGTTCCAATATAAATAGGTTTGTCCATTTCAATACTCTCTTTAATCAAATGGATCGCACAAACGTTCTCAGTAAAGACCTCAGCTCTAGTAAAACTCGGTCTATTAATTAATTTTGATGCTTGTTCCCAGGATGTTGCTAGTCTGATATTTTGTCTTTTCCTCACGTTCTCCATGGTCTTACCAAAGACCGCATTATTCATCAATTTATAAAAGTCTTTCTCAAAATCTGTTTTTGACTCTGTTCTTCTTTGTGTATTAAAATCAATGTACTCCTTTAGCCAATGACTTTGATTGAACTTTAGAACCCTGTGAATCTTCTCTACTCTTAGACCTTTTGATAAATATTGTCGCAAATTTATTTGGTGTAGAACATAATTTTTCTTGTTATATAATGTAGTAAGTAATTTTTCTGTTGATTCACCGATATCAAACGATCGTTGATAATCACTCAACCATTCTTTCTTTGGACTTTCTTTCTCACAAGCAAATGGAAGATCTTTATGTTTGATATGAAGTTCTTCGGGATATTTAAAATCAACCTCAAAATAATAACCAACCTTTGAGTCATCCAATTCTTTTTGTGTAGAGATACATACATCTTGTAAAACCTTTTTGTAGTCTTTTTCCTTTACCCATCTAAGTTTTCCATAAGGAAGAGCCTGAGACATTGCCCAGCCATACAGGTTGTTCACGTCATAGTACATCAAGTAAGAACTATTTTTCATTGAATCATAATTTGGAAGATATTTGTTATTTGCTTTTGCATATCTACTCGAGCAGACTTGTGAAATTCCACCTCTTTTTGCCTTTTCAATCATCAAAAGCATATCAACATCGGCTATCAAATCCAAAGCTTGTTTTGTCATTTTCAACATCGCACTCCAAGCCAATCCAGGTGCTGTGTAGTAGTGAGCAGGATCCAATCCATATCCAGTGTGACAAATAGATCTAAAGGCTGCAAGTCCTGCAAAGTCTGCAAGGTAAGCGTCTTTGGGCTTCCTGAAAAGCGCTATATAAAATAAATGCATTATTATTATTAAATACATTGGCCAATAAAAGCACATCAGTTTTGAGATATAAATCGTGATACTCGCCAAGATTCTTGATGTTATATTTTTCCCAAACATTTTGTGTGTGTACATAATCTTTATCAGATATATGACTGTTGTTTAATTTGTTATAGAAATTTTCTTTTAAAGGAAGTTGTGTTTCATTGAATCTCTCAAATGAGTCCATATAGTCATAGGGGTAAATTCCCTTTTGTGTTAGTAAATCTTTATCTGAAAAATACTCTGAAAGACATGGAAACTCTTTTAGATGTTGAACCAAGTTAGCCAATGGACTTGCCATGAATTTAAATGTATCAAGAAATCTGATATGAGTAATAGGAGATGTGTGAATTGTTTTTGTGAATGAAATGTATTTTTGATCCGTGTTTGGAATTGCTGAAATGTGTCCAGATGTCTTTGAAAGTTCATTAATAAATAGATGCGTATCATAATGAGCGTTGTTATGAAGAAAGACAGGAATGAAAGTGGAGAGTTTATAATTAATATTACAACTTTGATGAGCCGGACCTCTATATTTACCAGTGAGATGACAATGATCTCTAACCTTTAGACCTTCACCAATTTTTTCCTCACAAATATGACAAACATTGTTTTTCTAAATTCCCTTTTCTCTTCACTCGTCAAGGACATTGGTTTATTGGTTTCTCTCATTATCTTGGTTAATCGAACACAGTCTTTTTCTAGTCGTTTCACAAACTCCTCTGGGGTATTTGAGCCTCTATACTCCTCTAACTTGTTATATTTACCACCAACGGATGATTTGATATAATAACAAAAACCGCAAGGAGTATGTTTTTGATATTTATTTGTGTATGATTCTTTTGGATCTGGAGAAGCAGTATCTATTTTTTCTAGAATACTTTCAAAATCAGCATATATTACAAACGGATGTTTGATCTTTTTCATTTCATCTTTGAATATGATCTTTGAGCCTTCTTTAGGCATATTGATTACCGTTGATTTATGATCACCACAATAATTTGAATGTTTATCTAATCTTTCTTGTGAATTGAAGAAGTTAAGACAATGCAAACAAATATATATTTTATTTGTTCTTTTACATACTTGTGGTTTTGTTAATTTAGCAATATCTTTGATGTATGTATAATGTGAATTTTCCTCTGAATTAAAATATAGAAGATTAATATGAGTTTGTTTACAATTGTCAGAAAGCTTTAAAACCTGAATGTTGTTTGTTTCTGTTAGACCATAAACATTAACTGATAAATTATTCATCTTTTCAAATTTAGGAATATCATTTAAAGTCATCGGAAACTTTAGATCTTTCGTATTTAATGTATTCTCATATTTTTTATAATGAGATACTCTTTCATCCTGAAAATGTGGAGGGCGTAAGTGTGCTAGAATAGACCAGAGAAAACATTTATTGGCTTTATTTTTGATATTGATAACTGCTTTTCTATTTTTGATATCACAGGGTAAATCAATGTAAGAAGAAGCTTTTAGAGGATCTGATTTAAGAATATGAATGTCTATGTAAATAATTTTTCCTATATTGAATCCACTTCCTACGATTGAATTATCCACATCTTGCTCTTGTTTAATAAGTTCATCATAGACTCCTGATGTTTTAAAATCTTGATATGAAGATATAAAGTGTGGCTCAGTTCTCATGTATGGTGTATCTATAACTCCTTCGTCCTTTGTCATTTCTAATTTTACTCCCATATAAAATTTAAGTGGTTTCATTTCTTTTTGTGTTTTTTCAATCAACGTTTGAACAGCAGGTTTAACTATTTCTACAACATCAACTATAGACTCTGGTTCAGGAGGTTTGAAGTTAAAGACTTATTTTAATATGTCCTTTGAATGCGCCATCAGAGTTTTTAGTTGTGATAAAATTTGATAAATGTAGATTTGTTTTAAGATGTATTTCGAAGCCTTTCTTGAGGATATTTTTATTACAGACAGAACAGTGTTTTGTTTCCTTCTGAATAGGAGCTAGTAGGTGAAGTAGATTAAATGTGTGTTTGTTAGTTTTAAGGTGTCTTTTGTATTGTTTATATTCTTGTTCACAAACGTTGCAATACATTGCTATGATCATATTTATATGGTAAAATTATATTTAAAGTAAAACACCTTTTTAGAGGCTTTTAAAAAAGATGAAACTGTGCTTAAAGTAAAACACTTATAGAAGAAAGTGCCTTTTTACAGGCTTTTTATATACTAGGGCATGCCCGTACTATATATATATCTAAAAGTATATCCCCCCCCCCTCTATTTACATGCAATGGTTTGGTCCAAAGCTAATGGCTTGCGAGTACGGTGACAATCCCCCCCCTCTATTTACATGAAATGGTTTGGTCCAAAGCTAACGGCTAGCGGAGTTTGGTAAAGAAATCGCCATAGCGTGCACAAATGCGCAGGAAAGCGAAAGAATCGCAAATTAATTTTAATTAGTTTTAAAACATAGTTTAACGGCAACATAGCGGCAACATAGTTTGCCAACGTGAAATAAATGAATACGCTCTCAAATGTGCCAAAAAAAAAAAAAAACGCTACCCGTACGCTCTACCCCGCCCGTACGCCCGTAAACAAAAAAAACAACGCTCTTCGCTTCCGCCCTTCGCTCTGACTGAATTGGGAGAAATAATGCGCATAAGAAATCGAGAAATTATTATTTTCTCCGGAAGAAATCGAATTACGTACCGTAATGGCGCACGCGCTGGGCTCAGCATCAGCTCGCTCTCACATCGGCCACGCCTACGCAATAACGCGTTCTGTGATTGGATGCCGGAAGTGCAGTCCTCACTGTCCGGAAGGTCGTATATCGCAGTTACGATGAATCGCAAATTAGTTTTTATTAGTTTTATAATTAGTTTTAAAACATAGTTTAACGGCAACATAGTTTGCCGACGGGAAATAAATGAATACGCTCTCAAATGTGCCATCCGAGGCAGAGTGTGTTCGCCACGTTCGGCACACGTGATAGCTCGCTGCTCTCTGATTGGTTGAATCGTTTTTTGGACATAGCTCGGTAAGTACTTCTGCGATTAATTTAAAACCTTGAAAAGGCACATCCTCGGGTCCCCAGCAATATACCTGGCAAGTTTCAAGTATATCGGACCGGTAGTTGTCGAGAAACAGCGGTCACAGACATACAAACAAACAAACGTACAAACAAACATACACACAGAGATTAGTGGAATTATAGATAGATGAAACTATACTTCAAGTAAAACACCTTTTTACAAGGATACTAAAAGTAAAGCGCTTTTTAATCACTAAATTCAACACTAAAATCATCAGCATCACTATCATCTAAGTTCAATGAGAACACACTATCATTTGTGTACACTGAATTATCATCAATAAAGCTACTCTCATAACTATCATTTGAACACAAACTATTAGTATCATAACTATCTTCAGATCCTAGACTCTCAGTATCATATTCAGTATCATAACTCTCAGAGTATTGACTGTTAATATCACTCATTTACATACCATTAAACTTCCATCAATATCTATATATTTTCTTTCATTAGAACTAATAACCACAATATTTTTTATATTAAATGTTATTTTCAAATAATCTCTAATAATCAGGGTACGGAATGATAGTTCACCACTAATATTCATATTATTAATTTCACCCACATCTTTGGGTCTATTAAAGAATATACAAATGTTTCCTCTAGAATCATTGATGGTCTTATCATTCATTTTCAAAGCTTCTTTATCAATGATCTTTTCAAGCTTTGAGTACATTGCCAGTAGTAGTGGAGAAACTTTTGTCAAATTTACTTTAATAGAGTTATTAATTAACATAGCTTGTCCCGTAAATTTAATAAAAGGACACATGTTATTCTCCATTATGGGTTTAATCCAAAAATTTCCATATTTATCTTTGTTCAATTTAGCATCTTTGACATATTTTTCTGCTGGTACCGAAGTAGAGATTGATTGAAATTTGTCTTTTGTGTTTTGAAACATTGTATTTATTGGCTAATAAACTTACGTTTAGTTTAAGTAAAAATTTACTATATAAATATGATACGTTCTGAAGGATATTTAGAATTTCCAGACTCTCCATATGATAATTTAGAAATCTGCCACCGTTGTGGTAGAATAGGGCTTAATAATGAGGGTTCATATAAACAATGTATTTTCTGTGATTTAATTTTAATTAATGATAATAAAAAATATATAAAAATCTATAACTCTTTTAAATTAGAACCAAAAATGAATTACTTTACAAGATTAATAAAAGAGATGAATGTTAAGCATTATGATGATAATACACCATTTCTTTCAAGGGAAGAGACTATTTGTATTGAGGAAATGTATAAGGGTTTAATGATATTTATTATTCAAAATAATTTTAATGGAAATGTTAATACAAGATACTATATAAATAAAATAATGAATTATTTTGAAATTAAACCTGAACTCAGGATAAAATATAGAGTTTCTAAAATAGCTCAAAAAAAGTTAGATGACTTGTTTTCCAAATATATAAATGAATGATTTTTTACCCGTTTGGGAAAATAAGATAAAATTTAATAACCATAAAAATATTCCAAATTCATTGAGATGTCTAATAGTTGGTTCAAGCGGATGTGGAAAAACCTGTTTGCTCTTAAAGATGCTCCTCAGCCCTAATTTTTTAGATTATGATAATTTAATAATTTTTACAAAGTCAAGTTTTCAACCTGAGTATCAACTACTCTCACAGGGTTTTAATGCGGGTCTTAAAAAGGAAGACATTATCGGTTTATTTAAACTTCAAAACAAACTAAATGATTATAATATTGATGATATAATACAATTATTTTGTGATACACAGAAATCAAAATCAAAACCAAAACCCATAACTTGTATTCTCAGTGATAATACGGATGATATACCTTCACCTCAAGATTTAGATAAATCAAAAAAGAACCTCGTTATCTTTGATGATTGTGTTAATGAGAGAAACCAAACAGTAATGGATAGCTACTATACAAGAGGGAGACATTCTTCTTGTAATTGTATTTATCTTAGTCAGTCATATTTTCAACTCCCTCGGCGCTCAATAAGAAACAATGCCAATACTTTTATTTTATTCAAGTTAAATTCAATAGATGTAAATAATTTTTGGAGAGATAATTGTTCTACGTTATGTAGTAAGAAGGAATTTGAAAATTATATGAAACACACGATTGGAAAATATAAATATATTGTTGTGAAACAAGATGAGATACTAACTGATATTTTTCAACAAATAAATACAGAAGATGAATACCGAAGAAAGAGCAAGAAAGTTTCAAGAACATCAAGAGTTGGTTTCAAAAGTTGTAAAGCAACAGGAAGACATAAAGAAGAAAAGGAGACAGAAACAAACTGGTGAAGAAGCCTTTGAAAGAAAACAAGAGAAAAATTTTAAACCACTTTAAAAAACTCAACAAACGATTTCACCTACAGTTCCCACGGTAGAATTTACACCGAAAAAACTTCAAATGCTCAAAGATTTTAGTCAAATGACAGAGCAAGAACTTGGAGAATTAGAATATGATGATGAAGGAATATTTCGGCATCTTGAGAAGGTAAATAAACGTTCCAATTATATTGTAGAAGCTCTTCAAAACAATGAATATTTGAAGGGTTCAAAAACCAGAGCAGGTCTCATTCCAACAGAAGAACCAGCACAGTTCCATCTTGTGAAAGAAAAGTTATTGATATTTAATGATATATTGGTGTTCTTAAGTTCTGACCAACCAAATGTTGAATTAACCCCAAGATTAATGTTTCTTCTTACAAAAGATGGACATGCTAATTCACCTTATTTTGATGAACCGCTTGATATAGAAAGAGAGGAAGATAGAGAGTATATTGAGTTGCTAAACGCACTTGATTATGGAGTTTCTGTTGCTGGTAAAAGTAAGAAGAATGAGAAGGAGAAACATATTGTTGCGGATATGAGGATTATGTTTTTTTTATTGTGTTGTATTGTATAGTAAATTGTTGTGCAATATTGCTTTATTCTGGACCCTCCTGCCTCCAGTGTTGTATAAAGGTCAAAGGGCGTTCCCGTAGTTAATTCCATAAAGCATACACGTTAGCCAATCATAGATTTCCCCCTGGTTGATAGTTATGTCTTTATTATGTGTATTAGGGTAAGGCCTTGTCTTCCATTAAGTGGACACTCCATTGCACCAAGTGAAATAGAGTAGATTCCTTTCACTTTCCCCTTTCATCATTGCCAAGCCTCGATTGCCAATTACATCCCCTCCAAAACCACCATTGAACATGTGCTCGGGTCAGGGAAGACGGGCGTGCCCGCCCGTCGTCATCAAGGGCGGAGCCAGAGGGTCGCGCGACCAACCAGGGCCGAGGTGAGCACACCGAGGGGCGTGTCCTAAAGGCCGGCGGCTTGATCGCCGGAGGCGCTATAAAAGCGCGCGCGCAAGGTACTGCCGGAGAACATCCAGGGAAGCACAAAGCCTGCTATTCGTCGCCTTGCTTGCCAACGTTGGACCAAGAAAAGGAGTTAACAGCAAGAAGCCTGGAGGAGTTTGACAGGGAGACGTGCAAGTTGTTGAGTTGAGTGGTTGGACCAGACAAGTCAGACGAGTCCTGAAAAGAGCACGCGACGTCCACACAGCCGCAGCAGCAACAACCACAGCAGCAACAACAGCAGCGTGGGGCCTGGACGGCAGTTTTGAGCAGGGCCGCGAAGGAACGGCGGCTGCGAAACGCGCCGATCGTGCTGCAGGACCCGTTGGACCTTCCTCTCCCTCCAGCCATCCACCTCCTGCCTTTCCATCCTTTTGTGTATGTGAGTTTGTTCTGTGTGTCTTGTCCATGGGTATTTAATTAAGCTTGTATAAGGTAATAATAATTGCACTGTGTCTCTAATTCTTCTGTATATTATTTTCTTGTCTTTCCTTCTTCCTTGGTTACTTTGAGCGTGTATATAGTAGGAATAAATTTAGTAGTATTTCCAACCTTTTTTTCTTCGTCTTCTTCTTCTTCTTCAGATCCGTGTCGCTTTTGTCTTTTCCATATTGAATATCTGTGGCGCGATCCGGCCAACGTTCGGGAATCGGGTTAGTCGGGGTAACTGTTAGGGCCGCGGGGCCTCCGCTCGGCAAAACCAACATCTTATCCGCGGTCCGTAACAATTGGTGTCTGGGAGTGAGATACGAGGCCCGAACCAAATTTTTTAAACATCTAGAAAAAAATGTGGTCAAAATTTGGAGCGGCCGAAATTTGTTTTGTTTTCGAAAAAACCCGAATTTTGAAATCACGCCATGGCTAGTCAAGGCGATCAGATGCCGGTGGGGGAACTAGAAGAGGGGTTAGGGGTAACTCAGGACCACAGGGAGGAAATGGAGGAGAGCAATGAGGAGGTGGTTGAGGAGGTATCAGGCGCACAAAATGGCGTCCTCGCGCACATGGTTGTTGCGGCACCAAATTTAGCCGCGCCCGTGGTCGCGGCAGCCGAACCCGAGATGCCAATGAATTTGGACCTGTTTATGAAACAGATGATGGCCTTTATGGTAAAAACAGACGATAATTTCAAAGGGATGGAAAACAGAATGATGGGGGCAATGAGGGACGAGGTGAGGGGTACCAGTGCCCAAATTGGGAAGATAGACAGTAAATTTGAGGGGTTAGAAAGCAAAATGGAGCGAATCGGCAAAATTGGGGACAGAATGGGTGACCGCATGCAAAAATGTGGGGAGACCATGGATCGCATGGTGGGCGAGAGGGTCCCAAGGGTGCACGAGGAGGTAACGCGGGTCGAGAAGCGCTGGTTGAGCGAGGCGGAGGAAAGCGCGGGTACAATGACGGGTGTAGAGATCGCGACCCGGGCTATGGAGCAGCCGGCGACCGCTGAGGTAGAAGAGGGTGTTTTATTAAAGCCAGCGGTCGTCGAGGGGAATAAAGAAAAAGCAGTAGTGGGTATAATTAAAATTGAAGAGACGACGGAGGTAGCCCAGGAATCGGAGGAAGGAATGGAAACTGTACAAAGTCCGTGCTCACATCACGATGCTGTGCTCATTAATCCTTATAAAGATTTGCAGGTGTTGGTGCAGGGAGGAAGAAGAACCCCGAATGTGAGACGGGCTGCATGTGGTGCCGGGAGATTTTGTAAAAGGGGGTTTGGCGCGAAGAGAATAGTCGCGCGATTGGGGTCAATATGGCACCCGGGCGTTGGTGAAGGGTCCGGTGTGAGTGGAAATAGCACGCGTGTGAAAAAAAAGTGTGCGTCAAGGGGTGAGCGTGTTACGAAGCGCGAGTGTGATACCGAGTGCGAGCGGGAATGCACGTCGGGGTGTACGGAGTGTGACACAGGGAGTGAGAGCGATACGGAGTGTACGTGCGAGGGTGAGTGTGACACGGAGAGTAAGGTGGTGGTGGAACGTGTGCGAGGAAGCACACCTGAGTTGGTCGTGGCGCGGGTGTGGGAGAGCCAATCTGAGCGCATTAGTGGGTGGATGCAAGGGTGCATGCCCATGGTGAGTGGTACGGAGTACGTACCGAGGGAGAGTGCGCAAGATGGTGCACGAGGTGTGTTAGGGGAGTGTGCGAACGGCGAGTGTGCGCGAGAGGTGTGGTGTGTAACAGGGAGTGCATTGGTGGAATGGACGGACGGCGTTGGAACGCCGGGTTTTGTGAGTGTCAAAAGGGTCGCATGTGCGTGTGGGCATGCGAGTAAAGCATCGACGTTGAATGGGGTAGCGTTTAGGGCGACGGATAGCCGATGCGAGCACTCGGGGCGCGGTGCGCTTCGTTGGATGCCAGGCCCGGCGCGGATCGATACTGCGTCGCTTCTCTTCGAAGCGTCGTTGCCGATTCGGGCTTGGCCCCGCCCCGCACGGTCGAGTCCGGGCCTTGTCGGGCGAGGCGACCGGCCTGGTTCAAGGGCGAGAGGGAGGAAGCGGAACGGTGCCCCCTCGTGGGGACGGGGTTCCGACCGGGCGAGATTGAGCCATCCGGCCCGGGACCGCAAGGTGCCACGCCGAGATGGTGCGTGGAATCTCAGCCCGACCAAACCACCTCCCTTGAACCGAAAGCCGGACGGATTCAACCTGCAGGCGACCAAACCACCCGAATTCATTGCTCGGCTTTGCGAAGCCGAGTTTAATGATGTCATGACGCACCGAGCCTAGGATATAGCAGACGATGATGATGATACTGATAGTGTTTTTGATCCGAAATTTAGAAAAGTGAATAGAATTGGCTGAAATTTGATGTGCAAAATTTATAGTGAAAGATACCCGATGTGGGGGGATGGCACCTCTGCCATCTCTCACAAGGGGGCAAAGCAGCACTAGTTATGGGGTGTATGGCAGTGAAAACTAGCCCAGGAGGGTTAGGATATAATGATAGGGATCTAGAGAAGATGACTTTAGGTAACGTTAAGGTTAGGTAGTGACAATGACACCTGTAGTGGGGACGCAGGTAGATTAGTGTGGATGATAATGACGTGGTATGTGCTTAGTTTAAAGGGAAGACGGGGAGCACTAAGTTAGCAGGGCAACAGGTAGATTAGATGATGCCGTGTGTTGGTGCAGTTGGTGCGTTGGAGGTGTATTCAGAAGTGTGTTGTGAAAAGTGTGTGGTTAAAAGGTGTGATTGCACAGGTGTGCAACTGAACAGGTGCACGGAGCAGTGTATGAGTGAGAGAAGGTGATTGTGCGTTGTGTTGACCAAATGGTCCAGGGACAAAGGAGGGTGCAGGTGGCACCAGGTGTGATTGCACAGGTATGAAACAACAGGTGTATGGAGAATGGTGGTGTGGAATACATGGAGTGTGGAATATATGGAGAATTGGAATGGATGGTCATGGAGTGAGTATGGTGGAAACTATGGAGTGGAGTGGATGGTGCGAAGGTGTGAATGGGGGAAGGATGGACCCCCATCACGCATACCCGGGGAGGGTAGTGTAAGTGTTAGGTAGAGGGTATAGGTAAATTGTGGTTGGATATTGGCATCTGTGGTGCGGGTGAAAGAATGGTGTTTGGATGGGTGCATTAGTGTTGTGGAAATGGCTGGGCGTGTAGCCTGTTAGTGTGTGTAGTTGGTTTGGGCACTCCACCACTGTGAGGATGTCGGCCAGGTGAGGCCGCTGGTGGGCTCTGGGAGCCGGTAGAGTTGTTGTGGATGGGGCCCGAGGATCCGGAGGATGGACCCGGGTAGCCCAGTGCCAGAGGGCACTGAGGGGTGACAGAGCCAGGAGGGGCCTTCCCCAGTTAGATAGGTTAGGGTGAGGAGCTAGGTAAGCTCGTGTGGCAACTGCAGTGGTGGAGGTGTGCAGGTGGGTAGACCTGCTGGGAGAGCTACACGACCCAGCCCGGAAATTGTGCAAGGGCACCGGGAGATGAATCGGGGGAGTGAGACCCCAAATTGAGAAGCACCACAGTTTGGTCAATGGGAATTTGGTTTTTAAAACCACATAGAGTAAGATTGCCAATGGTTTGGCAGGGAAAGACCCCGGGTAGTGTAAAGTGTGTTAAAGTCATTTAGAGGATAGTTAGGATTGAAGTCTCCTCGCACCATCTGCATCCACTCACCTGAGGTGACGTAACTCCGCACCATGCCATGTTTTTATTATTTTTGATGCAAATGTTTGGAATGTGAGACGCATCATGACGTGGGTGTGACATTGTGCTTGATGTTCCATCTCTTCCTCCTTATGAGGATTGATGATGAATTGGGTGATGGCAAATTTTGGTTAGAGGGATTGTGGTGACGAATTTGGAATAGAAGAAATATGGGGAAGACGTGACAGTAGTGACGAATTTGTAAATGTGTCGATTTTTGTAAATATGGGGTAGGGGCAAGGGTAGAGTAGGTGACAGGGGGGAGGGGGGGGTGACGTACGGAAGGGACGAGCTTTTCTCACTTCACTCTCCGTATGCATTTCGCCTTGCATTGCCTTGTTTGATGTGTACCCTTGTGACCTTACCCCTCGCTCATCTGTCTCTCCCCCCCTTTGTCTCCCACATGAGGACCTGTGCGCCACTGGGCGCCGAGGGGAGCATGCGTGAGTCCGCCATTGTGCGCCCGGAACTCGCAGAACCAGCTGTCTGCATCGATGCACCACATTATGGACCACATGTCTGTGGCCGAGCACCACTTATGGACCCCATGGGTTGGGGCATGGCCCCTCTGCTGGAACCGGCCATGAAGGCCCGAAATCTTGCTGGCGGACCTTGATCACAGGGCACCGATGCCCCACAGGTGACCCACACTAGTTGGCCCTGTGGGCCATAAATAAAATAAATAAAAATGGACACGTTGGGTGCATTTTAATAGTGCAAATAGGCCGCCAGCAAAGGAAGATGACAACACCAGGAAAATAATAATAGCCAGCACAGGGAGCCGAAGAGCAAGAGACCACCTGCAGGGTTAGGGGTTGTTGTTTTTATTTTTATTCATGAACAATGATGACTGTGCACCGATTGGTGCTTGAGGGTGTGTTGGTGCATTTTGGGTGCTTTCATGGTGCGTCGATGCAGAGCAGACTGTCTCCCCCCAGAAAGAACAATCACAGGTCCTGGGTTAGTTTTGTAAATAAAAGCAGAGTCATTGTAAATAATGCTCCCCACCGTCAGTGTATAGTTTGAAGACCATTCCGCAATTCGGTTAGCTGTGGGCGTGAGTCTGTTAGGTAGGGTGCAATGGAGCAGCGGGACATATTTATTTATGTTTTAAAACTGTCGCACTCAGGGTCAGGTTAAAAGTAGAGGGAACTACACCTACGTGTCACACTAAATTAAAGTTATAGGCCCGGGCCGTGCCTAAGAGGAGGAGGGTGCAGTGTTGCGGATATGAGGATTATGTTGTTTTTTTTTGTGTTGTATTGGATAGTAAATTGTTGTGCAATATTGCTTTATTCTGGACCCTCCTGCCTCCAGTGTTGTATAAAGGTCAAAGGGCGTTCCCGTAGTTAATTCCATAAAGCATACACGTTAGCCAATCATAGATTTCCCCCTGGTTGATAGTTATGTCTTTATTATGTGTATTAGGGTAAGGCCTTGTCTTCCATTAAGATGACACTCCATTGCACCAAGTGAAATATAGTAGATTCCTTTCACTTTCCCCTTTCATCATTGCCAAGCCTCGATTGCCAATTACATCCCCTCCAAAACCACCATTGAACATGTGCTCGGGTCGGGGAAGACGGCGTGCCCGCCCGTCGTCATCAAGGGTGGAGCCAGAGGGTCGCGTGACCAACCAGGGCCGAGGTGAGCACACCTAGGGGCGTGTCCTAAAGGCCGGCGGCTTGATCGCCGGAGGCGCTATAAAAGCGCGTGCGCAAGGTACTGCCGGAGAACATCCAGGGAAGCACAAAGCCTGCTATTCGTCGCCTTGCTCGCCAACGTTGGACCAAGAAAAGGAGTTAACAGCAAGAAGCCTGGAGGAGTTGGACAGGGAGACGTGCAAGTTGTTGAGTTGAGTGGTTGGACCAGACGAGTCAGACGAGTCCTGAAAAGAGCACGCGACGTCCACACAGCCGCAGCAGCAACAGCCACAGCAGCAACAACAGCAGCTTGGGGCCTGGACGGCAGTTTTGAGCAGGGCCGCGAAGGAACGGCGGCTGCAAAACGCGCCGATCGTGCTGCAGGACCTGTTGGACCTTCCTCTCCCTCCAGCCATCCACCTCCTGCCTTTCCATCCTTTTGTGTATGTGAGTTTGTTCTGTGTGTCTTGTCCATGGGTATTTAATTAAGCTTGTATAAGGTAATAATTGCACTGTGTCTCTAATTCTTCTGTATATTATTTTCTTATCTTTCCTTCTTCCTTGGTTACTTTGAGCGTGTATATAGTAGGAATAAATTTAGTAGTATTTCCAACCTTTTTTTCGTCTTCTTCTTCTTCTTCTTCACATCCGTGTCGCTTTTGTCTTTTCCATATTGAATATCTGTGGCGCGATCCGGCCAACGTTCAGGAATCGGGTTAGTCGGGGTAACTGTTAGGGCCGCGGGGCCTCCGCTCGGCAAAACCATCATCTTATCCGCGGTCCGTAACAATATTATTGATGCTTTAAGTAAGCTTGGTTCGGGTGTTAGTTTTCTTCCAAATGACCCATCACAATTAGTTAATAGGTTATTATTGTTGTTAGGTAGTAAGAAGGCTGGAAACAACAATTGTTTTAATGAAGCATCCGCCATTTTAGATCAGTTGATGAATATGAAAATAATTAATAAATGTCAATACAAAGATATTTTATTAGATATTAAATAAGATGAGAAGCACAATTCTTAGTTTTAATTTCACAACGAGTGATTACACAGCTTCATTCCCTTACCCACTACAACTTGACCCCACAAAAGAATACGAGGCATCTTTATTGTCGATGGAAACTTATAATACCTTGTTTAATATCACAGAGAAAAACAACAAGTTTAGTTATAATCCAGGAAGTGGATATAAAACTATAACCGTTTCACCCAGAGCTTACGAGATTTCTCAAATATCTTCTGAAGTCTCTCGCCTTATGAAAGAACAAGGTGATGAACCAAAAAATATTGTAATAGATATTCAACAACACACTTCAAAATCAACTATGAAACTTAAAAATAATTATAAAGTTGATTTCACGATTGAAAAATCGTTTAGAGAGCTATTGGGTTTCTCTTCAAAAAAGATTGAAACTAACGGGACGTTTTACAGTGATAATGTCATTCAAATATCCTCCGGTATAAATTCAGTATTAATTCATTGTGATTTGATTGATGGTGCTTACAACGATGGAATAAGAACAAATACAATATTTTCATTCAGCGCATACTCAACCCCGATTGGTTATAAATTTAATATGGAACCAAAAAATCTTGTCTATTTACCTGTGTCAGGAAAAAACCATATACAGAGTAAATTTTAGGATAACCGACCAAGATAATCGTATGATATCCTTTAATGATGAAATTATATCCATCAGAATTCACCTACTTGAAGTTTTTCAATAAATAAATAATGGTTATTGTGAGAAAACACGAGTTGGGAAATTATAAAATAATTACAGGGGATGGAATGTTCCTTTCACCATACTATAAGGGTGAAGGTATGTTTCTTGGTAGAGGATACTATAAACCAAAGAGACAACGTGGTGTGGGACATCAATTTAGAAATAAAGGAAATGGGATAATTGATACTCTAATGGGTATTGGTTCAACCATTCTTAAACATAAAGACCTAATTGGTTCAACTGCTTCTGCCATGGGCTCAGTTGCGGGTGCTATAAAGAGTATAAAAGATGCTCAAAAGGAGTCTCATAAATTACAAGCAATCAAAGAAATTTAAAAAAGTAAAACTCAACTATCTTCACAAGAACGACAAAAAATCATTAAAATACTTGGGTCAGGGTTTCAACAATTTTAATGCTATATAAATACAAGTATGGAAGCGATTGATAGTATCTATGAGTTGGATGATACGATTATCATTTCAAACTCCACTAAAAAGGAAGACTATTTTAAGGTAAATGCTATAACAGGAACAGACTGGAATTCAAACGGAACAAAAAGTTTTGAAATAAATAATCAACAAACTTACTTGAATATAGCTGATAGTTTCTTGCTGTGTAAATTTAAATTCACTAAGGCTGCGAATAATACTAATGCTACACTCGTAAATCATTTCTTCTGGAAAATTTTTGATAGTGTTCGCCTGTATATTGGAACACAAGAGGTTGAAGCGGTTGATTATGTCTCTGCTACATCTGAAATGATGAAATTTACACTATATTCGTTTAGTGATAGAATGGGTAAGAGAGTGTTGAAGGTTTTATTCCTGATATGTCAACGGGAACAAATGCTGACCCTGGTTATAGTCAAAGGAAGGCAATGTATAATGATGAAACAAAAGCAGAGAATAGTTTTACCGTAGCAGTACCTCTTAAAGGTATATTTGGATTTTGTGATTATGATAAAGTTTTGTATGGGCTTAAAATTAGATTTCAACTACAAAGGAATGATAATGTAAATAGATTGCTTTTTGGGGCTCAAAATGCTTTTGGTGATAATAATAAATTTGTTATTAATGATTTGTGTTGGTATATTAGTGAATATACTCCTAATCTTAAAACGGAAGAGATGTTAAATAGAAGACTTAACTCAAAGAAACCACTAAATGTATTGTTACAGATCGCGGTTATGATGTTATAGACCGAGCGGTGGTTTAAAACCGCGACCTAACAAAAACTCACCCGATTCACCCAGACTTTGGCCGGATCGCACCGCAGCTGCTCAATGAGGGGAAAAGACAAAAACGACGAATGCAAAGAGGAAAAGGAATAAAACGAGAAGACGTACAGACGAGTAATGGGTTTTATTATTTACACACACAAGCAAAAAGGGGCAATCAAGTTTTATTTACAACACATAGTCATAAGACGCAGGTGACACAGTGCAAATTTAGCTTACCTACAGGCTTAACTTATCCCAGGACAGAACAAACAGAACGCTGACTCACGCGGGGGATGCCAGGAATGGCAGAAGGTGGATGGCTGGAGGGAGAGGGAGAGGTCCAAGGGGGGGTCCCGCAGCACAACCGGCGCGTTCAGCAGCCGCCGTTCCTCTTTGGCCCTGCTCCAAACCGCCGTTCAGGCCCCCTTTGGCGGTTGGGTGGTCTTGCGGCTGCGGCCTCTGTCCGCTACGTTCTCAGGACTTGTCTGGTCCAAACCCTCAACTCTTCCTTGCTTCTTTCACTCCTCACCACCGACTCCTCACCGCAACCAACAACCTTGCAACCAACTCCTCAACCAACTCTTCTCCCTCAACAACCCTTCTCTCTCTTTTGCGACCGACTCAGTCCAACCCAGAGTGCATCTCTCTCTACTCACTTCCGGTTGCGCTTTTTATAGCGCCCCCAGCGATCACGCCCCCGGCGCTTTGGACACGCCCATCGGGGGTGCTCACCTCGGCCCTGGTTGGTCGCGCGACCCTCGGGCTCCGCCCTGGATGACGACGGGCGGGCGCGCCCCTCCTCCCCTCTGACGAGGTGCGACACGCCTTTCTTCTCCGACTCAATGCCTCGTGGTTAATGGCGGCAATTGGATCGGAGGTAATTGGTAATCGAGGGCTCAGCAGTGACGAGAGGGGGAATGGAGGTTTTGGGAATGGGAATGAAGGGAATCTATCTCTTTCACTGGTGCAATGGAGTATTTCAATTAATGGAAGACACAGCCTTACGCTAATACACATAATAAGGATATAACTGTCAAAAGAAAGGATATATCGTGTCCTGCATGTATGTTTTATGGACTAACTACGGAAACGCCCTTTGACCTTTATACAACCACAAACGGAGGGAGGAGGGGTGATATTTTACAACAACCTTTTACAACAACATTTTACCACAACAACAAAATAAAAAAACATTCTCATATCCACAACACTGCACCCTCCTCCCCTTAGGCACGTCCCGGGCCTATTACTTTTACCTTAGTGTGGCATGTAGGTGTAGTTCCCTCTACTTTTAGCCTGACCCTGAGTGCGACAGTTTTAAAACATAAATAAATGTGTCCCGCTGCTCCATTGCACCCTGCCTAACAGACTTACGCCCACAGTTAACCGAATTGCGGAATGGTCTTCAAACTACACACTGACGGTGGGAAGCATTATTTACAATTGACGCTATTTTTATTTACAAAACTAACCCAGGACCTGTAATTGTTCTTTCTGGGGGGAGGACAGTCTGCTCTGCATCAATGCACCATGAAAGCACCTATAACGCACCAACACACCCTCAAGCACCAATCAGTGCAGTCACCACTGTTCATCAATAAAATAAATCCAACAAACCCAAACCCTGCAGGTGATCTCTTGCTCTTCGGCTCCCTCTGCTGGTTATTATTTGTTCTTCCAGATGTTGTCATTCTTTTGCTTTGCTTACTGGCGGCCTATTTTCAATAAAGTGTGCCCAATGTGTCCTTTTTTTATTTGATTTTATTTATGGCCCACAGGGCCGACTAGTGTGGTTCACCTGTGGGGCATCGGTGCCCTGTGGCCAAGGTCCGCCAGCAAGATTTCGGGCCCTCATGGCCGGTTCCAGCAGAGGGGCCTTGCCCCAACCCATGGGGTCCATAAGTGGTGCTCGGCCACTGACATGTGGTCCATAACGTGGTGCATCGATGCAGACAGCTGGTTCTGGGAATTTCGGGCGCACAATGGCCGACCCACGCACGCTCCCCTCGGCGCCCAACGGCGCTCAGGTCCTCATGTGGGAGACAAAAAGGGGGGACAAGACAGATGAGCGAGGGGTAAGGTCTCAAGGGTACACGTCAAAAAGGCAATGCAAGGCAAAATGCGTACGGAGGGCGAAGTGAGAAAGCTCGTCCCTACCGTACGTCACCCCCCTGTCACCTAGCCTACCCTTGCCCTTACGCCATATGTACAAAATCTACACATTACCAATTCGTCACTACTGTCACGTCTTCCCCATATTTCCCCTATACCAAATTCGTCACCACAATCCCTCTACTTCAAAAATTTGCCATCATCAATTCATCATCAATCCTCATAAGGAGGAAGAGATGGAATTACGCACAATGTCACACCCACGTCATGATGCGTCTCACATTCCAAACATTTGCACAGTAAAAATAATTAAACATGGCATGGTGTGGAGTACCTGTCACCTCAGGTGAGTGGATGCAGATGGTGCGAGGAGATCCTTCATCCTAACTATCCTCTAAATGATTTTAACACACTTTACACTACCCGGGTTCTTTCTCCGGCCAAACCATTGGCCCTCTTACACTATGGGTTCTAAAAACCAATTCCCATTGGCCAAACTGTGGTGCTTCTCAATTTGGGGTCTCACTCCCCCGATTCATCTCCCGGTGCTCTAGCACAATTTCTGGGCTGCGACGTGTACCTCTCCCAGTGGGTCTACCCACCTGCACACCTCCACCACTGCAGTTGCCACCCGAGCTTACCTAGCTCCTCACCCTAACCTATCTAACTGGGGCAGGCCCCTCCTGGCTCTGTCACCCCACTCGGTGCCCTCTGGCACTGGGCTACCCGGGTCCGTCCTCCGGATCCTCGGGCCCCATCCACAACAACTACTACCGGCTCCCAGAGCCCACCTGCGGCCTCACCTGGCCGACATCCTCACAGTGGTGGAGCGCCCAACCAACTACACACACTAACAGGCTACACGCCCAGCCATTTCCACAACACCAACGCACCCATCCACATACCATTCTGTCACCCGCACCACAGATGCCAATATCCAACTACAATTTACCTGTACCCTCTACCTAACACTTACACTACCCGCCCCGGGTATCCGTGATGGGGGTCCACTCTTCCCCCATTCACACCTTTGCACCATCCACTCCACTCCACAATTTCCACCATTCTCACTCCACTACCATCCATTCCACTACTCCATACCATTTATTCCATACAACCACATACACCTGTTGTTGCACACCTGTGCAATCCTACCTGGTGCCACCTGCACCCTCCTCCTCTTCCTGGACCAGTTGGTCAACACAACACACAATCACCACTACTCCCTCATACACTGCTCCACACACCTGTTCAGTTGCACACCTGTGCAATCACACCTGTCCAATTCTCACCTGTTCAATCCTCACACACACGGCATCATCTCAGCTAACTACTCCCTTCTGAAACTTGCGCTTCCCAGTCGTCCCTTTAAACTATTGCGCTCCCACGTCATTATCATCCACACTAATCTACCTGCGTCCCCACTACAGGTATCAGTCACTAACTAACCTTAACGTTACCTAATGTCAATCTCTTCTAGATCCCTACAATATAACCTAACCCACCCGGGCTAGTTTTCACTGCCATACACCCCATAAACTATAGCTCCTTTGCCCCACGTCTGTGAGGGATGGTGGATTTGCCATCCCACCACATCGGGGGTCTCTCACTATCAATTTTGTACACCTAAATTCCAACCAATCAAAAATTTGCCAATCACTACTCATCATCTGCCAATCATTACTGCCAATCCTTTGCCAATCATCAAATTTTGTTTTTCTCTAATTTTGGGCCCAAAACACTATTACTATCACGATCACCATCATCACAGTCCGCTATATCCTAGCCTCGGTGCGTCATGACATCATTAAACTCGGCTTCGTAAAGCCGAGCAATGAATTCGGGTGGTTTGGTTGCCTGCAGGTTGAATCCGTCCGGCTTTCGGTTCAAGGGAGGTGGTTTGGTTGGACCGAGATTCCACGCACCATCTCGGCGCGGCACCTTGCGGTCCCGGGCCCGATGGCTCCATCTCCCCCGGTCGGAACCCCGTCCCCACGAGGGGGCACCGTTCCGCTTCCTCCCACTCGCCCTCGAACCGGACCGGTCGCCTCGCCCGACAAAGCCCGGACTCGACCGTGCGGGGCGGGGCCAAGCCCGAATCGGCAACGACGCTTCGAAGAGAAACGACGCAGCTTCGATCGACGCCGGGCCTCGCACCCAACCAAGCACCCCTCGCACCGAGTGCTCGCATCGGCTATCCGTCGCTCTAACCACTAAACCGGTTAACATCGATGCTTCACTTGCATGCTTACAAGCATACGCTACCCCTTTCACCCTCACAAAACCTGGCGTTCCAACGCCGTCCGTACATTCCACCAACGCTCTCTCTGTTACACACCATACCTCTCGCGCACACTCTCCCGTTACACCCTCCGTAACACTCACCACAGACGTACACTGTCTCGTTACATCCTCTGTAACACTCACCACAGGTGTACACTCTCTCGTTACTTCCTCCGTAACACTCACCACAGGTGTACACTCTCTCGTTACTTCCTCCGTAACACTCACCACAGGTGTACACTCTCTCGTTACTTCCTCCGTAACACTCACCACAGACGTACACTTTCTCGTTACATCCTCTGTAACACTCACCACAGGTGTACACTCTCTCGTTACTTCCTCCGTATTGCTCTCACTCCCTGTGTCACACCCCGTACACACCGACATGCATTCTCGCTCGCACTCGGTTTCACTCCCACACTTTATAACACACCCACTCGCCGACGCACACTTTTTCCTCACACGCGTGCCATTTCCACTCACACGGGACCCTTCACCAACGCCCGGGTGCTTCCTCGATCCCAAGCGCGCGAAAATTCTTTTGTCGCTAAACATCCTCCTGCAAAATCTACCCGCACAATATACAGCACGACTCACCTGGGGGATCCTTTTCTCCACGCGAACCTGCAAACTTCCATTCGGGTTAAGCACAGCATCGTGATGTGAGCAGGGACTTTGTACATAATCCATTTCTCCCTGCAATTCCCGGGCTACCTCCGTCATCTCTTCAATTTTAATTATTCCCGCTACTGCTTTTTCTTTATTAACCTCGGCGACCGCTGGCGCTGGCTTTACTAAAACACCCTCCTCTACCTCAGCGGTCGCCGGCTTTCGCAAACCCCGTGTCGCGATTTCTACCCCCGTCATTGTACCCGCGCTTTTCTCCGCTTCGCTCAACCAGCGCTTTTCGACTCGCGTTACCTCCTCGTGCACCCCTGGGACCCTTTCGCCCAACTTGCGGTCTCTGTCCCTCTGCTCCCTTTCCTTCCTATCGGCCCTCATTCCGTTTATTGTTGCTTCGATTTGCTCACTCTGAGCCTCCATTTTATTACTCAATCTCTCCCCCTCTATTCTCAGCATCTCGGTGAATTGCGCCATGAAGTCCCCCACATCAAAGCCCGCTGGTAGTGGTACGGTCACGGGCGCGGCAAAATTTGGTGCCGCTTCACCCACGTGCGTGAGGACGCCATTTTGTGCACCTGATACACCCTCAACCACACCTTCTTTACTCTCCTCCACCATTTTTTTTCCTAAGTCCTGGGTCGATTCTACCCCGTCTATCTCTCCCACCGGCATCCCGTCGCCTTGAACAGCCATGGCGCGATTTCAAAATTCGGGTTTTGCTTTAAAAAAAAAACAATTTCGGCAGCTCGTAATTTTGACCAAAATTTTTTTTCTAGATGTTTTAAAAATTTGGTTCGGGCCCCGAATCTCACTCCCAGACACCAATTGTTATAGTACTAACACAATTGGTGTCCAAAATTTGGGCTAAATAAATTTAGTCCCAGGTTCGAATCCCATCTCCTGACTACCAATTGTTACAGATCGCGGTTATGATGTTATAGACCGAGCGGTGGTTTAAAACCGCGACCTAACAAAAACTCACCCGATTCACCCAGACTTTGGCCGGATCGCACCGCAGCTGCTCAATGAGGGGAAAAGACAAAAACGACGAATGCAAAGAGGAAAAGGAATAAAACGAGAAGACGTACAGACGAGTAATGGGTTTTATTATTTACACACACAAGCAAAAAGGGGCAATCAAGTTTTATTTACAACACATAGTCATAAGACGCAGGTGACACAGTGCAAATTTAGCTTACCTACAGGCTTAACTTATCCCAGGACAGAACAAACAGAACGCTGACTCACGCGGGGGATGCCAGGAATGGCAGAAGGTGGATGGCTGGAGGGAGAGGGAGAGGTCCAAGGGGGGGTCCCGCAGCACAACCGGCGCGTTCAGCAGCCGCCGTTCCTCTTTGGCCCTGCTCCAAACCGCCGTTCAGGCCCCCTTTGGCGGTTGGGTGGTCTTGCGGCTGCGGCCTCTGTCCGCTACGTTCTCAGGACTTGTCTGGTCCAAACCCTCAACTCTTCCTTGCTTCTTTCACTCCTCACCACCGACTCCTCACCGCAACCAACAACCTTGCAACCAACTCCTCAACCAACTCTTCTCCCTCAACAACCCTTCTCTCTCTTTTGCGACCGACTCAGTCCAACCCAGAGTGCATCTCTCTCTACTCACTTCCGGTTGCGCTTTTTATAGCGCCCCCAGCGATCACGCCCCCGGCGCTTTGGACACGCCCATCGGGGGTGCTCACCTCGGCCCTGGTTGGTCGCGCGACCCTCGGGCTCCGCCCTGGATGACGACGGGCGGGCGCGCCCCTCCTCCCCTCTGACGAGGTGCGACACGCCTTTCTTCTCCGACTCAATGCCTCGTGGTTAATGGCGGCAATTGGATCGGAGGTAATTGGTAATCGAGGGCTCAGCAGTGACGAGAGGGGGAATGGAGGTTTTGGGAATGGGAATGAAGGGAATCTATCTCTTTCACTGGTGCAATGGAGTATTTCAATTAATGGAAGACACAGCCTTACGCTAATACACATAATAAGGATATAACTGTCAAAAGAAAGGATATATCGTGTCCTGCATGTATGTTTTATGGACTAACTACGGAAACGCCCTTTGACCTTTATACAACCACAAACGGAGGGAGGAGGGGTGATATTTTACAACAACCTTTTACAACAACATTTTACCACAACAACAAAATAAAAAAACATTCTCATATCCACAACAGTATCATACCTTAAAAGAAGATGTCAACACGTTAAACTGGAACACACTACCTACACTTGGAATTTAGGTGTTCTTCAAGGAAAGCCACGATACCTATGGCTCATTTTTAAGAAACCAGATGGAGATGAAGGTACTGATAAGAATAATGCGCTGAGTGATAATGCTAAGGTGAAACAACTTCGGGTTTCTCTTGATGGCACATTTTATCCGCGAGATAGATTGGAAATTGATTGGGAAAAAAATGATTATGCGGAAGCCTACATGTCTTACCAAAAGGTGTGTGAAAGCAACGGTAATAATGATCCTATTTTGGATATGGTTGCGTTTCAAAAACTTTATACAATCTACGCAATTGACCTGAGTTCTCAAAAGGAAACTATAAAGTCTAATAGAGTGGATACTTCTCTATACATTGAACGAGGAGAGAATGAAGAAGTTGATGCTTATTGTTTGCTTTTGGAGGAAACAGAATTACAGATTAATACAGATAATGGTGTTATGATTAATATCACATAGGTTTTTTCTCATAAATAAATGAGTCGGAAAGAACCGGTATATGTTAATCAAATCAATCTTAATAAATTAACATCTTGTATTCAAAATCAAAAGCCTTGTATTATTAATGTTAATACAATTCAAAGAAAAGGAGCAGTAAGAATTGATGTTTTACTCACAAGAGAGCAGGTAAAAACACTAAATGATGCTGGATCACTTAAAATTAAAATGACAAAACCTATGTTAAAGAAATATTCAATACAAGAGGGAGGATTTCTCCCGTTTCTAATTCCTTTATTTGTTGGTTTAAGTGCGGCGGGAGCATTGACTGGTGGTATTTCAGCAGCGGTAAAAACTGCTAACGAAAGGAAGGCACAACTAAAAGCTCAAAAAGAATTGGAAAGACATAACAAGGAGTTGGAGAAACAAATTAGTGGAAGTGGTGTAATTGTAGATTTTGCTCAAAAACCTGAAAGTCTACCTGATAAAGCTAGATTGTTAGTTGGAGATATGCTTTCCTCTATCGCTCAAGCGGGTGTTAAACTAACTAAAAGGGGTAATGGGTTATATCTTTCTCATAAATAAATGGATAAATGGTTTAAACAATTTGGAAAGAATACAACATCAAATATAGAACTTGCTAAATATTGTAAAAAACTAAAAATTGATAATGTGGTTATTTGTATGAGAGATGAATTAACAAAGTTGTCCAATAATACAAAGAATATTATTATGAATTTAGACACACAGAATGGTTCTCATTGGGTTTGTATTCATAATAGTCAGGATAAATATTATTTTGATAGTTATGGTATGCCACCACCTGATGAAGTAATACAATTCTTACAGAATGGTGTTTATCAAACATTTCAAGTTCAAGAAATTAATTCTAAATGTTGTGGCCAATTATGTTTATATGTATTATTTGAACTCAACAATAATGAAAATTTTTATGATGTCATTTTAAATCTAATATAAATGACTTATGTCGGAAAAGATGGTTCTATCTTTGGAGAATCCTCTCGGGATATTGATTTGTCAAATTATTATACAAAGGCACAGGCTGAACGACAAAAATATAGTATAAGTAAAAATAATAATATGAAAAATACTCATAAATTAATCAATTATCCAAACCCTACAGATGTGAATGACTTTATTAGATTCAGTGATTTATCACAATATATATCTTTAAATAAAACAGCACGTTTTGTTAAACAAGTTAAATTTACAACCACAACACCTGGTTATACTGACCATACACCTTTCCTCATTCAATTTAACTATCTGCTTACAATTGAATTTTATAAAGAAGGACATATAGTTAATATGCGAATTAATAAATGGGGGTATGATATGCCTGATTTAGGGTATAATTGGTCTTTTTCAATAAACATAGAAGACCTACATGATTTTAATCAGTCTCGTAAAGAAGAATATTATCCGCTTGGTGAGGATAAGGATTTATGTGGAAGTACAATTAATAAACAACAAATACATGGTTTTAAGAAAAGAAAAATATGTGAGAGTATAGCGATGGTTAGCATGACAAAGAAGGAAGGTAATGAGATAAGGATAGAAAGCCGAGGAATACAAACCGATTTGGTAGTGGGAAGATGGGGTGGTATTACCTGTCATAATATTAATCTCACATATATTTCTGATACATAAATGGCAGGAAGAAGACTACAAGAGAATTATAATTTTTGTATTCAGGGATACCTACAAGAAAAGGGCGCTCGGTATTACATACCTCATGATTTGGAGCATATACATGGAAATTTTGTCATTAAAAACTGGCCTTATACTGATATTGTTAAACCCACAAATAGAGACTTGTTTAAAATATTAAATAAAAATGAACTTCTCAAAGTTATGAAATATAAAACTCTTTTAGAAATCGTCAACAAATCTTATTGGTATCTTATTATGAGAAAAATAATTATAGATACAAGAATATCTCAAAATCCAGATGAGTATATGTATAATATTCTTTGGGGCTCAAACTCAAGGGTAGCAAGGGATGAAGAAGGAGTTGAAGAAGAGAAGGAGGAAAGAGAGAAGGAGGAAAGGGAGAAAAAGGAGAAGGAGGAGAGGGAGGAAAAGGAGAAGGAGGAAAGGGAGAAAAAGGAGAAGGAGGAGAGGGAGAAAAAGGAGAAGGAGGAGAGGGAGGAAAGGGAGAAGGAGGAAAGGGAGAAAAAGGAGAAGGAGGAGAGGGAGAAAAAGGAGAAGGAGGAAAGGGAGAAAAAGGAGAAGGCAGAGAGGGAGAAAAAGGAGAAGGAGAAGGAGGAGAGGGAGGAAAGGGAGCAAAGAGAGAGGGAGGAAAAATGTAAAAAGATGGAAATCAGTGAGATTCGTAAAAGATTGAGTGTATTACAGCAAATAAATCAATCTCAACGCACCGAGGAGGAAAATAAAGAATTAATGACTCTTTTGAAGATAATGGTTTCAAAAATAACATCAATGTCTTCAATTTCAGGGAGGAGATTTAAACGAGAAAGTGGTGAAGAAGAAGAAGAAGAAGGAAAAGATTATGTGGTTGATGATGTTGGTGTTATTGACTTTAGTTAGTTTTTATTTGTAAATAAATGGAGGACAGAGTGAAGGCATTCCTATGGATTCTTTATGTTTTAAAAATTAAGATAGAAATGTGTATGTTGAAAACCAAAAAGGTTTTGACACTATGTATGGCTTTTTCTCATAAATAAATATGAGTTATTGTCTTAAATGTAAAAAGAAAACTAAATCTAAAAGTGTATTGTATGTTAAACCTAAAAATAATAGAGTTTATCAAAAAGGAATATGTCAAGTGTGTGGCTCTAAAAAGTGCCAATTCATCTCACCTAAAAGAGGAGGAGACATACAAAAGTTTCTGTCAGGAAGTAAATTCACAACAACTGGAATTCCTGGGGAACTACATCTACCTGGATATTCGTTCTGTGGTCCTGGAACAAACCTAGATAAAAGATTAGATGAGGCTGACAATCCTAAACCTTGGTCTAAACCTATAAATATGGTTGATGAAGTGTGTATGAAGCATGATATTGCTTATGGGAATACCACTACATTGGATGAAAAACATGAAGCAGACAGGGAAATGTTATATAATTTGTCTTTGATACAAAATCCTACATTGAGAGAGAAAGTTGATCGGTTTATTTTTTTTTAAATGATAAGTGTCAAATTGAAACTTGGTCTTGGTTATTCACCCTAAAAAAACTATTAGACTCCAATGATGTCATCAAGACTGAGGAGCTTTTGGCTAATGAATTACACAAACCTATAATCACAAAGTTTAAAAGAAGGAAAGTTTATTCTAAATACACCGACCACATATGGTCCGCTGATTTAATCGAATTGAATCATGACAGGGGATACAGGTATGCTTTAACCGTTATTGATTTGAGGAGTAGATTTGCCTGGGTTGTTCCATTGAAAAACAAAAAGGGTAATACTCTTATGTTAGCTTTCAGTGGAATATTTTGTAAAAGTAAAAGAAAACCAAAGAAGTTATGGACTGACGAGGGAACAGAGTTCTATAACAAAATATTTATGAAATTTCTGAAGGGGGAGGATATTAAATTATACAGCACCTTTAATGAAGGAAAAGCAGTTGTTATTGAGCGTTTTAATCGTACTTTAAAAGAGAAACTATATAAAAAATTCACACAACTCGGTTCTCAACAATGGGTGTATTTAATCCAGAATATTGTCGATAATTACAATAATACAGTTCATTCATCAACAAAATCAAAACCATCAGAAACATTCACAAAATTAGAATATGAAAAGGAGATTAATTTGAGAAAACCCAAGTTCAAAGTTGGTGATATGGTAAGAATATACAAATGGAAAAGCCATTTTGAAAAAGGTTATACAAAGAGGTGGACTAATGAATTATTTAAAATTGTTGATATAATGGATACAGTCCCTTGGACTTACAAATTATATGATATGAATGGGGAAGAAATATTAGGGGCATTTTATTCACAAGAATTACAAAAAACAAAGCTAATAATTCATCAAACAACATTTCTATTCACCCCACCCAGATGAACTAATTTAATTAGTGGTAATAATAATAAAAAAATTAAATAAATAAATAAAAATCATAAGCCACGCCCACACAGACCCTGCCCACACAGACCCCGCCCATGCAGACCCCGCCCACACAGACCCCGCCCACACAGACCCAACCCACACAGACCACACCCATCATCCCCCACCCCCTGTGCGTCCCCCACCCTTGATCCCCCCTCATCCCACCCCCACCTTCCCCACACACACAAGGGGAGGGGAGGGGTGGGATGGGGGGGGGGATCGAGGGTGGGGGACGCACCTTCCCGTCCTTTTTCCTTTATTCTCTTTTTGTAATTAATTATTAAATAGTTGTATACAAAGCAAATATATTCATATAATATTGAAAACAAAATCTTTATATTAACAAAACATTTTTCTTGAGGTATACATTCAACTTCTCCCCAGCATAGGTCAAAGGTTGGTTCAGCAGATGTCTTCAGGTTTTGAATAACTTTCTATTAAATACAAGAGGGGGTGAAGCAAGGAGAGAAATATATGAATGATATACCCTGAATCACCTCTTACGATGCACAGGGATATGGTGTACCTATTCGAAACGGTGTACACACACATTGACACACACACATACACACATACAATACATACACACACATGCTTACCTCTAAAAAATCAAGCTTAGCGTCAAGATCGTTGAGTTGAAAATGTAGAGTATCACAGGTTGGCAGGAAATAACCACTCCTTGGGAGATCAAAATCATCCCACTTAAGGTTTTGGTCTTCGAGGTTAATACTGCAAACAAAATAAGGAGAAATTACTGCGCTGAAGTAAACCAGACAAAACATCACACACACACACACACACACACACACACACACACACACACACACACACACACCCACACACACACACCTACACACACACACACACACACACACACACACACACACACACACACACACACTAAGGCAGTGTCATTTAACACCAACGTATTTTATTTAGTATCATACCTTCCACATGAATCTTCTAAGAACGGTGAAACAGGCAGGTTGTTCAAACCCATATTCAGTTGGTTGTGAATCTCTTGAGGAAAAACTTGATATTCTGCCAGGTTATTCACAATATTCGCATTGCTGTAATAAAGATAAAGGGGGATTAAGTCATGAGTTGTATAATTAATCACATACAAAACTCTCATTGAACACTTTAATTCTGAATGAAACTTACCAAAGTCCTGGTGAGTTGATATAATCTTCATCAGAGTAAAGGCTGGAGTAAGACATGTTGTCATTCAGATCCGTCGATTCCCAATGTTTAAAACTGTATCTAACACGGCTTTTATAATGTAAAATTTATTTCGGGAAGGGAAGTGCTGCCTGTCGACATTTCGAGAAAATTCAGGGTGTGTGTGAAAACAGGAAACGAAACAATGGGGATTTCTGGGAAATTATTCAAGTTTTATCACAAGTCATTTCTCAAAAGTGAGCTATTAATTACAAAAGATCCAAGTTTGGTAGCCTTCGTTTAAAAATGAAAAACATAACGAATGTGAAAAATATCAAATAAGACTTATTGAAAAGCAAAAAGTTAAAAAAGTTAATAAAAAAATTAAATTATTTCCCACACATAAACAAATATTTGTAGGATCATTGTTTCAGTGGTGTACTAAACAACAATGATCATTGATAGTAAGAGTAAAAGGCCCATAAGACCAAGGGGGTCAGGAATAGAGGTGTTAAAGGGAAATGAAGAAAAGTGATGGTGAGAGGAAAATTAACATGTAACTGAATGGGGATTTGGAGGTTCAATGAAGGATTGGTTCCAAGCTGTTAGTGTTCAGCCTGGTACATCAAGTTGGGTTTACTATTCGACCCTAGCTCAATTAAAATATCTTCATTATGTATTAGCCCAAGTAGATTAATTGGCTCATAAGGCCAATAAGCTCATGGTTCAAAAGGCCAAAAGGCTCATAGAGTCTTTTGGATTAATAGGGGTGTTTTCCAAAAGTGGGAAAAGACAGGGGGGTAAACGACATTAGATAGGGATTTCCCATATTAAATGGGTTTGTCCCAGGAACAACATTTATCATCTACTCCCGTATACACATTATATACACACAAAATGCAGTGAGAGGTGGAGAGTTTGGTGAAAGGTCGATTACACTTTCAAGAAAGGTGTTGTGGCTCTGAAAAGAGCCGTTGGATGGTGTGGTACAGAAGTTGTGCACAAGACCTTGGACGAGCGGGTTAAGCTCACTCCCCGCGGATACGTTGTGCCAGCTGGATGTCCTTGGGCATGATGGTGACACGTTTGGCGTGAATCACGCACAAATTAGTGTCCTCAAACAACCCAACGAGGTAGGCCTCGCTCGCCTCCTGCAGCGCCATCACTGCGGAGCTCTGGAATCGCAAATCGCTCTTGAAATCCTGTGCGATTTCACGGACGAGGCACTGAAACGGCAGCTTGCGAATGAGCAGCTCCGTGGACTTTTGGTAGCGCCGGATCTCGCGCAGCGCCACAGTTCCTGGACGGTAACGATGCGGCTTTTTCACGCCACCGGTGGCTGGAGCACTTTTCCGTGCCGCCTTTGTCACCAACTGCTTTCGGGGAGCTTTTCCACCTGTCGATTTACGGGCGATTTGCTTCGTACGAGCCATCGTCATCAGAAAACACCAAAACAAAACAGCAAATGAGAGGAGAAATTTAACTGTTTCAATATCTACTCGTCATGCCTGTGGATCCTCTCAAGCAAGAGGCAGCAAAGAAGGGTTCGAAAGAAAGCCGTTTCCAAAGCGACTCAGAAGGCTCCCCGTAAACGGCGTCATTGCAGAAAGGAAAGCTACGCCATTTACATCTACAAGGTGCTGAAACAAGTTCACCCCGATACGGGTTTCTTCCAAAGCGATGAGCATCATGAAATCCTTCGTTAATGACATCTTTGAGCGCATCGCATCCGAAGCATCTCGTCTGGCGCATTACAACAAGCGCTCCACCATCACATCGCGGGAGATCCAGATGGCAGTGCGTCTGCTCCTTCCCGGGGAGTTGGCCAAGCACGCCGTGTCCGAAGGTACAAAGGCCATGACCAAGTACACCAGCTCCAAGTGAGCTCCGACTCGTTTCTGAAGTTCATCCCCAAACGGTTCTTTTCAGAGCCACTCAATGTTTCTGTAAGAGAGTGCAGCCTTTGCTATTCGTGTCCCTCTGGTGCGTTTGTGATGCACAAGATGATTGATGAGTTGGAATCGCTGAACTCGAGTAAACACAAGTACAACACGTAGTAATTATCAATATATTTTATAAATATGTCCAATCTTCATAAATATCGGGGTTTGTTTCTTTCCGAGAGAGTTTGCAAATGCGGTTCTTGGGTGAGAAACATGAGCAACCACACACCACTCCTTGCCGAGACTCACATACACAACACTCCGCACAGATGCACACAATCATCCATTCATGATCAAGGTAACAAAGTCCTGCCCTACACCCCACTATCTCCAATACTTCCAGGTGCAATTTAAACTCATCTACTCTTTTTGCTGCCACAACCTTTCCAGGGAGGCTGTTACGGATTCGTCACTTCCGTTGTTGTGGTTCTCATCCACTGTAAACATTTTTGGTTGCATGTACTCTTAAAGTTATCGTTTAAGTGAAATAGAGATTACTGTTTTCAAAAGGTAAAAAAAGTTAGTGTTTTAAAAGAAACCAGAAACCGGATCGTAAACCGGACGAAGAGGAGGAAAAAAGAGGAAGAAGAGGTGGAGCGAGTAAGGTCGGAGAAGGAGCCGAGCTGCGTTGAGGTTTTGAGCAAATGCTGGCGAACGGGGGTCACCAGCGAACTTTGGGGTTTCCTGGGAAAGGGATTCCTGCAACAGAGTTGTTATCGCTGTGACAGATAAACCTGCGTGACAGGTTTTGCGGTTGATTCCAAAGAGAATCATTGGAGTGCCATTATGTCTCGAGAACGGACCGTTGGCGATTTTACCTCGCGCCCGATTTTGGATCGCTCTCGGCTCTTCACCTCGCTTCAACCATTCCACCGCATCCAGACATTAACCTGGTGTGTGTGTGTGTGTGTGTGTGTAACGTGTGTGTGTGTGTAACGTGGATTTTGAGTGTGAATTTGCGGTTCGCCGATTGGGAGCCATTGAACGTCCATACCCGAAGATGTGATTTCCCAGCCGCCTCTTGAGGACACTTCTGCCTATATTTGGCAGTGTGACTGTCAACCGAGCGGGATTCTGGTCTCGATACAACATCGTTCTGACGATCACTAGAGCGTGGATCGACTTTGGTTTGAAGCTGGGACAGAGACATTGGGAATGTTATTTTCGCTCACTTGGAGCACATTGAGTTATATTGTACAAAACTGATGGTACCATCATAGGAATGATATTATATTGGTTGTACAATTGATTAATATTGTTATTGTACTGTTATTCTTGTGTGACCTTAATACAATACTTGTTTGTTGGTAACAATTGGTGTGGTTTCACTATTGATCTTTGACATACAGAATAACACATCTTTCTGCCGTGTCTCCTCTCGGGGCTCAGAGGTACACCGTGACCGGGGTTTGGGGAGGAGCACGTAACAGAAATTGAGGGCCTCGTCCGGGATAGAATTCCCTAACATTCCCAAAATTCCCAAATTTGGAATTTTCTAACGTTCCCAAAATTTATTTAAAATTGAATTTTTTTGTGTGAAGGTTTACAGGTGCTAACTGATAGTCACCATGGTGTTTCATGCAGAAAAGTTTGCGGTGTCCCCTAATGAGGCACAGTTCCAGACGTTAAAAAGATCGGAACTCATGATATTGGCCAAATATTTTAACTTGGAGATCCGAGTTAGTATGAAGAAAGCTGAGATTCAGATATTGGTGGTGGAGTCTCTAGTGGGACAAGGAACATGGAAAGAGGTAGCCTTGGATTGGTTACCCGAGGAGAAAGGAAATGTGGAGCTCCGGAAAATGGAGATGCAACTGCAGAGCCAGGAAAGGTTAAAAGAGTTGGAATGGAAAGCCGAGGAAAGAAGAGCAAAGGAAAGAGCAGAACAGGAACGAGAACTCGAGGAAAGAAGAGCAGAGGAAAGGAGAGCTGAAGTAGAAAGAAGAGCAGAGGAAAGGAGAGCTGAAAAGGAACTCGAGGAGAGAAGAGCAGAGGAAAGGGGAGCTGAAAATGAAAGGAGAGCAGACGAAGGAGCAGAGGAAAGGAGAGCCGAAAGGGAGTGTTACGGATTCGGCCCTAATTATTGTTGGTATTATTCTTATTGTTGGTTCTCAGTAAGGGTTATTGTGGTTAAAAGGTTTAAAAGCGCTCCTGGTAAAATGTGGCTGGAAATCGGATGGTGACCCGGAAGGCAAAAAGGAGTGAGGAAGAAGAGCGCGTAAGGCGGAAAAAAAAAGGAGGCGTTTGGGAACAGCTCCGCACACAGCTTGGTCGAGCGTCCATGGAGAGGGAACTTTGAGTCCTGGAAAGGAATCTCGTGCAATCGTTGATACCGCCGGTGTCGTGGAAAAGCCTGTGAAGCCAGGTACAGGTGGGAGATTCCGGAGAATCTTCGCCTAGCGGCTGTGACCCAAGGAAGAAGATACCGCCATTTCGGGGACCTGGCGCGTCATTCGCGGACCCTTGATTAGTCGCGTCCGCTGGTCCAGCCCTCCGGTGGTTTGCCGAGGATGTGGGTGCGCGACAGCGGCCTTTGAAGAATACGGTGCGGTTTGCGACTGCACGGTGTAGGTGCACGTTTGGATAGTGTCTTTGGGGATTCCTCTTTCCACCGCCAATTGGGGTTGGCTGGGACCACGTGACGGTCCCCGCCTTACCTACATCTCCGTTCCCGCCTCATCGCCATCGCCTCTACGCCGGGAGCACCGTTGTGTGCTAGAGACATTGAGAAGGGCTCTGCTCCAGTCCCTGGGGGTGCCGTGAGTCTGAGCTGGGGTACCATCTTAAGATTGGATTGCAGGGGAGATTGCCCCCATTGTTGTAGGGTGCTTTTTGGTGTGCTTTTAATATAATATTTGTTCATAACCCTTGGTGTGGTTTCATTATTGATTTGATTGTTTCATTTGATGGTTTCATTGAGAGTTTCATTTTTGATTAATTTCAACAAAGGACAACATATTTTTCTGCCAGGGACCCTCTCGGGGTTCGGAGGTTTACCGAGACCAGGGGATAGGGGAGGACCCCATAACAGGAGTTAAAGGAACGTGACATGGAGTATCAGAAAGAACTTAAACTCAAGGAGATGGAATTACTGGGAGAACGGAGAGAGGTAGTATCCATGCTGGCTAGTTCGACAACTAGTGAGAACTCTTGGGATGTTGGTAGGCATGTGAGGCTGGTTCCACCCTTCAATGAAAAGGAGGTAGCCAAGTTTTTTTTACATTTTGAGAAAGCGGCTCAAATGCTAAAATGGCCTGTGGGGTCCTGGACTATGTTAGTGCAAAGTGTTCTGGTGGGTAAAGCTCAAGATATATTTTCGGCTTTACCGATTTACAAATGTGCAGATTATGAGATAGTGAGGAAAGCCATTCTCAAAGCCTATGAATTGGTCCCTGAAGCTTCCCGGCAAAAATTCAGGAATGCCAGAAAGAGGGAGAGTGAGACCCATGTGGAGTTTGCCAGAATAAAGGAAACCATGTTTGATAGGTAGTGTGACTCGAAGGAGATTGGGAAAGACTTCAACCTGTTATGGCAATTGATTTTGGTGGAGGAATTCAAACAGTGTGTCCACGTGGACATTAAAGTACATCTGGATGAGAAGAAAGTACCAGAGTTGTATGAGGCAGCGACAGTGGCAGATGACTATGCCTGGACACACAGGATGGGGTTCCACAAACCTAACTTCTCGCCTGGAGTTAGCCAGGGGAGTTATGGTAAATCAGGTTCGGAGAACAGATTTTCATGGAGGCGGCCTAGAGAGGACTATGGGGACAAATCTGATCCCGCGACTTTTAGGGGTCAGAAGACTACAGTTCCAAGACAGACTTATCTTCCGGGGGGCCCGAGGCAGACCACGAGTTTTTCCTCCGGGCGTACTTGCGCTTTCTGCAAGAAACCTGGGCATTTGATGTCCCAATGTTATGCCCTGAAAAGGAAAAATCAGGAGCGGAGTCAAACTAGTGCAACTCCGAATGCATTGGCCAATGCGAGAAATCGTCCTTGGAGGACAGTGCCTTGTGAAGGTTCCCATGCCAAAGTTACGGCATCACAGAACGACCTTGTTCAAGAGGGTTACAAACCTTTTATTTCAGAGGGGTTTGTGTCACTGGATGGAGACTTAACGAACCAGAGACCTGTTAGGGTATTGAGGGACACAGGAGCACATCAATCTTTGATGCTTGAGGGCATTTTGCCATTGTCAGAGAAGACGACACCTGGTGTAAGTGTTCATTTACAGGGGGTTGGTGGCTATGTTAAAGCTCCTCTTCCTGTCATCCATTTGAAGTCTGATTTGGTGTCAGGACCAGTCACCGTAGGTTTACAAGCCACTCTTCCTGTAGAGGGAATCTCTTTTATTATCGGGAATGATTTGGCCGGTGGTCGAGTTTCTGGTAATCCGATGTTGGTTGAAAAGCCCAGTATGGAAAATAACACTGCACAGTTAGAGCAGGAGATTCCGGGTATCTTTCCATCTTGTGCAGTGACTCGTGCTATGGGTAGGAAGGGCTCTGAAGAGAAGGAGAAGGAAGGCGATGTGGATTTTGGTTCCTTAGATGTATTGGAGGAAAATTCTGAAAGAGGTAATAGGAAAGGGAGTGACATCAAGGAACTTAAGGAAAAGGTGGCATCTGGAACAAAAGAGGAAATGGAGTGTCCGTCGGAGACATCTGGGAACGAGGTTGAACAAACGGTGCTGGTCCGAAAGAGACTTGTTGAAGAACAACACGGAGATTCGGAGCTCAGGAGTTTGATTGATAAAGCCGTTACAGAGGAAAAGGCTATGAAGACACCTGTTGGTGACTTCATGAAAGGGGAAATACTCATGAGAAAATGGAGACCACCGGAGGTGCCAGCAA